>NW_006797916.1:2224443-2259942 GCF_000442215.2 Lipotes vexillifer | reverse complement strand
GGGGGGCAGTGAGCACTGCTCAGAGCTCGGGCACACGCGGGTGGGCTGTCCTGAAGGGAAGAGGGGTCTGGCGTGACCCCAGCTTTTGGCCTGAGCCCCTGGAAGGGTGGTGCTGCGTTCCTGTAGGAGCAGTGGGCTGCGCTGGAGCACAGGGCAGGGCCAGCTCTGGGTCTGCGCTATTAGGTCAACGTGCCCCTTGGGCATCCGAGGGGCACTGCCGAATAAGCGTCTGGATATGAGTCTGGAGTTGGGACAAATCAGGAGCTGCGCACGCGCAAACAGGAGCTGAAAAGCCGCGACCAAAGGCGCGAGACAAGCCTGCAGGGCTCAGCAGTGCCGGCGACCAGATGGACAGAGAAGGACGGCTGAGCAGCCCAGGTTTCCAAGGAGCGCGGCAAGCACCCACACCAGGGGCTGCCTGCAGACAGCTGAGTAAGTCGGGGCTGAAACTCGGCCTTGGGACATGATGACGGAACTGACTGTGACCTCGACCGGGCTGCTTCAGGGCAGCAGGGCTGGGCCAGGACGCTAAAGGGCAGTGGGGGCTGGAAATCCCAGGGGCTGGGCAAGGAGACACAGACACAGTGGGCTTGGGGATCAGCTGGAAGCTGGACAGGAAACGGAGCAAGTGTCCTGGACCCCAGGAACTGACCCCAGCAGCAGGCGAGGAGGCGCACACTGGGCCCAGGGCAAAGGGAGGCGCCCACGGGGACTCCTGCAGCGCGGGAGCAGGCGGCAGAGGCGCGAGGCGGACGCGCGGGGAGCCATGGCTGAAGACAGCGGTCTCAAGGCAGGGGGATGGGCGGGAGCAGAGGCGGAGGCCCAAGGCGGCCACAGGCTGCCTGCCTGAGTGCCATCACCCCACGACCACTTCCACTTCCCAGGCCACCAGACACCATGGCACAGGAGGGGACGCGACACACAAGGAGCAAAGGCCCGATCTAGTGGCTGCATCTGGATGAAGGCATTCAGCCTCACTAGAAACGGAAATCCCAATTAACGAGACCACCGGCACGGTCACCTCTGAGGACCCTCCTGAGGGTCCTGAAAAGAGCACGAGACTCCTTATTTCCTTCAGCAGCAAAGACTGAGGCAAGGCTGAGCACCCCGGGTACCCGTGCCGCCTCGCAGGGAGGGCAGGAGCGCGCTCAGCACCTACTTGAGGACCTGGGCGACGGTGTTGGGCCCGTACCACTGGCCGATGGACTTGCCCTCGCCGACTCCCATTTGTGCTGAGGAAACAGAGCCGGTCAGCGGCACACGTGCCCCGCCACCCCCGCACCCCTCCCTGTGCCTCACAGAGGCCGATCCCAGCACGTGTGGCGTGAGGCGCATGCCACAGGAAGCCTGCCTTGGGCACGAACTCCTGACTGGCACCAGGACGCGTCCTCCCAAAGGGACAGACTCCTCCTCAAGGTGTCCCCTCCCCACCGACCTGCACCGGGCAGCAGGACTGGGGACATGGCCCAGGTGAGCGAGTTCAGGGCTCTACCCGCACCTCCGTCTACAGGTGGAGACATGACGCTCAGAAGCTGGATTAAGACACAGGAGCGCCCGGACTGCCGGCCGGAGCCCGGGAGGACCAGCCTCCAAGGCCACCAAGTTGGTATCCAGAGACAGGGTGCCCCACAGCACTCCACCACGGGCCCAGGGCCGTCCCCACCCCGCTGGCCTGCGCCTCACGGCACGCCAGGGCTCTCGGGGACCCGGCGCCGCAGCGGCCGAGGCGCGGGCCCGGCGCGCCGCCACCCCCCACCTATCTGGTGGATGGAGTAGCAGCTGTCCTTCCTGTCCAGGAACGCGCGCAGGACGCTGAAGTAGCTGTCCGGCTGCCTCGCCCGCCGCGTCCACCTCCAGTCTGCGGGAGACACGGGCCAGGCTCAGGGCCGCCAAAGTGCAGGCAAGCAGCCTGCGCTCCTCTAAGGCACTCCAGGCACTCGTGGTACCCAAACCTCTCCTGAACCTTTCTACATTTAAGACCCGAGTTCCCCGGGATTTCAAAGACACAGACAGCCAACACATCAAGACAAACCCATACAGAAAGGAGAGAGGGGCTCAGTAGTTTAAAAATAATTTCTACAAGACAAACGTTTCTCAGCATTTCTTTAAAGCCCCTTTCTCTCACCGACGAGAACCACTGGGTCGTAGCTGAAGGAAACCCCAAATCCTAAAGCGTCTCGTGGTGACCCACTCCCGCCGACCTGGCCCCACCACCCTCCTGGCTTCCTGCGGACGTGGCCACCCCAGGCTGACTCACCTCGGCCCAGGTGCCGGCACACCAGGGCTTGGGCAAAGATCATCTGTCCACACCGCAGCATGCAGCCCCAGCCCGTGTCCGAGGTGGGGCCGGTGCCCCCTGCCGTGGAGGACAGAGAGAGAGAGAGGCACTCACCATCAGACCGAGGCCAGAAGCCCACGCACGGGTCACCTCCGCGTCAGGTGACACACGCCATGTGAACCTGCTCACGCCAAGGCTGCGTTTGCTGGGAAGTGAAACGTCCTAACAACCCCCTCAAAATGGGCCAAGACGTGAACAAGTCACAGAGAGAAAAGAATGTCTGGAAACATGGAAAGATGCTCAGCCTCATGAGTAATGCAGAAAACGCCGTCCACCGGCCAGGGCACAGGGAGACTCTGACGTTGGGCACCGCGGTACCAGGTGTGCATGAGACAGGCCCTAAGATGACAGGAAACAGGGCTGAGACCACGCGGGCCGCTGTGGGGGGGCTGTATCCTTTGCCCGCCCCTCCAGCAGCCCCTCCCGCACACACGCGCAGGGGACAAGGCCTGCCTCCCGGGGCAGCGGCAGGATTGGGGGAGGCAGAGCCAGGTGTGCAGAAACAACCCCAGCCACCCACCCACCCACGCCCCACATGGTCGGCTCCACGCGGCCAAGGCCGACACAGACCACACGGCCGGGAGAGCCACCATGCTCCACCCGATGGCTTTTCCAAACACAGGGCTGCCCTCCAGCCCGTGCTGCCCCCGTGGGTTCAGACACCTATGGGTTCAGCACGCTGTAGGTCAGGTGTCTGTCCTCCTGACCACATAGTGAGCCTCAGAGGCCAGGCGACCCCGCCCCTGAGTCCAGGGCCAAGTAGGGGTGAAAGGAGAACTTTTGCTGGATGAACCAACATTTCCCAAGCATGTCTGACAAGCCCTGTCACTAGACACTAACCCTGGTGATAATGGCCACACCCCCTACCTTCCAGTGTTCCCAGACGTCGAGCTCTGGGGGACGGATGGAAGCACATCTAGCAGTGGGACCAATCGAGACAGGCCGCCAAGGCAGGGCCGCCTCCTAGTTCCAAACCTCCAGCCTGGGGTTCTCCGACTGGCAGAGGCCAGGCACGGAGCCAGGCCCCCATCTGTCCACCTCCAGGGGTACCGCGAGGAGAATCACTTCAATGGAACATGCTTTCGTATCACGTGAAACACGTCACATCCACCTTTAGCTCCCACCACAACTAGGTGTAGGAGATACTAGAAAAGGCAATGGGTACGGAGCAAGGGCGTCCCAACATCCTGGACCAACAGCAAGAAGCACACTGTACAGCTACAACCCAGGACAACACCAGAGGCACAGGCATACGAGCCCCCCGGGAGCAGCAGGCCGCAGCGCCACCGTGACGTGCCACACCGCTTCCCGCCCCGTTCTGCTCTACGTTTCAAATGCCGGTCATGACCCATTATCCAGATTTTAGGCCCCAGTAATAGAGTGTGGCTTACAGTCAGAAACATCACTGCCTCAGCAGAATCAGGGGCCCTGGGTTTGGAATCCAGCTCTGCCACCACCAGGCACAAGACCTCAGCCGGTTTATTTAACTAGGGTTGCCTCAGGATGACACCAAGTGACAAGTACTTGACACACTGAAGTCAAAGCTAGAAACCTAAGTTTTCCTCTTGAATCACATGCGCTTCATCCCACATTGTAACAGACAATACTCACCAATGGCTGGGAAGTTCTTCCTGTATGTAAACCAAAGTCTCGACGCCACATCGGCCAAGATCTCGTCCTTTTCTAGAGAGCGTTCGAGAGAAGAAACATGCACACACAGCCGTAAGTTTCCAGGGCACATGTTACAGAGAGACAGCAGATAACTACCACCACCAAACAGTCCTTTCTGCAGACTGAGCACGCAGAGCACAGCAGGCTCCGGCAGGGCTGGTACCTGTGAAGATGCTGTACTTTCTACCCAGGATCCAAAGAGGCTCCGAGGTTTCGGGGAAATCTTCAAACTCAGCAAATCGGAGAGTGTCGTAGGTCAGAGTAGCTATGGAAAGCAAAGACACACTCTGATGACAGTTCTATGATTTCATAAAACAACATCAGAGATAATTTATAGCATCTCCGTACAAAGAGCCCACATGGAATTCTGCATCTCAGTGCACCAGCCACACCACTACACTGAGAAATCAAACACTCGTGACCTGGCAGCGGCCCTGCACCCACTTCCTGAACCTCTCAAATTCAAGACAGAGTCATTGTCTGGCAGACCCAAGGGTGAGAGACCATCTAGGGGCCAGGCTCAGGGCACAGAAAGGAGGGGAAAAAAAGGCACCTGATTTAAGCCCTTAACTGGTTTAGATTTAACTCTAAAACGACAAAAACACAAGAGCCCAAACCTTTATCTCTGTACATGAGGGCGGCCCCAGATGGCACAGAAGGTCAAGCAAGCTCTCCTGGCCGTCCCAGGGCTCCCAGGCCATCCCGACTTCTGGGTTAGGAGCCGTAATGCAGTGAGCGGCAGAGGGGCAGAGCGCTACTCCTGGGAGGGACACTGACCTCCCGAAACTAGTGCAAAGCCCTCCAAGGTCCCGGGTGCCGCGAGGCCTGGAAACTGGGGGGCGCACCCCGACTTCCTAAGGAGGTGCCGTGCGCGCAGCAGCGTCCACCTGCTGTGTCTCCAAGACCTGAGCGCCTCCTCTGTGAGCACCCCCTTCTGTGTGGCTTCCACAAAGAAGCTTGAGAGGCCGTGTTCCTACCGCCCTGGAGCTCCGGCGGAGGATACCCTCCCTCTGCACACGGCCCCAGAGGCGACAGAGCTCAGCCACTGCCCGCGAGGTGAGGGGCACACAGTGTGTCCCAGGTACCCCATCTCCCCAGCTGCTGCCTCACCAGCTCCACAGTGCTCTCTTACCCTTCACCTGCACTCAACTCTTTGGAAAATCAAAGATATTAAATGCGTTTCCCCCACACCGGAGTTTATTTTTCAACAGCCCTACCTTTCAGTAAAAATGACATATGCTATTTATAAAAAAAAATAAAAACCCCGAAGACTACAAAATGTAAAAAATCACCCTCAGCTTCATGCCCAGCACTGACTCTCCTTCCAGAAGCCGTATGTGTAGATCCATAAATGAAGCCACGCCGCACCTGTGGCTGCTTCTTCATCCTTTTCCACGCGGTGGCAACAGCACCCCACCCAGACGTCTCAGGGCCCCACAGGGTCCTGCTGCACGCACATCCCTGTCAGCCCACATCCCACAACCTCCCAGCTCTGGCCTTCACAGGCTGGAGGTTCCCGAGCAGGCGCTTAGCCTCTCGTGTGGAAAGCCCCTCACCCATAAAACGGAACATATAACAGGATGCCCTGGCAGCGCAGCGCTGAAGTGTCCCTGAAACCCTTCCCATGAGGGGCTCACGAGGAGGCTGGCAGACAAAAGGCTCCACGGTCAGCTGGTGTCACTAACATCAAGGACGAAGACAAGCAATCCTACTACATCCAAAAGGATTAACTGGATGCACAGCAAATTCACAGTCACAGGGCTGGGATAGCAGCACTCACTAAACAAACAAATCCGCTTCAACAGAAGGCCCTGTGTTCACCGCTTCAAGAATGCTCAAACTGGTACTTCCCTGGTGTCCAGTGGTTAAGAATACGCCTTCCAATACAGGGGACGCGGGTTCGATCCCTGGTCGGGGTACTAAGATGCCATATGCCGCGGGACAACTAAGCCCGCGCACCGCAACTACTGAGCCCGCGAGCCGCAACGGAAGATTCCCCATACCGCAACTAAGACCCGACGCAGCCAAAAATAAATAATTAATTATTTTAAAAAAGGGATCCTCCCCCTTGCAAAAAGAAAAAAAAAAATAGAATTCTCGAACGTTGGGAACCCAGACCCAGCTCTGCCTTTTTTCTTTTCACCTGAAATCCTACAGGGTCAGAGGAGTCCTGTGCTTCCAGAGCAAGCTCTGCTGCCCAGAGGGCTGGGTGCAAGGCAGGGAACATGTCTTTCCAGACATTCTTTTCTCTCTGATGTGTCTGCTTGTCCACGCCTCTCCAGACGATGTCAGCCAGGCCGCTTTGGGATCAGGGGTAAATAATTTAATGTCCAAGTTTCTCTCTCCCCTTTTTTACATAAGATTACTTGTTTATGCAGGTGATTATAAAAACCGAGTTGAGATGAATTAAAGTTCTACCTTTTCAAGGAGCTGAAAACATCATGTGTCTCTGCTGCCCTTTGAAAGCCACCCCACATCTTCAGAAAGCACGGCCTTCTCTGACCTCGAGGCTTAAACGATACGTACACTCAAAACCCACAAAGATGACTCCAAGGAAAAAGCACGTAAACAAGACCTGATTTCAACTGGTAGCGCTGTGGGACTGTACCTCTCACCCTGCTGGACCGAGACCCCAGGAGACTGCAGCCTTGAACTGAAGGCAGACATGCCTTCTAAACGCTGGAGGCTCTGAGCGACAGAGGGACACGGCACACATCAAAGGACCGTTGAGACACTCCTGAGACACCTAGCTTCCCACAGTGAGAAAACTACCACCACGAGGGAGACAAGCAGATAAGGAAGAGAAGGAAACAAGGCTCGTTCTGAAAGCCAGGTGACAACGGCCGGCCGGAGGGGTTTTTTCATCTCCAAAGACACCACATGCAAAGCAGGTACATTTCTCAGGGTAATGAGCCAAATTTACAGGCAACAAAGCCAACTTCAGAGGCAAGGTAGTAATAGGCGTCCTACCTATTAAGTTAGAACACATCACCGAGCTTCCTGCTGTAACTAACAGAATGACGGCTGTGCAGTCTCAGCCTTTAGAGTCCTCACTGCGAGAGGCAACTGAAGGGAAAAAATGGGCAAGGTGGCAGCTGCAGGGCCCGGCAGCTCAGGTGCAGCCGGGAGGTGACAGTGCAGGTGGTCCCCGAGTCCCCTGGGCCCACACCTCCCTGCTCCTCCTGATGGCAGGGCCACCCGAGTCCTGCCCCCTGTTGGGTGCGGGTCACACCTGCCTCTTGAACCAGCCGCGGACACCCCGCAGGCCCTGCTCCCCTCTCCGGGCCACACGGGGCACCAGGCAGAGCATCCGGCCAGCGTGCGGGGCCAGAAGTCCGTTGCTCCCCTCTTGGGAACCCTCCGCGCCCGTGTCCTCGCTGGCAAAGCAGGAGTGGTGCTGCTTTCCTCGAGGCTCACGGGAGGAAGAAACACGTCAACACACACGAAGAGCTCCGATCCTCACTGGGTGGCGACGGGCAGCGCACGTGGGGCATCGCTGAAGCGGGTAGGAGACCTTGTCTCCACAGCCCGCGAAGACAGGGAGGTGCAACACCCGGGACGACGTCCACCGCCCGAGTGACTTTACCAGACCCGGACCCCGTAACGGAGCCTGCTCACAAGGGCAGGGCCGCCGGCCACCTCCCGGGCTGCTTCACTGTCCTCAGGCTTCCACCCCGGAAAGCAGCAGAGACGGACCTGCGGCGGCTTCAACCAGAAGAGCAGCGAGCGGAGGGCTTCTCATTCCCGGGCCGCTGTCAGAAAAGTCCCCGCGGGCCTGCGCAGAGGACGGGACCAACCCTCCCTCCTGACACCCACCCACGAGGCCACGGGCTGGGGCACGTGGACCAGACCCCCAGCTCCCTGACCTTCGGCTCAGCCTCTGTAACGGAGAAAGGAAAGACTTTTCCGAATTCCATTCACCTCCAGTGTTCAACTTCCTAATTTGTATTAAGATTTGATTTTGGAGACAGAGAACCCACACGCTAGCTGTATGACACCCGATTCAAATCTCTAAGCCTCAGTTTCCTCACCCACGAAATGGGGAGAAGCTGCCAGCTCTGCCCAGTGGGCTGAGAACACAGGATAGGTTCCAGCACCGTGGGCAACCCCCAGCCATGGCTCTGAGCACCTCCTGTGCCTCTTCCTCGTGTGATCTCAGACCTCATTACTTACAAGAGGAAACTAAATTCCCCCTTCCCTGAACCAAACAACACTTTTGTTTTATCATCGGTATTAATTTAGCCACAAATATGTATTCATGTTTGTGCAGAACAGAAAACATTACAGAACACCAGTCCAGAAAAGACTCCAACAGAAAAACTAATACTTTTCCATTTTAAAACTAAAGTTCGCAATCACTGAGCTTCACAGAGGCCGACCAACACGAGGAGCCCACCCTCGAAGGTTCCTCATCGACTGTTCTCAGACTGACCAGCTCCACTGGGGATTGAGGCCAGCAGCCTCCGCACTCCGCCCAGAGGGCTACCTCGTCTCACACCAAAGCCCTGTGATAACCTCAGCACCTTCACATCCGACATCATTTCATTTGAAGTTCACACACCTCCTGAGTTAAAAGGAGCCCAACTTCCCAAAGAATGCCAGTCTCCAGATGCCCAGGTAATGATTTTAATTTTTTATATCTTTTTTTAACTTAATTATTTTTTGTTATTAATTAATTAATTAATTTTGGGCCGCGTTGGGTCTTTGTTGCTGCGCACAGACTTTCTCTAGTTGCGGCGAGCTGGAGCTACTCTTCATTGCAGTACACGGGCTTCTCAGTACGGTGGCTTCTCTTGTTGCAGAGGACGGGCTCTAGGCATGCAGGCTCAGTAGTTGTAGCTCAGTAGTTGTGGCGCACGGGCTTAGTTGCTCCGCGGCATGTGGGATCTTCCTGGACCAGGGCTTGAACCCGTGTCCCCTGCACTGGCAGGCGGATTCTTAACCACTGTGCCACCAGGGAAGTCCCATGATTTTAATTTGAAATAAGATGACACACAGAAGAAGCAAGACAGGCACCATCCACCTTGAGAAAGAAGCCTTTTAGAAACACTTTTCCCACCTGGTCACCTGGGTCCCAAACGCCTGATTTTCCACCTCTTCCCCCCTAGGGTGTCCCTGATCACACCCAGAAGAGGAAGTGGAAAGCCTTTTAACAGAATGGCAATTCCATTTTTAAAATGTTTCAATTTCATGTTATTAATATGATAGAAAATAGCAAACTGTGCTCCATAAATGTAACCACATGACAGTCCCAATTACAGAACTCAGCCAGGGAGAACGACAAAAATCATGCACCGTTACTTTTCTTGTAGAGCTAAGTGTAATGTACCACATTTCAAAGACATTTCCTCAAAATGCTTATGTTTCTGAGGGATTATACTCTGTAAATACATGTATTATATGCGCTTTATGAATAAAATTAAAACAAGGAATCTTCCTTTCCTTCAGAAAATGCTTATGTTTAAGATAACAGGCTTGCAAATAGTCAGTTTTCTCAAATCCCAAATAGTTTATATGAAAACGCTGCTGCTTCCGTTCCGAATGAAAAAAGGAAGGAAGGGAAGGAGAATGGAAGGGAAGAAAAGCTGGAACTTCAGCGGCATGAAAATACTGCACACGCCGCTTCAGTGGCCACACTGGACAGAGCGTCCACAGCGAGCCCCGCTGCCCTGCCGTGAGCTGCCCTCCTCATCAGCCACACTTGACGCCAACACACTGCATTTCCGTCACACACAGACTCTGCAGCCCAGGGACATATACAGGACAGGGATGTGTGCGTTAACACCAATTCAAGTTCTGCTTCTTCGATGGCCAGCCACATACCAGACACAACGTAAAGTACCAGAGATGAAACACAAGACACCGGCTCTGTCCTCAAGGAACGGACAGCATGTTGATTTAAGTGCCAACTGGAGCGGGTTTTTTCTGGCTACGTTGGGTCTTCGTTGCTGCGCGTGGGCCTTCTCTAGTTGTGACGAGCAGGGGTTGCTCTTCGTTGCGGTGCGCGGGCTTTTCGTTGCGGTCGCATCTCGTTGCGGAGCACGGGCTCTAGGCATGCAGGCTCAGTAGTTGTGGCTCACGGGCTCTAGAGTGCAGGCTCAGTAGTTGTGGCACACAGGCTTCGTTGCTCCGCGGCATGTGGGATCTTCCCGGACCGGGGCTCAAACCCATGTCCCCTGCACTGGCAGGAGGATTCCCAACCACTGCACCACCGGGGAAGCCCCTCGAGCGTGTTTGAACAGACAGTGCTTGGGGCCCGCCTGCCACCTTCAGACCTCTACGCAGCAGCCCCAGGGCCCCATCCCCAGCTCTGTCTCTCTCCTCCCACACTCAGACCCTCAGTGACCTCGTCCAAAGTGGCCCCCCACACACTTCTACCTCCAGCCCCATCCTCCTCCCTCAGCTCCAGGCCTGCAGACCCAAGGCTCTCTGGACGTCAAAACATGGACATCTAGCAGGTACCTCATGGTCACCATGTACAAGACCAAACTCCTAACAGCTCCCCACCAAGCAGGATCTCCCCATGTCTCCCCACTTGAGTTTCTCAGCTCAAGCCATACCTCACCATCTCCAGCCCCTCCCTCTCCACCCCGCCCTCGCCACGTCCCACTGGTACAGTCCCACTGTCTCAACCTGCAGAGGCAGCCAGAGGTCAACGCCCTCTCCCCACGCTGACCGAGGCCTCCAAGGGTTCGCGCGCGGCGTACTGCAACAGCCTCCTAACTGGTCTCCTGGCCTCGCTGCTGCCCGTCTGCAGGAGAGCAGCCCGAGCAAGTCGCATTACTCCTCCTCTCAAAAGTCTCCGAAGTATCTCCCGCCCGCTCGGACACCCTCACCACGAGCCCACAAGGCCTCACCTGGGCTGCATCACTGCTCCGCCTTCAGCTCTCCCCCCCCCACCCACTGTACCCTGGCCTGTACCACTGGCTGCTCCCGGAGCAGGACGCCTGCCCTCCCCCCGCACTGTTTCTGAGTCCTGGTCAAAAGTTACCTCTGTGGTGAGACCTTTCCGGGCCATCCTGGCGACTCCAAACCCCTCCTGTTTGACCCACGTCACCCGCCCACGAGCCACACCGTGGGTGTCATGTCTAGCATGTCAGCCAGCACACGGTTTTTATCTATTTTGTTCACTTCTCTAGCCCCAGGGTCTAGAACAATGCCAGACACAAACCCACACTCAGTAATAAGTATAGTTATTGAACAGATGACTATAAAAACAACCAGGAACTGCATAACATCTGGCAAGGAAGGCAGAATCTGTAAGGACTCCAGGGATCAGGGGAGGCTGGACCATTAATCATCCTAAAAGGTGGTACAGCACCACATCAGAAAGAAGACTCTCCACAACACCCTACAAATGTCATATACATTTTTACTAGCATCAATAGAGGCCTTCAAACGTGAACAGCTTTTCTGCTTTGAAGCAGTGATCTGTGTCCCATGAGGTATTGCCATGCGGCTACTCAACTTTAACGTGATGGTTTTCACGTTTAACGTAAAACGACCATCACAAAACTGTGCCTTCCACCCTAACCGAGTCTCCCAATGAATGCTCTTAGGCACCCAAGCAGTCATAACCTAAAAGAAACTAGATGACTAAATAATTCTATTCCTTCCCCGACCCCGGGCCTAGTACTTTTTCTGTTTTGAACAACTTCACAATACTTCTGGTTAACATCATGTTTTGGGAGTCATGGCTACCATTCTGTCCTACTACCTTGTGACTTAAGTGACAAGATGCCACAAGTCACTGAAATATTGGCCATACAGGTCTATATTACAGTTTCCAAACTGAGAGTTCACTAAATTTACACTGTAGCTACCAGGAAAAAAAAAAAAATGAGGCAAAAACCGTGCCATCCAGAATAACAGGTGGAATTAAACCAGAAGAAAGTTTTTACAGATGTGGGGATACTTGAATACAAATCACTCCCTACAAGTTATAAAAGAACTAAAACTGCTGTGGGATGAAAAAGAGGACCTTTCAAGGTGTAAGAATGCTTTCGAGGATACTGGACAAATATCCAAAATAGCGTGCCAGGAAAAATTAAACAATTCTCCCCCCTGGAGCAGAAACATGATGAAACATAGCAAAACAGCACATCCACAGATGTACACATACGTACGTATACGCACACACCCTCCCACCCCAGCCCCCACACACTTTGTGTTAGAGAGGTAAGACATGATGAGATGGATTCAGTCTGTCTTTTCAGTCACGGAAAACGCTTAGCTCATCTACTGGTTACTGAATTTGAAAAAAAAAAAAAACGTATGGTTTGAGTGGTGGAGTATGTTGCTCGCCTCCAACCCACCCCCGTAACTTTATAAGAGTTAAAGTTTCCCCTTCGTAACTCCTAGCGAACGGACAAAAGCTTCCCCACCGCACTGTCATGGACCGGCTCCGCCCGGCCTCCAGCACCGCTCGGCGTCCCCACCCGCCGTCCCGGACGCCGCGCTGCCCCGATCGGCGCCGGCCTCCCGCGGACGCCGCCCGCGCCCCGCTCCGCCCCAGGGCCCCGCTCCGCCCCGCGCCCAGGCCGCGCCGGCGAAGCCCCGGCCCAGGCCCCGGCGCCAAGCGGCCCGGCGAGCGCCGCCCCCGTCCCCCCGCGCCCCGCCGGCCCTCACCTGCGTCCATCTTCCCTCCAGAACCGCCGACTAAGCCCGGCGTCGCTCCGACGGTTCCGCAGAGAGACGCGACGGCACGCCGCCGTGGCCAATCCGGGCCGAACGGGTGCGGGCGCGGGCGGGGCCGGAAGTACGCGGCGGAAGTGCGCCGCCGCCATCTTGGCGTACGGCGGACCCAGCGCGGAGGCCCGGGCCCGCGCGCTCGGCTCCACGGCGGCCTGCGTCGTGCTTCCGGGGATCCCAGCAGCGACCCACCGGGGCAGCGGAAGCAGGCGCGAGCGGGCAGCAGGGCACCGGGGCGGGCTCGTGAGCCCGTCGTGCGCTCAGGCCCGCCGGCGCGGCCATCTTGCCGTACGGATGCCCCCCAAGCGCCTTGTCGCCGCAGGGCGCTGCCGGCCCGGGGCGCCCCCGCCCACCCTAGACGCCGCGAGCCGTGGGCTGCACCCTGCCAGGTGCCGGGTATCCAGGGCGCGCCGAGGGCCGGGCCTGGCGTCCGGGCGGCGGGCGTCCGGGCGCCGCCATCTTGCCGTACGGCGGGAGCCGCGGGGCTGGCTCCCACGTCCCGCAGCCGTGTCGCCGCGCGCCCTCCCCTCGGGGCGGTCCCGCCCGGGGCTCGGCGCGGCGAGACGAGGGCCGGAGCCTGGCGGCGGCGCGGCGGCCCGAGGCCCGAGATGGTGATCTGCTGCGCGGCCGCGAACTGCTCCAACCGGCAGGGCAAGGGGGAAAAGCGCGCCGTCTCCTTCCACAGGTAACCGGGCCCCGCCCGCCGCCGCCTGCCCGCCGCCCGCGCGGCCCGCGGGCCACGCCCCCGCCCGACCCGGCTCGGCCCGGCCCGGCCCCGCGGGGAGACTGAGGCCGCGCGGCCCTGTCGGACGCGGGGTAGCTCAGGGCGCGGGCCCCGGGCCGGTTCCGCGAGTGAGTCAGCGCGGCGCTGTGTGACCTTGGCCCGGCCGGCGTCTCTGGGCCGGGCGCCTCGGGCCACCGCGGCCGGCGGCTTCCATCCGCGGCCACCCGACCCCCGCGACCCTCGGCCGCCGGTGCGCGCCCCATGCCCACTCGGAGGCCGCCCGGCGCCCACGCCGCGGCCTCGGCAGCCTCTCCACCACCCCGTGGCCACCCTGCACCCCATGGGTTCGGGTTGGCGCCGCCAGTCTCCAGAAACGGTGTGTTCTGGAAACACGCTTCCTTCGGTCGGTTGTCGTCTTGCGTTTGCTGTGGCTTTTCTGCTTTTTTCGTCGCGGGGGAGTCAGTCTTGATCTCTGCGATCAGGGATGTGGCCGAGCAAATGCGCCTCGTGGATTAACACGCGCACCAGACGCTGTGTCCTAGAAGGGGCCTCGCGGTCGGCCTCGGGGAAGGTAGCCCTGCCGCGCGGAGGTGAGTCCCGGGAGGTCCCTGACAGCATCCAACGTGGGGCCGGCCCAGCCTGCTCCTCGCCGGGGCTTAGCTGCGAGTCGTGGAGGGCTCTGTTCCGTGGGCGCCCACTGAAACCGGCCCGAGGCAGGGCAGGGGCTGGCCTTCTCTCTGGCCTGGCCTGCTTCGTGAAGGCTCTGGAATTCAATCTCTTACAGCGAGTCCTTTTCTACGACCTCCACGCTGGAGGTACCAGAACAGTGAGCAGAAGGAAATCCACCTTAGAAATCTCCTCCCGGACACTTTTCTGTTTTCCTTTTGATGTTGCAGGATGGTATTCAAGTTTTGAAAGCCTGGAGGACATTTGTTCTGTAGTCTTACTGAAAGTTCATGGTGGTTTGCGCTAAGTCTTGGGTCGTTGCAACCTATCAGGATAGTAACAGCAGGTCGTTTCAGCGGCCAGCCAGCATCATGCTTACTTGAGTTTCCTTCAGAGCCCTTAGTTTTGTGACTGTATTTGAAAACGGAGGCAAAGCATTGCAGAGGAGGCTGCTCTTGGCATTCATAATGGCCGAGGACGTGGGAACTGGGGTGTGGGGGGAGCTTCGGGTAATGGGCTCCCAAAGCAGCGAGGAAATTTAGAGGGTCATGCTGCTTGGAGCTTCATGAGGAGTTGGTGTCCCCGTGGTCCTGGTCCGCAGCAGCGTCAGGTGGGTTAGGTGACCTCAGGTGCAGCAGAACAGCCCTCTGGAATGGCCGCTCTACTCCCACCCTCGTATGTGTAGTTTCACCAGAGTTTTCTAAATAGACATCTTGCCTGAATGAGAAAAAAATGATCATTAAGTGTCTTTTTCAGTATTTGCCAGGGACTGGTTGCTTTTCAGAGGGAGCCGCAGAGCCGCGGCTGTTGAGTCTCGCCTGCTTTGTGAGCTGCTCTCGCATCCTCAGCTCCTCGAGCCGCAGCTGGGGCACGGGGGCGGGGGCGGGGGTGTGTGTGTCTGGGACGCTCTCCTGGCCTCTTGCTCCCATCTCTGCTGTCTGACGCTTGGCCTGACTTCTAAATGGGGAGGGACAACCATCTTCCTTTGGGCACCCCAAGCCCTGCATCCCAGGCACACCAGGAGGGTTGGCCAGCTATGAGCTTCTAGGAACTATTTCCAGGACTTCCTGCAGCCTTTCCCGCTGTCCATCTGGTGCTGTCTCTCCAAGGATTCTGTATCCCTGCAGGGCATTTACCACAGCCTGGGAGGAGGTATCCACCTTCACTCTTTATCCACCCTACGGACTGTAAGCTTCTTAAGGGCAGGCGATGTGTCTTTCATCTTTCTATTTCAGTAATAAGTTGCAAGTAGAAGGTATTCCTTAGGTCTTTGTTAAGTTTTTAAATGGGTAAAGTCAACACAGGCTTTGGGTATTTGCAAATACACTTGTTCTGCTCTTATAGTTGATAGTAGTAGGGGGAGGCATTTATTTATTTTTTTCTAATTTGTCATTTGTCCTGCAGATTCCCCCTGAAGGACTCAAAACGTCTGATCCAGTGGTTGAAGGCTGTTCAGAGGGATAACTGGACGCCCACTAAGTATTCTTTCCTCTGTAGTGAACATTTCACCAAAGATAGCTTCTCCAAGAGACTGGAGGACCAGCACCGCCTGCTCAAGCCCACGGCCGTGCCGTCCATCTTCCACCTGGCTGAGAAGAAAAGGGGGGCCGGAGGCCATGGCCGCCCCCGGAGAAAGGACACCAGGAAGGCCTCGGGGGGTCTGAGGGCACATGCAAGTGACATTGCCGACGGGAAGGCAGCTGCAGGGTCATCATCGTCGTCGTCCTCGAGTGAAAGCCTGATGGCCAAGCCCGAGTCCCGCAAGCTGAAGCGGGGCGCGTCACAGGGCAGACCCACAGCCAGGGCCACCCGGGAGGCTGCCGGTCTGCAGCGGGCCCGACAGCCTCCGGAAGGACACTCAGATGACAGTCCGGCCTCCGCCACCGCGTCCGGCGGCCGGGGAGAAGCCAACGCTTGTGCTGTGGATGCCGGCGACGAGAACGCCACCTCCCCGGACGGGGGCCTGGTGGACAGGAGCGGCATTTCTGTGGATGACTTTACCCCACCGGGGTCGGGGGCCTGCAAGTTCATTGGCTCGCTTCATTCCTACAGTTTCTCCTCCAAGCACACCCGCGAGAGGCCGGCCGTCCCCCGGGAGCCCGTGGACCGCAAGAGGCCGAAGAGAGACGCCGAGCCCGGCTGCAGCGGGAGCAGCCCGGGGCCCGATAAGGGGCCGGCGCAGAGCCCGCCACGCGCGCCCCCCGCGGCGAGCTCTTCGCTCACGGCCACGCCGCAGAAGCCCGCGCAGGGCCCCTCGGCACCTCCGGCCGACGCGACCCCGAAGCCAGCGGCCGAGGCCGTGCAGAGCGAGCACAGCGACGCCAGCCCCATGTCCATCAACGAGGTCATCCTGTCGGCGTCGGGGGCCTGCAAGCTCATCGACTCGCTGCACTCCTACTGCTTCTCCTCCCGCCAGAGCAAGAGCCAGGTGTGCTGCCTGCAGGAGCAGGTGGAGAAGAAGAATGGCGAGCTGAGGGCCCTGCGCCAGAGGGTCAGCCGCTCGGACGGCCAGGTGCGCGAGCTGCGGGAGCAGCTGGACCGGCTGCGGCGGCTGAGCCTCCCCCACCCGAGCAGCCTGCTGGCCCCTGGCCGCGGTCAGTACCCGGGCCTGGCGCCCGCGCGGCTGGGGTTCGCGAGCGCGGGGCCTGCGCCGTGCGGTGCCTCCTGAGAGGGGAGCCAGGCCGGCGAGCTCGCCTCACCGGCTGCGCTCCGGGGTGCCTGGGAGGTGGCTGTAGCTGGGAGCCTCAGCCGGTGAGGAAGGAGGGGTGGGAGACCCAGAACCACGGTGGTGGGGCCTGGACGGCTGGTCCTCCGCCCCACCAGGGTCCCTTCCTGCCGCAGACCTCACGCAGACAGAAATTGCTAACGAGTTAGGGTCGAAACGTAAGCTTAGACAGACGCGGTGAGCCGTTAGAAAGATCGTAGGAGACCCTTAAAATCACGAGGAGGTTCTTTCTAGTTGGGGTGTGATGAATATCCTGACGTTAAAGCATTTTGAACATTAATAATAACATTTTAAAAATTTTAGACGCCTATTCAAGTAGAGTATGTTCTCTCGTAAGAACACTGCAGAAATACACCGGCTAAGAAGTGGTGAAGATTCCCCTTTCCCACTCACCTCCCCACTTTTATTCCTGGTTGCCATTAAAATTTAGTGTGCAGGGCTTCCCTGGTGGCGCGGTGGTTGGGAGTCCGCCTGCCAGTGCAGGGGATGAGGGTTTGTGCCCCGGTCCGGGAGGATCCCACATGCCGCGGAGCGGCTGGGCCCGTGAGCCATGGCCGCTGAGCCTGCGCGTCCGGAGCCTGTGCTCCGCAACGGGAGAGGCCACAACAGTGAGAGGCCCGCATACTGCAGGAAAAAAAAAAAAAATAGTGTGTATTCTTAGACTTTTTTAAATGTTTTATGAAAAATATATTCATTTGGCTGCATTGGGTCTTAGTTGCGGCACATGGGATCTTTGGTTGTGGCATGCGGGCTTCTTAGTTGCAGCATGCCAACTTTTATTTCTTACAGAATCAGTTTTGAGGTTAGTATCTTTTGCCTGTTATGTGTATAAAGGTGGAAACCATTTTCCTACCACATCGTGCATATAGTCTGAATCATCGTTTGTCTTCCAGGTTGTAATTACCACTGCAGGTGAGAAAAGGCTCCATCCAGTGTGTGACAGGCTGTTCAGGGCCTACTAGACCCCCAGGTCAACAACCATCAGCACAACCAAAAACAAAAGCAAAACCCAATGCCATCCTGATGTACTGGTCAGAGTTACACACTACATTCTCCTGTTATTTTAAAGTGGTTTTTGTAGTTTCTCGTACCTGATATTACTTGTTGGTACATTTTTCTGCTCCTCTTGGTCAGACGCCCCATAGTTTGTCACTCTTGCAGGTCTTTCCAAACAGCCTGCACTGATTAGGTCTCCATTGTTGTTTCTGCTTCCTTCTTCCTGACTTCTTTCTGCTTTCTTGGGTTTTATAGCTGTTCTGGCTCCTGGAGGGAAGTGCATAACGTCTTTGGGGACAGTTTATGTTTCTCGGTACCTGCAGTTGAGGCTGGATCCCTCCTTCTGTCCCTTTGGCTCCGCGCCACAGACCCGCCTCCTGTTGCTCTCCTTGCCCTTAGTTTCTAAAGAGTTTGTAATTTCAGTCTTGATTCCCTCTTTAACTTGAGTTGTTTAGGAGGGTGTTGTGGTTTTCAAGTGGACGGATTGGGGGAAGGGAGTTAATTTTTTGTGTTATTGTTAAGGTTCAGTGACTTAAAGATACTTGCTTTATAGAATCTTCTGAGGTTTCATTGTGGCTCAGACGCTCTTTGTTTGTGACTGTTTCCTTACAGCTTGAGAAGAAGGTGTCCCGTCCATCGATTGGTTACATTGTTCTGTCTGGCTGAGGCTGGATCTAGCTTATTTTACTGGTCAACTGATCTGTTTCCTAACTTACTGTATCCACTGACCTGTTGATTTTTAAGAGGTGAGGTAGGTCTGTCACTGTGATTCCTGAGGTGCCATTGCTTCTTGAATGTCTGTTCAGTTTAACTGTATTTACAGACCGTGTTATTAGATACGTGAGTATGCCTCCGTGTTACCAAACAGAAAAGCCTATTTTGTCCCATTTAAAGTTTCACTTGTCTCCTTATTTTCAACCTTTTTATATCCCTTTATTTTGTAGCTATATTTTAGCTCAATCTGAGAGCCTTATATAAAGTAATCCGTTTACAAGTGGGATTATAGATAAATTGAAACTTGGGCCTGACTCTTTATTTTATTTTTTAATTTGTTAGGCTTTCTCGTTGTTTCTTTTTCTATTCTGATGGGTGTCTGTCAGCCTTCATCCTGTCTTCCTGTAAATGCTTGAGTTGAGGGGCTCCTGTGCCCCTTCCCAGCCCCCGTCCCTCCCCCCCGTCCCTCCCCCCGTGTGGGTCGTCTCTGATCTGAGCTCCAAATCCTCATCTCCCCAGTAGATGCACGTACACGTGGTATTGGTTACTTTATTCACCATGATTTATCGTTACCAATTTTTCCCTCTTTTGGATAAATAGTTAATGATTTGGGGGGAACTCACATGACAGAGAAGCTTTGAGAGGAATCGAGTTTGAGATGCCTCACAGGTGCTGATGCCAGAGAGCCAGCACCCAGCCTCTTGACGTTGCTTGTGTGTGCCTGCAGAGGGGGGAGAAAAAGGTATTGTAGAAAGGGCGGTGCTTTGCTGGGCTGCCGCAGCTCTGATCAGAATGGAGAAAGGATGGCTGACTCGGCCACATGGGGTCACTGGTGACCACAGTCTCCTTGGAGTGGTGGGAATGGAGCTGGGTGTAGAGCCAGTGAAGGGAGGGGCCGGTGAGGGTGGCTGGGGACCAGGCACTTTAAGAGGTCGAGCTGTGGGGACAGTGGGCAGTAGCCAGAAGGGAACACGACTCCACGGGGAAGTTGTGTGTGTCAGATGCGGACGAGGGAGCAGGTGTCTGCTGGGGCCCAGATGGACAGGGAGAGCCGTGAGGACAGACAGGAGCGCACTGGGCCCTGAGGAGGGGGTGGGGGTGGGTGCTGCCCCTCTGCTCCTGGGCTCCCTGGGGTGGAGGGAGAGGCTGCAGGAAGAGCTGGGCCAGGGGCAGTGGGAGGGATGGGAGGGAGAGAGGCCACGCAGGGCCTCGCTCGGAGCCACGGTCCCCGCCTGTGGCTCTCCTTGGCGTCTGCTCCCTCAACCGTTCCCAGTGTGCTTACGACTTCATTCATCGGTGAAGGAACCTTCTGATGATTTTATAGGGTGTGTTGAAAGGACTGTGCACATGTTTATTCAGTCCCTGACCTGCAGCCAGTCCCATTTTTTTGGACAGAATCGCTGAAGCAGAGAAGCCCGGCCAGTGGACCTGCAGGTTCCGGGCTCTGGGAAGTTTGCCCTCCAGAAAGCTGGTGCTGAGTGGCATTCCCACAGGATGGGGTGCTCTGTCCCTGAGCCCGTGCTGAGTCCAGGCGTCATGCCGCACCAGGCCGCGTGGCTGGCCTTTCTGTGAACCAGTGAGGATGCACATCTTTCCGCGTTCATCCCCTCTCTGTCCTTCCCGTGCCATTCCCGCCTTGCCCACTGACCTGTGAATGTCCCTGATGTGACAAGGATGTCCACTATCGAGTGTGATTCAGCCGTGCCCTCAGTTTTAATTTAATACTTGCTTCAAAAATATGTTTTCTTCCCGCTCTTTTATTCATTATACAGACAGTTCTTGAGCTAATCTGGAGTCTTAAAAGCTTTTTATTGTGGGAATCTTGAACATGTACAAATTAAGCAGAAAAGTATAATAACCCCCTTGTACCTACCCCCTAGCTTCAACATTTATCAGTATTCTGATACTCTTGTTTCATCTATATTTTTACCTACTCCCTACCTTCCATTGATTATTGTCTGATTAATAGAGTTTTTTTTTAGGGAAGTTTGAGATTTACAGAAAAATTCAGCAGATAGTACAGGAAATTCCCCCACAGTTTCCCCTGCTACTAACACCTTGCATTTCCACTTGTGTTAGTGTGGTTCATTCATTACAAGTTATGAACCCATATAGATACGTTGTGATTAACTAAGTCCACAGTTTACATTTAGGTTCCTGTCCTATACTTGGATTTTTTTTTTCACTGACAAACTATTGTTAACAAAACAGAGTATCTTTCAAAGATACAAATCTCAAGAGGATTTTATTTAAGACCAACTCAGTAAAATGAAGTAAAAGATTGGGTGGGTAGAAATTTTGTGATTTCAAACCATTGAAGATGAATCATTGCTGGGCAAGAAAAACATGGTTGGGGAAGGGACAAAAAGAGGACTCTTTCAAACAAGTACAAACACAGGAGCACCGGCCTTGCCCCACTGAAGGCCTGGGGAGGAAGGCGACCACTGCACGCGTCTGAGTCCCGGCCAGGGTCTGTGCACCCCTGGAAACACTCGGGCAGGTCAGCCAGCAGGACGCCTTATACTTGGGTTTTGACAGATACATGAGCACATGTATCCTCATTACAATATCATAGAGTAGTTTCACTGCCCTAAAAACCTCTCTGTCCACTGTTCATGCCTTTCCTCCCAATCCTTGGCAGCCACTGATCTTTAGACTGTTTCTGTAGTTTTGCCTTTTCTAGGATGTCGCATGATTGGGATGTATGGATGCTGTGAACTACAGTATGCAGCCTTTTCAGGTTGGCTTCTTTCACTTAGTATATATTTAGGGTTCCTCTGTCGTTTTATGGCTTGATAGTTCATTTCTTTTTTGTTGTTGTTCCTTTTCTTATATTGAGTTAAAATACAAATAACAAAAAATTTATCTTCCTAACAGTTTGTCAGTGTACAGTTCAGTGGCATTAAATACATTCACGTTGTTGAGCAGCCGCCACCACCATCCATGCCCATAACTCATGTAAATCTGAAACTCTATACCAATTAAACAATAACTCTCCCTCTCCCTGCGCCTAGCCATTGGCAGCCACCATTCTACTTTCTGTCTCCATGATTTTGACGCATTTAAGTGAAATCATATAGTATTTGTCCATCTGTGATTAGCTGTTTCAGTTAGCCTAGTGCCCACAACGTACATCCATATTGTAGCATACTGCAGAATTTTCTTCCATTGTATGGATGGACCACAATTTGTTTATCCACTCATCCATCGACGGACATTGGCTTGCTTCCACCCACTGGCTATTACGAATAATGCTGCTATGAATGTGGGTGTTCAAGTAACTTTTCAAAACCTGACTTTCAGTTCTTTCGGGTGTATACCCAGAAGTGGGATTGCTGGTTCATATGGTAGTTCTGTAGAAATGGAATTGCTGGATCATATTGGTAATTCTGTTTTCACTTTTTTTGAGGAACTGCCATACTGTTTTCCATAGCAGTTAACGCCATTTTACATTCCTGCTGACAGTGCACAAGAGTTCCAGTTTCTCGGCATCCTTACCAACACGTGTTTTCTGTGTTTTTGATAACAGCCATCCTCACGGGTGTGGGGCGGTCTCGTCTCACCGTGGTTTTCGTTTGCATCTCCCTAACGATCAGTCACACTGAGCATCTTTTCATGTGTATATTGGCCATTCGTATGTCTTCTTTGGAGAAGTGTCTGTTCAAGTCCTTTGCCCATTTTTCAGTCAGGTTATTTGGGGTTTTTTTTGTTGTTTAGTTTTAGGAGTTCTCTATATAGTCTAGATATTGATCTCATATCAGAAATATGATTTGCAAATATTTTCTCCCATTCTGTAGGTTGCCTTTTTACCGTGTGGATATTGCCTTTTGATATACAAATTATAACAATTTTCTTAAAGTCCAGTTTGTCTATTTTTTCTTTTGTTACCTGTACCTTTGTTGTCATATCCCAGAAATCATTGTCAAGTCCAGTGTTGTGAAGCTTTCATCCTATGTTTTCTTCTAAGAGTTTTATTACTTTAGATCTTACGTTTAGGTCCTTCATCCGTTTTGAGTTAGTTTTTACATATGGTGTTAGATAGCCGTATACCTAACCAGTTAGAGCCCACCTTCGTTCTCTGGCACGTGGATGTCCAGCTTTCCCAGGACCGTTTGTTGAAAACACTGTCCTTTCTCCACTGAATGGTCTTAGCACTCTTGTCAAAAATCATTTGACCATATATGTGGGGGTTTATTTCTGGATCCTCTGTTCTGTTCCGCTGGTTTATATACATCTTCATGCCAATATCACACTGTTTTGAATTACTATAGTAAGTTTTGAAATCAGGAAATGTGAGTTCTCCAGTTTTGTTCCTTTTCAGGATTGTTGTGGCTATTCTCAGTCCTTTGAGATTCCATATGAATTTTAGGATGGGTTTTTTTATTTCTGCAAAAAACATTGGTATTTTGAGAGAGAGAGCACTGAATCTGTAGATTGCTTTGGTTAATATTGACAGTTTAACAATATGAAGCCTTACAGTCCATGAGTATGGGATGTGTGTCCATTAATTTAAGTTTTCTTTAACTGCTTTCTGAAGTGTTTTGTAGTTTTCATTGTACAAGTCTTTCACCTCCGTGGTTAAGTTAATTTCAAAGTATTTTATTCTTTTTGATGCTGTTATAAATGGGATTGTTTCTGTAATCTTTTCAGATTGTTCATGTTTTGTATATAGAAATGCAACTGATGTTTGTGTGTTGACTTTCGTATCTTGCTAATTTGATGAATTCATTTATTAGATCCAACAGCTTTTTTTTTCCTAAAGGATTACCAAATTACCTTAGCTGCCTCACCATGAATCACCATGGGTTTATTGATGTTTTGTTTTGTTTTTAATTGAAGTATAGCTGATTTTTACAACATTGTGTTAGTTTCAGGTGCAGAGCAAAGTGATTCAGTCTTTTGTTTTTTCAGATTATTTTCCATGTAGGTTGTTACAGGATATTGAATATAGTTCCCTGTGCTCTACAGTAAATCCTTGTTGCTTATTTATTTTATATGTAGTAGCGTATATCTGTTAATCCCATAGTCCTAATTTATCCCTCCTCCCCTCCCTTTCCCCTTTGATAACCAGAAGTTTGCTTTCTATGTCTGTGAGTCTGTTTCTTTTTTTTTTTTTTTTTTTTTTTTGCGGTACGCGGGCCTCTCACTGTGGTGGCCTCTCCTGTTGCGGAGCACAGGCTCCGGACGTGCAGGCTCAGCGGCCGTGACTCCCAGGCCCAGCCGCTCCACGGCATGTGGGATCTTCCCGGACCGGGGCACAAACCCGTGTCCCCCGCATCAGCAGGCGGACTCTCAACCACTGTGCCACCAGGGAAGCCCTGTTTCTATTTTGTATATAGATTCATTTCTATTATTTTTTAGATTCCACACGTAAGTAATATCATATAATATTTGTCTTTCTCTGTCTGACTTCACTTATTTTGTTATTTTCTTGGTCCATCCATGTTGCTGCAAATGGCAGTATTTCATTCTTTTTTATGGACAAGTGATATTCCATTGTGTACATATATACCACATTTCTTTTTAAACCAATTGTCTGCTGATAGGTACTTGGGTTGTTTCCATGTCTTGGCTATTGTAAATAGGGCTGCTGTGAACATTAGGGTGCATGTATCCTTTTGAATTAGAGTTTTCATCTTTTCCAGATATATGCCAGGGAGTGGGATTGCTGGATCCTATGGTCGCTCTATTTTTAGTTTTTTAAGGAACCTCCATATTGTTTTCCATGGTGGCTACACCAATATGTATTCCCACCGACAGTGCAGGAGGGTTCCCTTTTCTCCCCACAGTCTCCAGCATTTATTATTCACAGAGTTTTTGATGATGGCCATTCTGACCAGTGTGAGGTGATACCTCATCGTGGTTTTGATTTGCATTTCTCTAATAATTAGCAGTGTTGAGCACCTTTTCATGTGCCTGTTGGCCATTTGTATGTCTTCTTTGGAGAAATGTCTTTTTAGGCATTCTGCCCATTTTTGGATTGGGCTGTTTGTTTTTTGATATTGAGTTATATGACCTATAACCTAATAGCTTTTTTGTGCAGTGTTTAGGATTTTCTACATATGAGGTCATGTCATCTCAGATAATTTTACTTCTTCCTTTCCAATTTGGATTCCTTTTATTTCTTTTTCTTGCCTAATTGCTCTGGCTAGAACTTCGAGTACTATGTTGAATAGGAGAGGTGAGGTGGGCAGCCTCGCCTTGTTCCTGATCTTCGAGGAAAAGCTTCAGTCTTTCATCATCGAGTATTATGTTTGCTATGGGCTTTTCATATATGACTTGTATAGTGTTGAGATAGTTTTCTTCTATCCCTACTTTGTTGAGTGTTTTTGTCATGGAAGAGTGTTGAATTTTTTCAAATGCTTTTTCTGCATCGAGATGATCATGTGCTCTTTTCCCTTCATTTTGTTGGTGTGGCATATTACACTGATCGATATTTGTATGTTGAACTATCCTTGCATTCCAGGAATAAATCCCATATAGTCACGGTATGTAATTCTTTAATATGGTGCTAACTTCAGTTTGCTAGTATTTTGTTGAGGATTTTTGCATCAGTGTTCAGAAGGGATATTGGCCTGTAGTTTTCTTTCCTTGGAGTATCTTTGTCTGGCATTGGTATCAGGGTTATTCAGGCCTCAATACAATGAGTTAGAAATGTTTCCTCCTCTTCAATTTTTTTGGAAACGTCTGAGAAGGATTGTTGTTAGTTCTTCTTAAAATGTTCAGTAGAATTCACCAGTGAAGCCATCAGGTCCAGGGCTCATCTTTGTCAGGAGGTTTTTGATTACTAATTCAGTCTCCTTACTAGTTGTAGGTGTATTCAGCTTTTCTGTTTGTTTGTGATTGAGTCTTAGTAGGTTTTGTGTTTCTAGGAATTTGTCCATTTCATCTAGGTTATCCAGTTTGTTGGCATGCAATTGTCCATAGTCCTTTCAGAGTCCTTTTTATTTCTGTAGAATTAGAAGCAATATCCCTACTTTCATTTCTATTTTTAGTAATTTGAGTCTTCTCTCTTTTTTTCTTCGTCCATCTAGCTAGAGGTTTGTTGAATTTGTTCATCTTTTCAAAGATGGTTCTCCTTTTTTTTTCCTATTTTTAAATTAGGTTGTTTTATTATTGTTTTAAGAGTTCTTTGTGTATTTTGAATACAAGTCCTTTTTTGTTTTACTTCTTTATGTAATAAAGTTAAATATATGAAAATGTATGAGATAGAAATGGTAGGAAAAAAAACAAACATGGGTTAGGAACATGAATTTTTCTAAAACTAGGGTCCAAAGAAGGAGGCAGGAAGCTTTTAGGTAGGATGGGGGGTGTTGGAGGGGTTGGTAGGGGGTGGCTAATATAGCCTCCCAGTCTGTAGCTTGTCTTTTTATTCTCTTTTTATTTTATTCTCTTAACAGCATCTTGCAAAACAGAAATTTTTAAGTTTAATAAAGTCCTTATCAGTTTTTTTCTTACATCGATTGTGCTTTTGGTGTTGTATCTAAAAACCCATTGCCAAATAAGGTCACGTAGATTTTCTCCTGTGTCTCTTTTAAGTTTTGCACTTTAACGTTTTACGTTGAGGCCTGTGATCCATCTTGAGTTAATTTTTGTAAAAGGTGTAAGTTCTGTGTCTAGATGCTTTTTTTCAGTCTAGTCATCCAGTTTCAGCACCGTTTGTTGAATAGACTGTTCCTTCTCTGTTGTATTGTCTTTGCTCCTCTAAAAAATCAGTTGCCTCTGTTTGTGGTGGTCTAGTTCTGAACTCTGTTTTGTTCCACTGATTGATGTATCTGTTCTTTTGCCAGTACCACATTTTATTGATGATTGTAGCTCTATAAGGGGTCTTGAAATAGGGTACTGTGAGTTCTGGAACTTTGTTCTTTTCCATCAATGTTGTGCTGGCTATTCAGGACCTTTTGCCTCTCCATAGGAACTTTAGAACCCATTTGTCAGTATCCACAAAATGATTGATGAGATTTTGATTGGGATTATGTTGAATCAATAGATCAAGTTGGGCAGAACTGACCATCTTAACAATATTGAATCTTCCAATCTAAGAACATAGAATATCCACCCATTTATTTAGATCTT
Source organism: Lipotes vexillifer (assembly GCF_000442215.2). Lineage (NCBI taxonomy): Eukaryota > Metazoa > Chordata > Mammalia > Artiodactyla > Lipotidae > Lipotes > Lipotes vexillifer. The sequence continues at coordinate 2,233,341 of NW_006797916.1, read as the reverse complement.
CTTTTATTTCTTTCATCAGTTTTGTAGTTTTCTTCATAAATCTTTACATATTCTGTTAGATTTGTGCTTAAATATTTCCTTCTTTTTTTGGCTCAATTATATATGTTATTGTTTTTTTTATTTCAAATTCCAGTTGTTTATTGCTAGTATATAGGGAAACAATTGACTTTAGTACATTAGCATTATATCCTGCAACCTTGCTATAATTGCTGATTAACTCCAATAGTTTTTTTGTGGATCCTTTAGGATTTTCTACATAGACGGTCATGTCATCTGAGAACAAAGACAGTTTTATTTTTCTGTTTCACTCTGTGTACCTTTAATTTCCTTTTGTTCTCTTGTAGCATCAGCTGGGACTTCCAGTTCATTGTGTGAGTGGGGAGGGGGCATCCTCGCCTTCTTTCTGATCTTCGTAGGGAAGCTTTGAGTTTCTCACCATGAGTGTGGCATTAACTGTAGCACTTTTTTGGTTTTGGGGGGGTTTTTTGGCCACGCCATGCAGCTTGCATGATCTTAGTTCTCTGACCAGGGATTGAATCTGCACCCTCCCCTCAGCAGTGAAAGCACGGAGTCATAACCACTGGACTGCCAGAGAATTCCCGTCTGGAGGGTTTTTTAAATAGATGTTCTTTATCAAGTTGAGGAAGTTCCCCTTTACTCCTAGTTTATTGTGAGTTTTATCATGAAAAGTGATTTTGTCACTTTTTCTGCATCCATTGATATGATCATTTGAGTTTTCTTCTTTAGCCTGTTGACGTGACAGAGTGTATTAACTGATTTTAGAGTGCTGAACCAGCCTTGTATACTGGAATAAACTCACATGGTCATGGTGTATAATTTTTTTTTTTTACGTTGTTAGATGCCATTTGCACGTGTTAAGGAGTTTTGCATCTATGTTGATGAGAGATATTTGTAGTTTTCCTTTCTTGTAATGTCTCTGTCTGGTTTTGGTATTAGGGTGATGCTGGCCTCAATTGAATGACTTAGGAGGTATTCCCTCTGCTTCTGCCTTCCAGAAGAGATTGTAAAGAATAGGTAAAATTTTTTCCTTAAATGTTTGGTAGAATTCACCAATATTCTAGAAACCCATCTAGGCCTGGTACTTTCTGTTTTAGAAGGTTATTAATTATTGATTCAGTTTCTCTAATAGATACAGGCCTATTCAGATTTATCTATTTCTCCTGGTATAAATTTTGCTAGTATGTGTCTCTCAAGGAATTGATCCATTTCACCTAAATTATCAAATTTGTAGGCATAAAGTGTTCATAATATGCCTTTTTAACCTTTTAATGTCCATGGGATAGTAGTGATGTTCCTCTTTTATTTATAATATTGGTAATTTTTGTCTTCTCTCTTTTTTTCCTTAGTTAACCAGGCTAGAGTTTTATCAATTTTATTGATCTTTTTGAAAAACCAATCTTGGATTTTGTTGATTTTCTTTTTTTTCCTGTTTTCAATTTCATTAGTTCTGCTCTAATTTTTTTTCCTTTTCTTCTGCTTGCTTTTAATTTAATTGCTTTTCTTTCTCTACTTTCCTAATATGAAAACTTAGATTATTAATTTCAGATACTACTTTTCTAGTATACATTTCCCTCTAAGTATTGCTTTTTCTGCGTCCCACAAATGTTGATAAGTTGTCTTTTTATTTCCATTCAGTTTAAGTGTTTTTATTTCTCTTGAGGCTTCCTTCTTGACCCACTTGGTTCTTAGAAGTGTCTTGTTTAATCTCCAAGTATTTTGGAATGTTTCAGGTACCTTGCTGTTACTGATTTAATTCCAGTGGTCTGAGAACGTATTTTATATGATTTCTGTTCTGATAAATGTGTTAAGATGTGTTCTGTGGCCCAGAACGTGGCCTGTCATGGTGAGTGTTTCTTGTGAGCTTGAGCTTGAGCAAAATGTGTGTCCTGCTGTTGTTGATTGAACTAGTGGTTAGTCAGGGATCTTTAGAGAAATAGAACCAGTAGTGTGTGTGTGTGTGTGTGTGTGTACACAGAAATTTATTACAGGAATTGGCTCCCACCATTATGTATGGCAAGCTCGAGAGCTAGGAAAGCTGGTGGAGTAATTCAGTCCCTGTTCAAAGGCCTGGGAGCGGGTAGGGAAGTCCTGGTCCATCTGAAGGCCCCAGGACAGGAGATGGTGCCCCAGCTCAAACAGAGAGCAAGTTTGCCCCTCTTCGGCCTTTTTATTCTGTTGAGACACTCAAGGCCCACCCACATTGGGAGGGCCATCAGCTTTACTCAGTGCACCAATTCAGATGCTAATCTCTTCTGGAAACACCTTCACAGACACCGCTGAAATGTTTTACCAGCTAGTTGGGCATCCTTTTAGCCCAGTCAAGTTGACACCTAAAATTAACCACCATAGTGGTCCATAGAGATCAGTTATATTCAGTTGATTGATGAGTTCATCTGTGTCCTTGCTGATTTTCTGCCGGCTCGATCTGTCCCTTCCTTGTAGTGTGTTGAAGTCTCCAGCTGTGATAGTGGATTTGTGTTTTTCTCCTTGCAGTTCTGTCAGGCTTTGTCTCATGTATTTTGATGCTCTGTTGTTAGGTACATAAGCATTGAGGATTATTAATCTTCTTGGAGACTTGGCCTCTTGGTTATTATATACTATTGCTGCTCTTCACCCCTGGTAATTTTTCTAGTCCTAATGTCTGCTTTCCAGCTATTCCAGCTGTCTTTTGATTCTTGTCAGTATCATATATCTTTCTACATCCCTTTACTTTTAATCTGTCTTTATATTTAAGGTGGGTCTCTTATAGACAACATATAGTGGGTCTTTTTTTTTTTTCAATCTGCTCTAATGGTCTCCATCTTTTGATGGGTGGTCTTAGGCCACTCAGATATAAACTGGTCATTGCTTCAGCTGGATTGATGTCTGTCATGTTTGTGACTGCTTTCCATTTGCTTCTTTTGTTTTCTTCCTCTACTTTTCAGCCTACTCTGTTTTTAATTGAGCGTTTTATTTGATTTCATTTTCTCTCCTTTCTTAGCATATCAATTAACACTTCTTTTAAAATAGTTTTTTAGTGGTTGTCTGAAAGTTTGCAATATACTTTTTTTTTTTTTTTTTTTTTGCGGTACACGGGCCTCTCACTGCTGTGGCCTCTCCGGTTGCGGAGCACAGGCTCTGGACGCGCAGGCCCAGCGGCCATGGCCCACGGGCCCAGCCACTCCACGGCATGTGGGATCCTCCCAGACCGGGGCACGAACCCACGTCCCCCGCATCGGCAGGCGGACTCCCAACCACTGCGCCACCAGGGAAGCCCTGCAATATACATTTACAACTAATCTGTGTCCACTTTCAAATAACACTACACTGCTTCATGGGTAGTGCAGGTGCCTTTAACAGACTGTCCCTTATGAAATTGCTGTCATTCATTTCACTTATACTTATGCTATAATCACCCTGTTACTACTGAAAGTTTGAACAAACCTTTGTCTATTGTGTCAATTAAGAATAAGAAAAAGCATTTTATTTTTACCTTCATTTATTCCTTCTTCAATGTTCTTTTCTTTATATAGATGTGAGTTTTCTGACCTATATCATTTTCCTTGTCCCTGAAGAACTTTTAATATTTCATGCAGGGCATGTCTGCTGGCAGTGAATTCTCTCAGTTTTTGTTTGAAAAAGTCTTTATTTCCTCTTTACTTTTGAAGGATACTTTGACTGGATGTAGGACTCTACACTTTTCCTGCTTGCAGGTCTTCTAACGAGAAGTCTACTTTAATTGTTATTGTTTTAACTCTGTAGATGAGGTTTTTTCCCCTCTGGCCTCTTTCAAGATTCTCTGTCTTTGGTTCTCTGCAGTCTGAATATGATATGCCTAGATGTAGATTTTTTGGTATTTATTTTGCTTGGTATTGTCTGAGCTTCCTGGATCTGTGGTTTGGTGTCTGTCATTAATTTTTAAAAATTCTCAGCTCTTTTTACTTCACACATTTCTTTATCTCCTTTCTTTTTCTCTATTCCTATTATGCATATGTATCACTTTTTTATTGTTGCACATGTTGCACATGTTTGCATTTCAGTTGGGGAAGTTTCCATGGACATATCTTCAGACTCCCTGACTCTTTCCTCAGCCTTGTCCATCAGTGTTTTTGATTCTTTGTCTGCATTTCCTTTCTCCTCTGATGTTACTCATCTCTTCTTGCATGGTGTCCACTTTTTCCATTAGCATCTTTAGCATATTAATCTGATAATTACAGAATTTCTTCCATATCTGAGTCAGGCTCTGTCTCTTCAGGCTGTTTTTTTTTTTTTTTTTTTTTTTCCTTTTTAGCATGCCGTATAATTTTTTGGAAAGGTGGATATGGTGTATGTATCACAGTGGAAACTGACATAGATGGGCTCTCGGCTCTCGGCTTGAAGTGTCGCCATAACCTGACTAGCGATTGGGCCACGTCTCATCTCTCCTGCAGCTGCAGCTGTACGTGCCAAGGCTTCAGATTCCTCCAAGTCCTTGTTTTTTGTCTCCCCTGTTGTCTTTGGGTTTCTCTGAAGACTTTTTTCATAGAGTCCATGCCTTGGGGCATTTTCCCCTGTAATCCTGTTGTTATGCTGGAGCCCTGAGGAGTGGTGTGGGGGAAGGGCAGCATTTTATTATCTTAGGATTAAATTTCAGCCTTTTAGTGGCCTGTATTCCTGGGCTGTGACCTTCATAAGTGTTTCTTCCCCTTCTTTCCCCTCCCTGGGGTAAGACGGAAGGCCAGAGGGGCCAAGTGGGGAAGAGCCCTTCCCCGAGGTGGGATCAAGCTCTGGTGGAGTCTTTTCACTGCAGAACAGGACTTTGTTTTGGAGAATGTGCTCTGGGCTTATTTCAACATGGTTCCCTTACCCTACCCCTGCCAGGGACCCAGGTGATTTTTTTCTTGGCTTTTTGTGATGAGAACTTGGTGGGTTTCTGGAAATGAACCCCATGAAAGCGTGGGGCCTGCAGGACTGTGGCCCCGCAGATGCTTACTCTCTCAGTCTTGCGCACTCAGCCCGGCGTCCAGTCCAGGGTTCCTGCCAGCTTCTGCTCCAGGTGAGCACATTTCTGCAGGTTTGGGGGAGACATCTGTGGCCGCACTTCTCTGATGGGTCCAAGGACAGTCATTAATTTTCAGTTCTTTCAGTGTTTTTCTTGTAAAGACAGGAGTTATGACTTCTAAGCTCTACGTGTCAGAGTGGAAGATGGCGGCCCCTCCCCTGTTGAGTTTAATTTGCGGGAAAGCTGCCCATTTTAGTAACTGCCACCTTAACAAATTCACTTATTAATTCTAATAGTTTCTCAGTTGAGACTTTTGGATTAACTAGATAACCAACCATAACATTTATCCGCAAATAATAATAATTTGATCTCTTTTTATGTCTTTTGTATTTTATAGAAAATATGCTCAATTTTCTGTCATTTCCTTTTTCCCCCTGTGTGCATGGGTGCCTTTCCATTTCCTGGGTGATGAGGTGAGGGCTTTGCCATCATTTTAAAAGAACAGCTTCCCCTGGGGTGCCTATTCAGTGGGAACCAGCTGGACCATGTGTGCCGCGTGTATGCCCTCTCTGCCTGGGACAGCCAGCGCTGGCTGGGCCACCTGGCATCTGCACCCTATGTGTGTGCAGTTGACGTCATTTTCTCTGTGCCCTGGCGGGAACGCTGGCATCAACACAAAGCGATGTGGGCGTGGGTGGCACCAGGAAGGCGTCCGTCCCTAGGTCCCAATGGACGGGTGTGCTCATTTCCTGCCCTGGGGGTCCTGGGCCTGTCTGCTGACACATTTGCCAGGAGACACAGAAGGGGACGCGGCAGGAGTTTCCAGAGTGCGTGTTCCAGAAAGAGCCTTTGCTGCGTGCTTGGCCCATGTGCTTGCCCTGTTGAACAGGGCAGTCCCCTGTGGGAGCAGCAGAGGGTGTAGGCCCCACTCCTCACTGCTCCACGCGGTTCGCCCCTCTGGCCTGACTTTCATAAATTCACCTTGACCTCCAAAGCCCCTCTCAGCTCTAAGATTTGGTCATCTCTGGTCTGTCCTTGTCTTCCACTTTCTCCTGAGGAATCCCCTTTTATCATGGAACTACAGTTCCCAGAATGCATCCTTCAGGTTTGGCAGTCACTTCCTGCCGAGCTGCTAACAGCCAGGTGCAAACATTTCCCGTGTATTGGCAGAAAACAACCTTGAAGAACCTTGACGGTGTCCGGAGGGTGGAAAACTTAGGGATGGGTAAGCCTGCTTTCACTGTCTTGAGCCAAAAAAAATGAAAATTTAAATTTCTTGGAGAAAATTTAAATTTTTGTTTTTGCATTTTGGTTGAGATCTTAATAAAAGAAAAATGAAATCAGGAAAAAAAATGCATAGAAAAGCCTGTCTGGTTTGTTTGAAGAGGTTGAAAGGGGCAAGTAGGCTAGATTTCCTATTTATTATGCTTCTCGTTTGTTTGACTTTTAAATTCATTTTATTTTTGTTTCTCCAACGAAGCATAACTTACATAGAGCTAAATTCTCAAATCTCAAGGGTATAGTTGGATGGACTCTGGCATATGTATAGGCTCATGTCACTTGACATTTGGATTTTAGAAGAATCCTGTTGGTCTTTCTGCGCTGCAACACTTCAGTGCAAACAAGGAGCTGACAGTGGCTCCCCAGTGGTGGCAGCTCCGGGTGGGGGCAGGACAGGGCAGCCAGGCTTCGGGGACCTGCCCACACCCAGCTGTCGACTGCTGTCCTTGTCCACATTGAAACTCATTACGATTAAGAGCAAGTGACAGCAAGCCAGGAGGACTGGATCTGGAGTGTTTCTCGGAGCAGAGCCAGGTGTTGGACCTTCTGGGTTGTAACCATGCACTCGGGCCGCACCAGGAGTCCCCTGACGTTTATTTAACAGCGTGCTCCTTCCTTTCCAAGCAAGCGCTCCATTTCTACTCACAGTGTTTCTTCTGGCTTTTAAAAGAAGAGTCATCTTAGAATTTTCTAGTCTTTTTTAATATACAGCCTTATAAACACACTGCTGCCCCTTCCACTTTCTTAGTGTGATGACAGTGTTCATCACATGTGAGCTCCGTGCTCAGTGACAGCCGACACCTGAGCGAGGGGTTCTGTTTCCTGAGGACTCAAGGAACCTCGGCTCGGGAAGGCTCCACGTGGCCTCGTGTGCACCATCTGGCCCTGCCGAGTCTGCTGATGAGCGCGTGTGGGGCTGAATCTCCTGGAGGCGGGGAGCGAGGCCCTCAGCTCTCACCCCACCCCACCTGCTCTTGCCGAAACACCCTGCCACCCTCTGTCCAGGGGCCTGTGCCCAGCTAAGTACGCCTCTTTGGTGGTTCTGACCTGTGCTGGTGGCAGTGTCCACCTTGGCTCGTGTGGCCCACACCGCCACCCTGATAGTGCCAACCCCCCAGGACGCCGGCCACACCTGGACTTCTCCCCCCGCCTCCCCCACCTTCTGTCCTCATTCACTCCCTAACCTACGTCACATCTTAAGCCTCGCTTCCCGTGTTCTGGTTTTGGTGACTCTCCTTCAGGTGTCTGGTTTCCACCCTCAGTCCCCTTGGCCACCTCCCTGGTCTGCATCCCCGGGACTGGTCAGCCCCACCTTTCGCCTCACCTGGCTGTAGTTTGCACACCCAGCTCCTCCCCTGCCTGAGCCTGGTGGGTGGCAGCCTTCGCTCAGACCCGGCCCGGGGCCGCTACCCCGGAGCGAGGAGGGCAGGTGGGACCAGTGGTAGTGGGCTGCAGGCCAGCCCTGCCATCTTGTCCCACGACCCTGCAGGTGTAAACCGCGTGGTCCAGGCCCACCTCAGGCCCACCAGCCCAACTCTTCCGGGACCAGCTGGGCTCTGCGTATGTCAGCCAGCCGCCCCCATGCCCCGTCCTACGCATTCGAGAGCAGCTGGGCTCTTGTCCCTTCAGAAGATGCTCCGTGGAGCCCTTTTCCACCTGTGCTCCTCCTGTCTCGTCTCTGGGTCCCTGAGGCAGTTCCTTCATCTTATAAAAACATCTTCTCTTGCCTCCTAGCAAATGAGGGTTCAGTGGAGACCCCCCAGGTCCATCTTTAATCCGTCTTTGCTCTGCCTCCCCCCACCTTCCAGGTGCCGGTGTTGCGGCGAGTCCCTGGGCCCCTGGGGGCTGGAGGCCGCGGAGCATCCCTGCCGGTAGACTTCGCAGGCTCTGCAGCCCCGTTCTCCCGCTGGACCGGCTGTGCTCTCCTGCTCGTGGACCGCTACAACCGCGTCCTTACAGGCCTCTCCCAGCAGGTCCTGTGGCTGTTCCTCCTGCACTGTTCAGGCTGCTGGTTTCATGTTGACATCAGGGCAGCGGGCCTGTCCGTACGTAGCCAGTGTCCCTGTGTCCAGAGCAGCTCCCTGTGCATCTCAGGTAGTGCAAAAACCTACTTCCTCACTTAGAAACCCAGCTGAGGGCAGCTGCAATGTCCCTTGACACTCTGGAAGCCATTGGTTCAGGTTGCAGGGGGGTCATTGGTGTCACCAGCCTCTCACTCGGGCTGGAAGAGAGAAGGGATGAGAGGCCACGATGGGGGCACGCACGGGCCCTGACCCTGGGGCCAGGGGAGCGCCGGGCCCCCCACAAGCCCTGCGTCGTGAGGACAAGGCTGTGACAGCTCATGGACCAGGACCACTGGGGATGAGGGGCTGGGACTCACCACAGCCTGTTCTTGTTTTAATTTGAACACATGTTTAGAAATCGGGATATTTTACCCCCAAAGTCAATATTTCTGGTTTCTCTTAAAATACCAGAATACCTGCAACGGAGAGCCCGTCCTTGCGGGGCAGCAGTCCCCCTGTGGGGAGGCGAGGCCACCCCGTGCTGCTGTCGCACAGCCAGCAGGCCAGGGAAAGGCAGGCGTGTCTGCTTTCTTTTTTTCTTTCTTTTTTTTTTTTTTTTTTTTTTTTTTTTTT
>NW_006797916.1:2221343-2224261 GCF_000442215.2 Lipotes vexillifer | reverse complement strand
TTGTGGTACGCGGGCCTCTCACTGTTGCAGCCTCTCCCGCTGCGGAGCACAGGCTCCGGACGCGAAGGCCTAGTGGCCATGGCTCATGGGCCCAGCCGCTCCACGGCATGTGGGATCTTCCCGGACCGGGGCACGAACCCGTGTCCCCTGCATCAGCAGGCGGACTCTCAACCACTGCGCCACCAGGGAAGCCCTCTGCTTTCTTTTGATGCTTGTTTGTTTTGTGGAAGTTTCAGCTCCTAATGTTTCTACTGAGGTAGCATTTACATGAGTGAGACAGCTTAGGTGTCCCCTGGATGAGGTTTGATGGGTGCAGACCCCTCAGCCAGCACCCCCAGGCTCTTTTGTGCCTTCTGACTCCCCTCCCGTAGATCCGCGGGCCTGATCTAAACGTTCTTACAAGTGGGGTCGTGGAATGTGTACGTTTTTGTGTCTGGAGTCTCTTTCGTGGCATGTTTTTAAGGAATATCTGTACTATTTTAATTTCTAGTCTCGCATTGTGATCAGACAGTATGGGGGGAACTCTTTTTAGTTTTTGAAACTTACAGGTTTTCTCTGACCCCTTATAAGATAAGTCTTCATGAGTCTTTCAGAGGAACTTGAAGGAGTATTCTTTAGTTTTAAGCTACTGTGTCAGAACCACCTCATTAATTATGTTGTATAGGCTTTCTATTTCGTTATTTGAATATTATTCACTTGAACATAGACATGAATGGAGATTTCCTTTAGTTTCCTTCTATCAACATCTGAGCGTCTTCAGTAATTTCTGCTTTATAAACATTGCTGCCGTGTTTGGTGCATGCGTATTCACAGATAATCTCCATGGTGACCTGCGCCCTTAGCGTTCTGAGAAGCTGTTCCTTGTCTGCTTGAATGCGTCTTGGCTTGAACTTCATTTTACCTGATTTTAGGGTCATGACGCCTGATTTCCTGCTGCTTGCCTTTGCCCCACCTTCTGATGCTTTTCCAAATTATTTTGGGTGCATCTCTTGTTTACAGCAAGTGTTGAGGATCTTGCTTTGTGATTCATTCTGAAGAGCTTTTTCTTTTAACATGTGACTTCAGGTGTGTTTGGTGTTAGTTCTGTCTTAGTGCTTTATAGTTTGCCTGCTGGGTTTTGTTTTTAAAGTAAATCTTCCCACATGGCCTGTTCTTGGTTGGCAGCCTTGGGGCCACGGACCCTCTGTGAGGGACCGGCAGACCTGCCCTGCTCCCCGGGCTCCCGCTCCGCCCGCGGTTTCTGTGCGCGGCTGGGGCACCCACCACGCACGCCCAGCGCTCACCTCTGCTGTCCCGTGGAACGTGTTCAGGACTTACTGCAACTCCTCTGCCATCATCTCGCATCGCCTTTTGGTGAAGTGTGTCTTCTAGGAACACCCTCAGGGGGAGCTCACAGGACAGCATATTCCCTGAGTGTTGAAAACTGCCCTTTCCAGTGCTCTCAACAGGAATGTGGCCTGAGTTCCTTCCTAATTTTAAATATTCTACTAAACGTATTAAAAAGGTAAAGAGAAACAAGTAAAGTTAACTTTAGTAAATTATTTAACTCAATATTATATAAAACATTATTATTTCAACGTGTAACCACCAGTACTTGAAAGTTGCTGATTTACGTGAAGTTCCTTTTTTTGGACTGAGTTTTTGAAATTCAGCGTGTGTCTTACACTTAGAGCGTGTCTCAGCGGACCAGCCACCTTTCACAGGCTCAGTGTTGGACGGCCCGGCCTGTACCTGGATGGCAGGGAGGGCTCTGGCGGCCTCAGGATCCTTGGATCCGCGTTCCCTCCCCGCGTCCCTGGGGAGACTGCCACCCGTGTTGCTGTGCAGAATGCTGCTCTGCTTTCTCTGTGGACCTGCCCTTCTGGCGTTTCCTACAAATCGGATCGTGTACCGAGCAGCCTTCAGCGTCCGCCTTCCCTCTCTCCACGTGCGTTTTCAAGGTCGTCCTCATCTAGAGCTTCCCTCCTTTTTCTGTCCAAGTTGCACTCTGTGTCTGCATGATCTTTTGATCCCCTCGACGTTGGTGGACATTTGGGGTGTCCCAGATAAGCCTCGTGTTCAGGTCTCGAGGGGGCGTGTTTCCGTCTCTCTCGGGTGCTCTGAGGGCAGGATTGCCGCCCAGTCGTGGTTTCCTGCCCTTCCTGCCGCCTCCCTGGCGGCTGCGGGGGCCACCAGCTGCTTCCTGCAGCCAGAGGCCTCAGCCCTTTTGCTCAGACCTACAGCCTCTGCTCAGAGTCAAGGCCGGAGCCCTTCCAGGGGCTGACAAGGTTCTCCCAGCCGGCCCTCCCCAGCCACACTGGCTGCCTGTTCCTGCCCAGCAAGGCCAGCCCGCCTTGTGTCTGCGGGAACTTGTGTCTGCAGCTTGTCCGCCTGGTCCGCCCTCCCGAGCAGCTGCCGGCTCCGGCCCCCAGCGTGGGCTCTGCTCCCCGCCCACCAGGGTCCAAACTTGCCCCGCTTAGTAAGATGGCAGAAGGTCCCCACAGCCCCCACGTCCCTTTCTGGCTCATCACCTAGTGTCCGGGAGGCTCCGCCCCTTCTCCTCCTTGTGTGCAGCCCGCTCCCCTCGCCGGGACGAGTGTCTGTCTCCCATCCGCTGGCTGCTGGGCCCCTCTCCCTGGACGATCGTGTGGCACGTGGCACAGGTGAATGAATGAGCCACGCGTCCCCGAGAGTCAGCAGCAGCAGGGTCTGCTGGAGCCCAGACTGGATTCTGAAGCTCTGTTCTTTACTTCCATCAAAGATTGTAACTAGAAGCCTGAGTTCAATTTATTTTGCTGTCTAATGATGAAGGTTTGATCAGTCAAAGCCCCAGTGTTGCCATCTTCGCTTTCTGACTTTCCACCGGCAGTTTGAGAAGGAAATACAGGAAGAGACAGCCAGGTTGGAAAAGAAAGGGAGCTTCGCCCCGCCCCCGCCCC
>NW_006797916.1:2200360-2221209 GCF_000442215.2 Lipotes vexillifer | reverse complement strand
GATTGTAACTAGAAGCCTGAGTTCAATTTATTTTGCTGTCTAATGATGAAGGTTTGATCAGTCAAAGCCCCAGTGTTGCCATCTTCGCTTTCTGACTTTCCACCGGCAGTTTGAGAAGGAAATACAGGAAGAGACAGCCAGGTTGGAAAAGAAAGGGAGCTTCCCCCCGCCCCCGCCCCCCCCCCACCAGGCCTGCCCCTTTCATGCCTCCTGAGGCTCAGAAGTCAGAGGTGTGAGTCCCTGTTCCCCACCCTCTGGTTCACGCTGCATGCCCAGGCCTGGCCGGGAGCTTGGCCCTCCTCCGTGGTCCCCAGCGCTTCTTAGATGCCGTCTGTCGCTTCTCCACCACCAGAGCCCTTCGAGCTCCTTTCCCCTGGGTGTCATTCTCCCAGACTGCTTTCAATCTAGTCGAAGGTTGTGTGATTTTAGAGGCCGAGATGCTTCCGGAACTCCCATCCCCTTGGTGTGTGTGACTGGGGAGCGGGTTCCTTTGCTGTGGCATTTTGGAGCTTGTTGATAGAACCCAGAAATCAGTAGTGTGGCCTTGGGAATTCCCTGACGGTCCAGTGGTTAGGACTCCGTGCTTCCACTGCCGGGGCCCCGGGTTCAACTCCTGGTAGGGAAACTAAGATCCCGCAAGCCCCGTCGTGCGGCCAAGAAAAAAAAGTAGTGTAGCCTCCCACGCGGCTCAGCTGACACCGGCCTCTCTCCTCTTCTGCTTTTGCTTAGTATCACTTGCACTGTTTTCCTGAAAGCACTTGGGTTTGAGGCATGACAAGGCGTGGGAAGCAGGCGTACCGGGAGGAGCATTTTGGCTGCATCTGGGACCCAGACCACCTGTCCCTGTGCCCCCGGCGGGCCAGGTGCGGGCTCCAACCCCGCCTTCTCGTGGTCTCAGGGCGAGTCCACTGTACACGGCGGGCGTGAGGATCGTGTGAGCCCGTTTTTGAAAAGCCGCTCAGCAGCAGTGGTCCTTAGCCAGGCTCCATCCCCTGACTGCTGGCGGGTAGGAGTGGGGCGTGGGGCTGGGCTAGCTGCCTGGGAGCCCTTGGCAGTGGGCGCGGCCACGGTCCTGTTGCTGGGGCCTTTCCACCTGGCTCCTCTCCATTCAAGGCCTTGCTGTCGTCCTTTTGAGGGTCCTTTCCCTCTGGGTAATGGTCTAAAGGAGGCCCACGGGAGCTGCTGGTGCAGACCCTCGGCTTCTCCCAGGAAGCTGAGTCCACAGTCGCATCTCGCCCGCAGGGTGCGCTCTTCACGTCTCACTGGCCCCGAAGCCCTCCGCCCCGCTCCCCACGAGCTTCCTTCTGCCCTTCACCTCCATCGCCAGGCCGCCGTGCCAGGGCACGCTCACCCGGCGTGGGGCCTGGCGTTGCCGCTTCCCCAGCCCTCCTCGGAGGCCCTGGGGCCTCTGGCCTCTCCTTGCCCTCCGGGCCCTTTCCTTCTCTTCTGTGTCGAGGTGCTGCCGGGCTCCAAAGCTGCATCTGGCAAGATGACATTTGCTAATTGCTTGGCCTTTTCCTCCCCCTCTCGACAGGTGGCTGGTGGCATGTTCAGGACCCTGCAGGGTGAGCTGTAATGACTGGGGCCTGCCCCAATACGGAGTGTGAGTATCCGCACAAAGCTCCCCAGGGACCGCTGGCAGCAGCCGCTGACGCTCTCTTCCTTCTGTCCTCAGAGCCCCCCAAGATGAACCCTGTGGTGGAGCCGCTGTCCTGGATGCTGGGCACCTGGCTGTCAGACCCGCCAGGAGCTGGGACCTTCCCGACCCTGCAGCCCTTCCAGTACCTGGAGGAGGTGCACATCTCACACGTGGGCCAGCCCATGCTGAACTTCTCGTGAGTCCGCCCGCCGCTCTGCTCTCTGAGATGAGACAGGTGAACGCCAGGTGGGAAGGTACAGAGGGCACCTGGTGGTCTGTTTCAGAAAGGTGCCCTCTTCCTGCCCTGCAGTGGCACCTGCGACGCACACTGGGTGGAAATGGTACCTTCTTGTGTTTTAGACAATGTGAAGGTGACCACAGAATCTCAGGCTCAGTAATCCAAACGTGGAGATAAGTGTGTGTGCTCAGTTAAATCCTTCGTCTCCTGCGGTATTCCTGTGTGGAAATCAGTCACCCCAAGATTACTGAAAATAGGGGGCCCGGCTTTCATTTAGTCCTACCCCTGAGCCAGCCGAGGGCTCAGAGAAGCTGGTGTCTTGTGGTTCTCAGATTCTCAGCGTGCAGCAAAGCGCTTCCCTGCCACTCCTGAGGAAGCAGGTTGCAGTGCAGGGCGGCTAGGTGGGGAGCACCCCGGGCTGTGGGTTGGTAGGGAGGTGGCGGAGGATATATTGTCTTGTACCTGTTTGCATGATTCTTGACTGAATGGGTGAAGGGAAAGAATATCCTGCACATAAACAAAAGGTGGAAATTCCGGATGATGCAGAATAACCCCTGGTATAAAGCAGTCGTTTTAAACTATGAGCTGTAACCCATTAGAGACATTTATGACTAGCATTAATTAATTTTCTTTTAATGCTGGTCCCTCAGTTTTGCGACTAACGTTAAAGAAAAATGAGAGTAGAAAATACGTATTTTGGTCAATGTCGTGGTCTATGTGTATGTAGTAGATGGTATTTCTCAGTGCGGGGTTGTGGTCGCAAGAGGGCGTGTGAGCCGTAGCCACAACACCAGCCTGTCAGAAGTTCATCCGTGGTAGCAGTAGATCCCCACACGTCGTGCTGGTGAGGCTGTAAGCGTTGGTGTTGAAGTCGTGAGTCAGTGCTCTCAGGTCAAGGTACAGCTCTTACCACTGTGAATTTGCAGTGGTGGCGGGGTGATAAGACGCTGACCCCTCGCCTGTTCTGTTCTACTACCCTGTGAATTAACTGGACTCCTAAGCAAGATAATAGCTCAGAAGAGGGAAGGCCTGGCATTGGGTGGGACTTTACTGTGTTGGTGGAGGGCTTAGGCTGAGAAGTGTGTGCGGTGCTGGGGCTGAAAAGGCCTTGGTGGGAGGACGGGTAGGGAGGAGCGGCGAGGGAGCGGGGGTGCCCACACCTGTCACCTCCCGTGTCTCCGCATGGCATCCTTCACACGTGACTGTGTTTCCACGTAGTGCTTCACGTTCAGTGGGTGGGACGCTTGCCAAGTGAGGAGGGGGTGGCATGTGCTCTGGTGGGCACTGGGTACCTGGGCTTCACCTGTCGCATTACCCGTCCAGGTTCAACGCCTTCCATCCGGACACCCACAAGCCCATGCACAGGGAGTGTGGCTTCATCCGCCTGGAGCCCGACACCAACAAGGTGGCCTTCGTCAGCGCCCAGAACACAGGTACTCCCCTTGCCGGCCTGCCTTGCACCCACGCGCTCTGCGTGCTGCAAGCAGGTGGGGTGGCATCTGCCCCCCGACTTCTATGTGACCGCAGATGTGGCCCCGTGGGTGCATTTCAGGGTGGACAGTGTCGGGCCTTTGGACGGCTCAGGGGGAGCTGGAGAGTGGGGGGCCGGCAGGCGGGGGGCTGCAGGCGTGGCTCTGTGGGAACAGGCCGGCTTCATCTCCGGCCCTCTGTGCTCACATCTGTGCTGTCGCTCAGCTTCCCGTGCAGGTGGGGCTCACCAGGGAGCAAAAGCTATGTCTGGAAGTTTGCTTTGCCCCCAGGGGGAATTCATCCTAAAATAGTTAACCAGGTTCATGAATTCGAAATTACTCAACACCCACCTACGTGACCCTTAACCTCGCTCACTGGCTCAAGTGCGCGCTCACTTCCTGGCAGCAGGTGGACAGTCAGGGCCAGCCGAGCGGCCCAGGGTGCTGGCAGCCTGGGAATCGGTGGGCAGCCCGAGGGGCGTCCGTTCCCCTGGCTCCTGTCCCTCCTGTCAGATCGCTGGGGGGAGTGGGACGGACCCCCATAGGTCACCTGCCCCAGCTGCAGGAAGAGCTGTGTCTTCTCCTTCTTGATACCTGGGGGGTCATCGTAGGTGACTGGGCAGTTATTGCCTCGATGGCCGCGACGTTCAGATTGGTTGAGCCCTTGATTGCAGAGGAGGGTGGTGAGCGCAGGGCAGCCGGGAGCCCCGGGCAGGCTGCGTGGGCTGACGGTGTCCCTTGCAGGCATCGTGGAGGTGGAGGAGGGCGAGGTGAACGGGCAGGAGCTGTGCATCGCGTCCCACTCCATTGCCAGGACCTCCTTCGCCAAGGAGCCCCACGTGGAGCAGGTGAGCCCGGGTGGGACCGCACGGCACCCCTGCCTTTGCACTCCATCCTGGAGGCCTGGCTGTCTCCGGTCACCCGCTTCTTTCTCGCGCTCACACAGGCCGTGACGTGATTATCTGTCCCTGCTCGTGCACGGTTGGCTGTCCTCGGGTTTGTTGAACAAGTATGTCCCCACCAGCATGGCACGGGGGTGACCTTGTTCCCTGCTCCTTGACCAGTGCAGTGTGCTTTCAGGATTTCTGATTTTTTTAATCTGATAGATAAAAGGTGGTATCTCATTGGTGTTTTAAATTTAACTTATGAGTGAGGGGGCATTCTTCGTGCTCACTGGTTGTTTGTATTTCTTGTTCCGATACTTGATGTTCAAAGTCATTGCCTGTTTTTCTGCGAGGTGTCATTTTCTTGTTGATTTCTGGGAGATTTTTTATGTTCTGTGGGTATTAATCTGTCGTCTGCTGTATTTGTGACAACACCCCCATCCGGTGGCTTAGGTTAGCCTGATTCATGATGTCTTCTGCCCACAGGCTGTACATCTTTCTCTAGTTGCCTCTCGGGGTCTTGTCCTAAACACCGTCTGAATTTGGGCTCTGGCTCAGGAAGATGTCTTCTGCTCCAAAAGGATAAAATTATTCTTCCATTTTCTTGTACTCTTACAGCTTTCCTTTTTTACGTGTAGACCGTTAGTCTCTCTTCCTTTTTGTTTTCACATGATGGGCTCCAAAGACCCCGCAGGTAGCCGTGCACAGCAGCGTGGGGGTGCGCTGCAGGGATTTCGGACCTTGTTCGGTGTATTTCAGTAGATACCAAAGTTGGTTTCTTTATGGGGTCGACCATAGAGGCCTTGGACACTCCATGGTGAAGTCTTAAGTGCTTTATGGTTCTTGATGCCGCTCTGCACCCCTGCCCTGCTGCAGCGCACAGAGGGCCAGCTGCCCCACACCCTTTCCCGGGCTGGGCCTTGAACTTAGGCCATCCTGGTGGCTACCAAGTGGCATTGCAGTGTGGTGTTAATTACATTTTCCCAGTGACTAACGACGTGGCTCATCCTTGCAATGTGCTTATTTGCCGTTGTATTCTTTGTTTCATGACGTGAGCGTTCAAATCCTTTGTCCTTTTTCTCCAGCAGCTTATTTGCCTTATCTTTGAGCTGTAAGAGTTTGTTACATATTCTGGACACAAGTCCTTTATCAGGTAGATGTGTTGATAAAACTGTGCTCTCAACTTAAAACTTACATTTCATTTCTTTAACAAAATGTTTTACTTTTGATGAAGTTCTGTTACCAGTTTTTTCTCTTACAGTTAGTGCTTTTTGTGCCCTGTCTTAACACTTTTTGCCTAACACACACTTTCACCTGCATTTTCTTCAAGAATTTTTACAGTGTCTCCTTTTACTTTAAGGTTTATTATTTGGGAATTTATATTTTTGTATGGTGTGAAGTAGGGGTCAAGATGCTTTCATTTTTTCCTAGATAGATATCCAGTTGTTCCAGCACTATTTTCTTTCTTTCTTTCTTTCTTTCTTTTTTTTTACAATTTTATTTATTTTTGGCTGCGTTGGGTCTTCGTTGCTGCGCGTGGGCTTTCTCTAGTTGTGGTGAGCGGGGGCTACTCTTTGTTGCGGTATGCAGACTTCTCCTTGCGGTGGGTTCTCTTGTTGTGGAGCACGGGCTCTAGGCGCACAGGCTTTAGTAGTTGCAGCACGTGGGCTCAGTAGCTGTGGCTCGCGGGCTCTAGAGCGCAGGCTCAGTAGTTGTGGCACACAGGCTTAGTTGCTTCATGGCACATGATCTTCCCGGACCAGGGACCGAATCCGTGTCCTCTGCACTGGCAGGCGGATTCTTATCCACTGTGCCACCAGTGAAGTCACCCAGCACCATTTTTTAAAAAGAAAATTATCCTTAATTTGTTGAAGTATGTAGGTGGCTTTATTGAAAATCAACTCATTATATTTATGTGGCTCTTTTCCTGGACTCTGTTCTACCCCATTGATCTCTAATCTGTCTTTACAGCAGTACCACACCGTCTTGATTACGATAGCTTTGTATTAATCCTTGAAATCGGGCAATATAAGTTACCCAATTTTTTTCTTTTTCTTTTTCCAAAATTGGGTATCCAGGATCTTTCTCATTTCCATATGAATTTCAGAATCAGCTTGTGAATTTCTAGAAAAAATTTTACTGGGATTGCTTGAGTTTCTAAATGAATGTGGGGAACTGGCATCTTCAGCAAACCTAGTCTTGTGATCAGTATCAGGTAAATGTCTACATTTATTTAGGTTTTTTCCACCCTAAATTGTTTTTCAGTTTCCATGTACAAGCCATACACATATTTTGTTAAATTTTTCCTAATGTCATGGTTTCAGATGCTGTTATAAGTGATTTAAAAATTTTTTCCAATTATTTGTTTGTAGTATATGGAAATAAAATTGATATCTGTAGATTGATCTTATATAACCTTCTTAAATTCACTTATTTATTTTAGTAGTTTTTTAACAGATTCCGTAGGATTTTCTGCATATAGACAATCATATCATTTACTATTTCAGACAGTACCTTTTCCATTCTGATGCCTTTTATTTCTTTTCCTGCATTAACTGCACTGGGTAGGACCACCAGTATAGTATTCAGTACAAGTAGTGGGAATAGACGTTGGTACCTTGTTCTCTGTCTTGGGAGCAGGTGTTCAGTCTTTCACCACTGGGTGTGATGTTGGCTGTAGGTTTTTTATGGATATTCATTCAAAATTATATTTCCTTATATTTTTAGCTTGCTAGTTTTTTTATTGAAGTATAATTGATTTACAATATTGTGTTAGTTTCTGGTGTACAGCAGAGTGATTCGGTTATGTATACATATGTGTATATTCTTTTTTTAATTCTTTTCAGTTATAGTTTATTGTAATATATTGAATATAGGTCCCTGTGCTATATAGTAAATCCTTGTTGTTTATTATATATGGTTGTGTGGCTAGTTTTAAAAAATCATAAATGGGTATTAAATTCTGACACATGCTTATGATGAATTACAGTAATAGGTTTTCTGATGTTGAGCCAACAATGCATTCTTCAGATAAACCCCTTTTGATTGTGATGATCTGTCATTTTTTATATTACCGGATTTATGTATTACTAAAATATGTAAATTGGAAAAGTTTTGTGTCATATTATTTATTTTATTCTAATTCCAGGTTTAATTTCTTCCTCTTTGTATTTTTTGTTTGATTGTTTGGTTTGTGGGAGGGGGCTTCTTAGAGGAAAACTTTGGATCATTGATATTTAATCCTTTTTTGAAATAAATTTATTTATTTATTTATTTATTTATTTATTTTTGGCTGTGTTGGGTCTTCGTTGCTGCGCGTGGGCTTTCTCTAGTTGTGGCGAGCAGGGGCTACTTTTTGTTGCGGTGCGCGGGCTTCTCATCGTGGTGGCTTCTCTTGTAGAGCACGGGCTCTAGGCGCATGGGCTTCAGTAGTTGTGGCACAAGGGCTCAGTAGTTGTGGCTCTCAGACTCCAGAGCACAGGCTCAGTAGTTGTGGCGCACGGGCTTAGTTGCTCTGCGGCACGTGGGATCTTCCCGGACCAGGGATTAAACCCATGTCCCCTGCATTGGCAGGCGGATTCTTAACCACTGCACCACCAGGGAAGTCCTTAACCCATTTTTATTATTTTTATCCTCGCTCAAAATATTTTATTTCTTCAATGGTTTTGTTTCCTTGAACAGGATCATTTAGAAGAATGTTACTTATTTTCCAACTATTGGAGAATTTTCTTGCTATGATTTCGAATTCAGTTCTATAAAACCCAGAGAACGTGGTCTGTTTGAAAGTTATTTTGTGCCCCGTATATGATCTAACTTGGTGAATATTTCATATGCACTCAGAATGAATAAGTATTTGACAGTTGTTGGCTGTAGCGGACTGAAAATACCAGTTAGGTCAAGCTGATTGGTAATGTCATCAGATTTTCTATATACTAGCGGATTTGGGGGTGGGGGGTTCTTGGTTGTATCTAATTACTGAGAGGTATTAAAATCTCCAGTTATGACTGAAGATATTGCACTTCCTTTCTTTGGTTCCATCTTTGCTTCATAACTTTGAAGCTGTGTAATTTAGAGCCATACAGATGATATATGTATTATATTTATGAAATGTCCTTTGTAGCTTGTAATACTATACCTGGAAGTCTGCTTTGTCTGATACTAATGTAACCGCACCTGCTTCCTTATGCTTATCATTTATACAGTATATCTTTTTTCCTACCCTTTTCACATTCAAATTGTGTCTTTATACTTACAGTACATTTCTTATAGAGTCTTGGTTTTTTTCTCTAGTCAGAAAACTCCGTATTTTAATTGGAGTATTTAGTTCATTTATGTTTAACATAAGTATTTGTATGGGTGGTTGTACATCCACCATCTTGATTTGTCTGCTTTACTTCTTTCTTGGCTTTGTTCCTCTTTTGTTCCTTTAGTATGTTTTCTTGGGTTAATTAAGTATTTTTAGCATTCTGTTTTATTTCTTCTATTAGCTTAACTGTATCCTTTTTTTTAAATAGTTGATTTAAGGCTAACAATATGCGTGCTAAATTTACCAAAGTCTGTTTATAATCAGTGATATACTGTTACATTTCCCACTTCATGTGTGTTAATCTTACAGCTGTGTAGAGTTGCATTTATCCTCCTTTTGTGCTGGTGTCATCATACCTTTTACATATGAAAAGTATCCACATACATTATAAACCTTCACACTAGGATTTTTGCTTTAAATAATCGGTTGGCTTTCGAAGAAATTACGGTGCGGGGGGCAGGGGAGTGATCTCTCACAGTTACCCACTTAGTTTCTCTTCGTGTTGCTCTTTTCTCCTTCTATAGAGTTTCTTGTGGTGTCATTTCCCTTCATTCTGAGCCTGCGTTAGTGGCATTTCTTGTAGTATAGGTCTGGCAATATTTCTTTTGAGTTTATTTCACCCCCAACTTTTTTTTCTTCTTCAGTATTTTTTATTGTGGAAAAATAGATACATAAAACTCAATTACCTTAATTAAGGGTACACGTAAATATATTCACCTTGCAGAACTGAAACTCGGGCCCACTAGGCAGCAGCTGCCTGTCCGCTCCTCCCCTGACCCCCGGCAGCCACTTCTCTACTTTCCATCTCTCCGATTTTGACTACTTAGGTACCTCATACCAGTGGAATCATACAGTTATTTTTCTTTTTGCATCTGGCTTACTTCACTGAGCACAGTGTCCTCAAGGTTCATCCATGTTGTAGCCTGTGTCAGAATTTCCCTCCTTTTTAAGGCTCAGTAATATTCCAGTGTATGGATGGACCACATTTGCTTTTCCCTTCATCCATCAGTGGATACCTGAGTTGCTTCCACCTTTTAGCTATTGTGAATGATGCTGCTGTGAACGTGGGTGTACAGATATCTCTTCAAGACCTGCTTTCAGTTCTTTGGGGTGTATACCCAGAAGAGGAATTGCTGGATCACGTGGTTAATTTTATTTTTAATTTTTTGAGGACCCGCCATAGCTTCCCACTTTACCTGCACCATTTTACATTCCCATCAACAGGGCACAGGGGTTCCAATTTCTCTGCATTCTCATCATTTGCTGTTTTCTGGTTTTTTGATATCACTCATCCTAATGGGTGTGAGGTGGTATCTCATTGTAGTTTTGATTTGCATTTCCCTAAACAATAGCGACATTGAGCAAATTTTCATGTGCTTCTTGGCCATTTGTATATCGTTTTTGTAAAAACGTCTATTCAAATCCTTTGCCCATTTTTGAATTGGGTTGTTTGTTTTTGCTGTTGTTGAGTTTTAGGAGTTCTGTTATTCTGTTTATGAATCCCTTATCAGATATTTGATTGGCAAATATTTCTCTTATTCTGTGGGTTGTATTTTTTCTCTGTAAATAGTATCTTTTGATGCACAAAAGTTTTTAATTTTCATGAATTACAGTTTGTCTGCTTTTTCTTCATTGGCTGTAAATTGGTATCCAGGAAGTCATTGCCAAATCCAATGTCATTACACTTGCCCTATGTTTTCTTCTAAGAGTTTTTATAGTTTTAGCTCTTACCTTCAAGGCTGTGATTCATTTTGAGAGGTTTTTTTTGTTCATTCGTTTTTTGTACTAATGTTAGGTAAGGGTACGGTTTTATTCTTTTGCGAGGGGATATCCAGTTTTCCCAGCACCGTTTATTGAAAAGGCCGTCCTTTCCTCATTGAATGGTCTTGGCAACCTGGTTGAAAATCATTTGATAACATATGCAAGGATTTATTTCTGGGCTCTGAGAACTGTTCCATTGGTCTATATATCTGTTTTTATGCCAGTGTCACACTGTTTTGGTCACTGTCATTCTGTAGTAAGTTTTGAAATCTGTTGAGAGTCCCTTGAGATTCCATATGAATTTTAGGATGGATTTTTCTATTTCTACAAAACGCATCATTGGTATTTTGATTTGAATTTTTTTAATTCTGTAGGTCTCTGGGTAGTATTTGTTTCTTAATGATATTAAGTCTTCCAATCCATGAACATGGGATGTGTTTCCATTTATTTATGTCTTCTTTAATCTCTTTCTGGAGTGTTTTGTATTGGGCTGGCCAAAAGGTTCGTTCATTTTTTTTCCTCAAGAGGGCTCTACTAGCCCTTAGTTGTCTTTAACTTCATTCAAAACAATTTTGTTAGATTGTGTGTGACCGCTGTCATACCAGCGTGCATTTATAAAAAGACTTATTGGGACTTCTTCCCTGGTGGCGCAGTGGTTAAGAATCCGCCTGCCAATGCAGGGGACACAGGTTCGAGCCCTGGCCTGGGAAGATCCACATGCCGCAGAGCAACTAAGCCCGTGCACCACAACTACTGAGCCTGCACTCTAGAGCCTGCGAGCCACAACTACTCTGCCCCGCATACCACAACTACTGAAGCCTGCGTGCCTAGAGCCTGTGCTCTGCAACAAGAGAAGCCACCACAACGAGAAGCCCACGCACCGCAACCAAGAGTAGCCCCTGCTCACCGCAACTAGAGGAAAGCCTGAGCCCAGCAACAAAGACCCAACACAGCCAAATAAATAAATAAGTAAGTAAATACTTATCAAAATTGGAGAATTTTTGTATAGCCATTTTAATATCGAAGATGGAAGAAAAAAGCAATGTTTTGAGCATATTATGCTTTATTATTTCAAGAAAGGTAAAAATGCAACCGAAATGCAAAAGAAAGGATTTGTGCCGTATATGGAGAAGATGCTGTGACTGATCGAACGTGTCAAAAGTGGTTTGCAAAGTTTCATGCTGGAGATTTCTCGCTGGCCAATGCTCCACGGTCAGGTAGACCAGTTGAAGTTGATAGCCATCAAATTGAGACATCAATTGAGAACAATCAACGTTATACCATGTGGGAGATAGCCGACATACTCAAAATATCCAAATCAAGAGTTGAAAATCATTTGCACCAGCTTGGTTATGTTAAATCACTTTGATGTTTGGGTTCCACATAAGTTAAGCAAAAAAAACCCTTCTTGACCGTGTTTCGACGTGCGATTCTCTACTTAAATGTAATGAAAGTGTTCCGTTTTTAAAACAAATTGTGACAGGTGATGAAAAGTGGATACTGTACAATAATGTGGAGTGGAAGAGATCGTGGGGCAAGCGAAATAAACCACCACCAACCACACCAAAGGCCGGCCTGAAGGTGATGTTGTGTATATGGTGGGACTGGAAGGGAGTCCTCTATTATGAGCTCCTTCTGGAAAACCAGACGATTCGTTCCAACAAGTACTACTGCCAGTTAGACCAACTGAAAGCAGCACTCAACAAAAAGTGTCCAGAATTAGTCAACAGAAAACGCATAATCTTCCATCAGGATGATGCAAGACGGCATGTTTCTTTGATGACCAGGCAAAAACTGTTACATCTTGGCTAGGAATTTCTGATTCATCCATCGTATTCACCAGACATTGTACCTTCGGATTTCCATTTATTTAGGTCTTCACAAAATTCTCTTAATGGAAAAAATTTCAACTCCCTTGAAGACCATAAAAGGCACCTGGAACAGTTCTTCGCTCAAAAAGGTAAAAAGTTTTGGGAAGATGAAATTATGAAGGTGCCTGAAAAATGGCAGAAGGTAGTGGAACAAAAGGGTGAAAATGTCGTTCAATAGAGTTCTTGGTAAAAATGAAAAATGTGTCCTTTATTTTTACGTAAACACCGAAGGCACTTTTTGGCCAACCCAATATATGTGAAATTTAAAAAAAAAAAAGAAAACTCACAGAAACAGAGTAGAATGCTGGTTACGGGGGCTCAGGTGGGGGAAATGGGCAGATGTTGCCCAGTGGGTATGAACGTCCAGGTGTAAGATGGACAGCGTGGCACTAGAGTTGACAGTGCGGCACTAGAGTTGACAGTGCTCTGTTGTATTAGTGAAATTTGCTAAGAGGAAAAAGATGTAACTGTGAGGTGATGGATGTATTAACTGACCTTATTGTGGTAAACATTTCGCCATATACACATGTATCAAATCATCATGTTTCAACTTAAACCTGTACAGTGTTACATGTCAGGTATATCTCAATAAAGCAGGGGGCAAAGGAGGGGAAAGGAGCCAGTATTGGCAGCAAGCAGACTGCATCTGTTCTAATTCTTTTTTTTTTTAAATTGGAGTAGAGTTGCTTTACCATGTTGTGTTAGTTTCTGCTGTACA
This sequence comes from Lipotes vexillifer, assembly GCF_000442215.2. NCBI lineage: Eukaryota > Metazoa > Chordata > Mammalia > Artiodactyla > Lipotidae > Lipotes > Lipotes vexillifer. The sequence continues at coordinate 2,208,323 of NW_006797916.1, read as the reverse complement.
GTGAAGTGAATCAGCTGTACATGTACATACATCCCCTCCCTCTTGCAAGTCAGTGAGAGAAACGTGAGGCCTGCACTGTCTGTAGTTCTCCAACAGTGTCCTGATGTCCTTGTTTATCAAACTCAGCCCCTATCTTCGTGACTCAGCCCCCTCCTTGATGCCTCAAGTGTTGTGTGGGGTGGCTTCTTGTTTTTTTATTTTAGGGCCTAAAACAAAGCCACATCCATCTAACTCCCTCCTGGCCTTTCCTTCTCCACCTTTTTCCTACTGGACAAGACATAACAGGAAGAAGAGGAAAAAAACAGTTTGAGAAAAATCATTAAACCATCAAGAAGTTCTCACATCAGGCTTCTCTGTACAGTAATATCTCTCTTTGGTCTGTGCAGTCGAGGAAAAGTGAGCACACTTGGCTAAAGTAAGAACTCGTGTCATTGTCAAGATGGCCTCCGTCCCTGTGTTCAGAGGCTCCTTGGAGTTTGCCTTTGCCCTCGGAGCTGGGCCCCGGCTGCGCAGGCTTCTCTCCAGAATGTGGCTCCCGCAGCCTCTGCTTTACCCGGTGGCCCCAACAGGCTCCACTTTGAGGGTTTAAAGGCAAACAGTTGCTTCCAGCCCCACCTTGTTTAAACTTGTTTAAACGAGGGTCAGTCTGCAGCTCAGGTGGATTCTCATCCTGAGGGTGGACTTGGCATGACCTCAGGACCACCATCGGCAGAGGCCGTGGGTGCCGCAGGAGGTCTGGTTCTGAGCCTGAGCCATGTCATCTACGACCTGCCTCAACTTTAAATTCTGCCAAATAACTTTCACTTGAAGAGAAAAATAGCACGAGAAATTTCATCCAAGAGGCCGCCAAGCCCAGAGGAACTTAACAGGTGATTCCCGGGCACAGGGACACGCTGCAGTAGCAGTGTCATCGCTGAGGGCACCACGGTGAACACAGCCCTGAGTGTGTGCTCCGGCGGCCGGGCAGCCCTCACACACCCTCTCGCTGGGACCTGGGGAGGTCGTGGGGGACGAGTGTCTCCGCCATGGGGTCTCCCCCGTGACTATCTCCCTCCGTTTGCTGCCCTGCGTCTTGCTGCCCGGTGGCTGTTACCGGATGCTCACAGACTTCGGCACAAAGAAGCAGAGCCGAAGGCCGAGGGAGAGGCCACCCTCGGGTCAGCACACGGTGAAGTGGGCTGTGTCCTCGCGGTGTGGCCCGCAGCCCCTGCGGCAGCGCAGAGGCGGGATGGGGGCTGCAGGGCCGCGCGAGAAGCCAGGTTGTCCTCAGGTGCTGGTTTTCGGGTGTGACCGCAGCCTCGGCCCCTCGGGCGGGCTCCGTGTGAGAGACACACAGAGTCTTCCCCTTAACATGGAAAGGTTCACAGGGGGCGGGGGGCCCACCTTCAGGTCCCTGGGGAGGCGTTTCCTTTGCCCCCGCCTGCGCTCCCCCTGCACGTGTGGCGCTGGGCGTGTGGCGTGAGGGCGAGAGCCAGTGTCCCGCGTCGGCGGTGGGGCATCGGGGAAACAGGCGCCCCGCGGGCTGCGGGCTCTGAGGACAGGCGGCCGCTGTCCTGTGGAAGCTGAGCGCGTGGCGCGTGGTGTGGGGAACACGGGCTTTGTTTCTCTCCACTGCACTTCTGCTTCCTCTGCAGAGTGGTTTCAAGGATAAGAGCCTTGACTGTTTTTGTTTTGTTTTTGCGGTACGCGGGCCTCTCACTGTTGTGGCCTCTCCCGTTGCGGAGCACAGGCTCCGGACGCGCAGGCTCAGCGGCCATGGCTCACGGGCCCAGCCGCCCCGCGGCATGTGGGATCTTCCTGGACTGGGGCACGAACCCGCGTCCCCTGCATCGGCAGGCGGACTCCCAGCCACTGCGCCACCAGGGAAGCCCCGACTGTTCGTTTTTCAATTAAATTCCAGAACAAAGGCTGTGGAGTTGAAGCAAGTCCCGTGTGAGAATGTCGGCCCCGCCACCCGTCTGCTTTCTGTCTGTCTGTCCGCCTCTTCTGGGGCTGTGCCCTCCCATCCTGCCCTCTGCAGCCCTCTCCCGTCCTCAGCTGACCATGGCAAGGACAGCACGTTGACCTTTGACACCTGTGGATGGTGGCAAGGACCTTAGGACAGGGCCACTCAGACCACCACGCGGGATGGTCCCTGGGGCTCAGGGTGGCAGTTCTGAGGCACTGGGTCTGGGGCGGAGCCTGAGACTCTGCATTTCCAGCAGCCGCCCAGGTGGGGCTGGTGCCTGGAGCCCACCGAGTAGCAGGGACGTAGGACACTGACTCTGTGTCCTCCTCCCTCCTCTGCTTCTGCTGTCACGTGTTGTGACTACGCATGCACACTAGACCCCACAGGGTTGTATAAGTGCCAGTTAGCCCTCATCGCGGCATCTGGGTGACGCACGGTTTTCCTACGTTTACCCCTGCTGTTGCTCTTCCTTTGTTCCTGCGTCTCTGCTTCCACCATTTTCCTTAAAACCTGAAGAACTTCCTCTAGTGTTTTGTGTACAGAAGGGGGGGTCCTGCTGGTGGCGAGTTCTCTGTGGATTTTTTGTCTAAAAATGTCTTTATTTTGCCTTCACTTTTGAAGGGTGTTTTCACTGCAGCCAGAATGCCAGGGGGACAGTTATTTTCATTGCTTTGAAGATGTCCTTCCGTTGTCTTCTAGTTTCCATCCCTTCTGTTGAATTTCTTGAATTCTAGACATCGCGCATGAAAACTGTGGGTGACTGGAGGCCTGTTTGATGTTGTCTCCCACCAAAGGGCAGTTCTGGTGCTTCTGGTGGTTTGTCCAGGAAGGGCAGATCCTGTCCACTGAGATAGCACTACTTTGAAACCGGACTTCCCAGTGTGTTTCTGGGGAACTCTTACTCCTGGGGTGCGGCCCTAAGGGGGTCCTGACCAACAGCCGGGCGGTTTTCCGCGGCCCCTCCTTCTAGACGCCGGGCAGCGGTTCCAGAGGGTGGCCCGTGCAGCACAGCCTCGTGGGTTGGGGCGCACCCACCCGGCTCCCCAGCCTCTGGGTGGCCTCTGAGAGTCAGCACCAGCCTTGGGGGGACGGCTGCTCTGAGCTGGGTCTCTCCACTGCACGCCCTTGCCCCTGAGGCCTTGGCCTTGCAGCCTGGCTGCTTTAAACAGGCTCTGGAATCTGGCTTTCCTCTCTTCTCTGCCTGATGGTCGCTGGGGCCTGGCCAGCACGGGTTCTGATGCTCGTGGGCCCCCACCCCCGCCAGTTCTGGCGCCAGGTAGCCACCCCTGGAGGCGGCTTCCACAGTCCTCGGGCTTTCACCCTCTGTTCACAGACATTCCAGGCAAAGCCATTTTCTCATCGGGGGCTCGGGTGCTGCAGGCCTGTGTTCCTTGTAGAAACAGCTGCCGTAATTGGCCCTGATGAATCGGGGGTTCCAGAAGTGCTGGTACCGAGTTTTTTGAGAACACATTTGACATCAGTTCAAGCTGTGTAGAGGAGGGACGCGCTGGACAGTCGGCCCCTAGGCAGACGGCGAGGCTGACGCCCGTGCTCACCTCCGGACGTTTGGGAACAGCTGAGCGGCAGGGAGACGGCACGGGCCAGGGGTCAGGACGCCCATCACGGCCGCTGGCCGAGTGTCTGTCACCCACTGGCGGGGACACTGCCTGGCTCACAAGCTCCTGACCACTGAGGTGAAATGTTGCAGCTGCCGCGGGAGCGTGTGGCCTGTGGTGGCACCTCAGCGGTTGTTGAATCTTTGGTAGGTAAAATTAAGGCGTTTTGTATTTGTTTTGTTCTGCTCAGATTACCCGAAAATTCAGGCTGAATTCCGAAGGCAAACTTGAACAGACGGTCTCCATGGCAACCACTACGCAGCCCATGACTCAGCATCTGCACGTCACCTACAAGAAGGTGACCCCATGACCCCAGGTAGAGCTGAGTCCTGGTGGGGCTGGCCTGTGTGGTGACACTTCAGCTTCTCAGCAGACGCCGCAGCAGGTGTGGGTGTGGCCACAGGTCACCGTGGGTTCAAGGGTATTGCCACGTGTTCCTGTAATGGCACAGAAAAACCAAATAAAAGGCCTTTATTTTTATGGCTAAGCATTTTGAATATTATCACTTGCGTAGACTGCATTTCTTTCATCTGCTGGTGACTATTTGTTTTCACAGTCGTTTCCCTAAAAAATTAAAAAGGGGTGACTCTTTCTTTCTCCTTTCCTTCCTGCAGTTTTGACAAGATCTGAAAATATATATAAATCTACAGTAGTCAGCAACAAGGTGAAGAGAAAGGTAGGACAAAAAGGATTGCAGTGAATTTTCCTTTACTTTTAAAGAGCTTAGAGTATAAGGACCCCATTTCCATATGGACGAAGGGCATTCCCAAGGCGAGAGGATGGTAGTGAATTTATCATCATTCTATAAATTTGATTTAGTCTCAGCAATGTAATATTACCTTCATTTGTTTGTTTATGATGGAAGTTTCCAGACATACACTGACCCCCTGGACCTCACCCCGTTCCAGCTCCTGCCAGCATGTCCCCACACCGGTGGTTCTGTCTGCTCTTCCCCCCTTTTGGTGGCTGGAGCATCTTAAAGCGAATTACACACACAGTGTCACTTCTCTCGAACACTTCAGCATGTGTGTAAAAGCAAAACAGAGCCTTTCTCTTTTCCTGAACACAGCACAGTATCAGGGGCCTCACCAGGAACATAGACACAGGGTGAAAGGAGGCCGCGCTCAAGAGCAGGGGTCAGTGTCTGCAGCCACACACCCCCTTGTCACACACCCTGGGGACAAAAGGCACCACCGGGGTGGGGGGGTTGTCAGTACCTGGGAGCGCAGAGGAGGGACCGGGGCTGGTGCTGAGCCCTCAGAGGAGCGTGGCTGGAGTGTGAGGAAGGCGGCCGGCCCCCTGCGTGCAGGGTGGATGTGGTGGCTGGGCTGGGCTCGCCGAGAGCGTCAGGTCAGCAGAGGCTCAGGCACAGTTCGTCCCTCCAGCTGCGAACCTGGGAAACCAGACAAGTTACTGGCCTCCAAAAGTCAACGACGGGAGAGGAATGGATGGACACTCCCTTTTCAAAAGGGAGAAATAGGAAAGAAGACGTGACCGGTCCTGAGCAAGTCCCAAACCTTAAGGCTTAAGAGGAACAATCCTCTGTGGCTCAGTGTCTGTCCTCCGGGCCCCCCTGGGGTGGTCCTGCCGCCCACCCACCCCCCGCACCAGCTTTGCCGGGTGCAGCGCTCACCACGGTTCTCAGGGGTTGGAGTCGTGTGCCTGCGGCTCTCCCCAGGTTCTGCCCACCCCGGGGTCGCCCTAGCGGGGGCTCTGCACCCCTTGTGGGGTGTGGGTCTCTGCCTGGGTCATGAGCCTGAGGCTCCAGGTGGCTCCATCCTTCAAAATTGAGGGAAGGTAGCAAGGTCCCCGGGGCTCTTGCATTCTGCGTGCTGGCAGAGATGGTACCTTGTGGAAGCCAAACACCGATTCCAGCCAAGTTTGCAGCAGTGCCCTCCAGCGGGGCAGCCACGTCTGCTGTGGCCCAGGAATGTGGGGAGCAGAGCCTTATCCTCTGGGCCTGGGATGGAAGGGTCACCCCCACAATCTCTGATGCTTTTGAAGACATTTTTCCATTGTCTGGACTTTAGGCTTCTGTTAGGTGGCTGCCTGGTCTCCCATGATGTGGGTAACTAGCTCGTAACTGATGAGTACTAACCTCAGTGTCAAGTCCTCCCAAGCGTCATGATCTGTCTCAACAAGCTTTCTTACTACTTTCAGTATCAACAGGCTGAGGATTTTCCACATTTTTAAGGTCTGCTTCCTTTTTGGTTAACAATTCTGTCCTTAAGTCTTCTTGCGTTTTATTCAAGAGAATTATTCAAGAGAAACAAGGCCCCTCATGCCTCAACACTTGCGCTTTGCTTGGAAATTTCCAGGCACATTAACCAGTTTCATTGCTCACAAGTTCTACCTTCCACAAAACTAGGGCACACAGTTTAGCCAAGCTCTCTGCCCCGTCTTAACAAAGGTTGCCTTTCCTCCAGTTTCCAGTGACCTCCATTTCCATCTGAGATCTCAGCAGACTGGCCTTTACACCTGTGAAAATTAGTAAAGGGAAACCTCGCGGAACTGGAGTGGGGAGGGAATTCCCTGGTGGTCCAGTGGTTAGGACTCTGAGGTCTCACTGCCAAGGGCCTGGGTTCAGTCCCTGGTTGAGGAACTAAGATCCCAGAAGCCACGCAGCACGGCCAAAAACAAAAAACAAAAAAACAAAAAACAATGGAGCGGGGAGGCCACAAGGGGGAGCGCTCACCGGCTCCACTGGATGTCAGCACAGATCCGGACAGGAGGAGACCACCTGGCCTCTTAGGCCAAAAGCCCTTTACCACCGTCAGGAGGAAGATTTTCTCCCCGCCAGGCAACAGCCCAGCCAATGAGAGACTGTCACAGCTCAGCCAATGAAAAGCCACCACACTTCAGACCCCCATTTTCCTCCAATGGACTTTTTTGCTTATAACAGCCCCTCCCACCTTCCCTTTTCGTCTATAAAAGAGTTTCCTCTCCTTTGACCTACTGGACTTGCCTGTGGACTTGTGCCACGGTTACCTGTCCTGAAACACAAATCTTTGCTGCTCCTTAATCAACCCATTTTGTTGGTAAAAACTGGCTGTTTTATTGTTTCAGGTAAACACATCCCATGTATCTACGAACATTCTGTTCGGGATTGCTTAGGCACATTCTCTAAGAACACTGAGGCTTTCTCCTCTTTTCTTCCTGGGTCACCAGAAGTGCCCTGAACAGTCCATTCACAGCAGTGGAGGCCTTTTCTAACATTCATCTTAAAACTCTTGCAACCTCTAATTTCCAAAGCCACTTCCACATGTTTAGATACTTGTTGCTTCTTGGTAACAACTTTCTGACTTAGTCAGTTCAGGCTGCTATAACGAAAACAACCATCCACTGGGTGGCTTGTAAACAACTGAAATTTACTTGTCCGGGTTCTAGAGGCTGGAAGCCCAAGATCGGGTTGCTGGCTGATTAGGTGGCGAGGGCTACTTGCTCATGGACGGCCATCTCCACTGTGACCTCTCATGCAGAAAGGCTGAGCTAGCTCTGTGGAGTCTGTGTTATGCAGGCACTCGTTCCAACCATGAGGGTGGAGCCTTTATGACCTAGTCACCTCCCAAAGGCCCCACCTTCTCCTACCATCACTTTGGGGGTTAGGATTTCAACATACGAATTTGAGGGAAAACAGACATTCAGACCATAGCTCCAAGGGAGCCTGGAGGATGGGACCAGAGCTGTCTCTGCTGCTGGAATGATGCTGAGAGGAGCTGGGAGCAGCAAGGAAGTCCCACTCTCTCCCTCCTGCAACCCAGGCTGCTGCCTGCTCACAGCTGGAAGGGGGCTAGGAGGGCAGCACCCAGACCGGAGCAGGAAGGGTTGGGGCTGAGAGCCGAGAGATGAAAAGCAAGTAACTGACATGGTCACCTGGTCCTCTTCCTCCCCTCACCTCCCGTGCCACTGATTGTTGGGAAGCTGGAAGGCGTCCCCAGCCTGGATCCTGGGTTCCTCTGGGCTCCTCGCGGTGTCTGAAGTGTTCCTCTAAGCTCTCTGTTTGCTGTAGTCTGGAGGTTGGATCACACTTCCTAAGGGCTGTCCGGGTCTTCCTGTGCGCCGTCTGCCTGTCTCACGTGGCTGATGCTAACGTAACAGGCCCAGACGGTGCAGCCTGCCCTCCTTATTCTCAGCGTCTGTCAATCGGCCCGCCCGTGGGTGACCCCCGCCTGAACCAGCTCCCCCATCAGAGCTGCCGAAGGGCCGTCTTCTAACCCTGTCCTTCTGCATTCAGTGGCGGAATTCTCCGAAGATCTTCCATCCATCCAATTAGGCTCAGTTTGGTGCCTCTGAAATAAGTTCATACCAGAAGGCCAGCGGAAACGCTTCTCTCTTCCCCTTTGATCATCGGGTTTTAGAACAAGTGTGCCAGGGACAACGGTGCTGGCCGCCCGACCAG
>NW_006797916.1:2171870-2200350 GCF_000442215.2 Lipotes vexillifer | reverse complement strand
CCCCCCCCCACCCCCCCCCCCCCGCCCCTCCTGCTTCTGTTATGAACCCAGTACTTTTTGTATGTTCGATGTGAGCTAGGCAAGTCCAGTCTTTTTCTTTGACAGACGGGAGGGGCCCTCATGATGTGATAGTTGGCTGGATGGAGCCCCTCAAGCCCCTGATGGCCTCTGTTCCCACTTCCTGCCTCAGAACTTCTCTCCAGTGGGGGTGGGACTGAGAGGCCCTGGGCAGAAATGGAAAATCCCTTTATAAATTATTTTCTCACTTATTTCCACTTTACTATTTGAGATCTCATTGCAGAGATCACAACCCTTCACTTTCAACTACTTTAGCATGGGATACGTGCATTTTTTAAGAAAGAAAAAAAATTGTGCATCCACACTTAGGTTTACAATTCAAATTTTAAGATGATAAAATTTTTTACTTAAATTCTTTGATTTTACCTCTTTTAAGATGAAAATCCTGTTTATCATTATTTGCTTTCTCCTACAGGATACGTATGATTATTTGAGAATAATAACATTATTATTAATAAGACTACTGACTGAAGTTTCCTTTTTTGCTGTTGTTTTTACAGCTTTCTCATTGAAGATGTAAAGTTAAAATATAGTTGGAATAATTGATTCCTCTGGGTGCTTATGTCACCAACTTGATAGAGAAACTCATTTAATTTTTTTAAATTGACTGTTTCTTAAGTTAGCTTTGCTTATGCAGAGCATCCTGCGTGAGCCTATTGTCAAAAGTGTAAAACAAGGGACTTCCCTGGTGGCGCAGTGGTTAAGAATCTGCCTGCCAGTGCAGGGGACACAGGTTCGAGCCCTGGTCTGGGAAGATCCCACATGCCGCTGAGCAACTAAGCCCGTGTGCCACAACTACTGAGCCTGCGCTCTAGAGCCCGCGAGCCACAACTACTGAAGCCCGTGCGCCTAGAGCCCGTGCTCTGCAACAAGAGAAGCCACCACAGTGAGAAGCCCGCGCACCGCAACGAAGAGTAGTCCCCGCTCGCCGCAACTAGAGAAAGCCCGCACGCAGCAACGAAGACCCAACGCAGCCAAAAGTAAATGACTAAACATAAATAAATAAATTTATTTATTTTTTGAAAGTGTAAAACAAGATAAATTTTGCTCCATGTGGGTGTATAGCCCAGCTGCTGAGTGCCCCACCAGGCAGCCCTGCCATGGTTTATCCAGCAGACACCCTGATGCTGGGCATCTGGGTTGTTTCCAGTCTTTTGCTGATCAGATAATGTCACAATGAATAACTTTATGTACATGGCATTTTGGACTTTGGCCAGCGTAGCTCTGGGATAGATTTCTAGAGGTAGCCAGTTCGAGGGTAAATGCATCTATGACTTGTCCAAGTGTTGCCCCTCCCCCAAGGGACTGTGCCATTTTACTTCCCAGCAGTGTTGTGTGAGGGGACTTGCCTCCACCTACAAGAGTCTGTTGTCAGATTTGGATCTGGGCCAACCTGATCGGTGAGAAATGAGATCCTGCACGCATTTCTTTTTTTTGGTTGCGCCACACCGCATGCGGGATCTTAGTTCCCCAACCAGGGATTGAACCCACACCCCCTGCAGTGGAAGGAGCGTGGAGTGTTAAGCACCGGGGCCACCAGGGAAGTCCCTGCATTTCTCTTTTTTTGTCTTTTTCTTCTCGACTTTCGAAGCTTTTGAGTTCTTTTAAATTATAAACATTAATCCTAGTATTCCTGATTTTCAACGACCACCTTTCATGGAAGTGAAATGCACGGTTACAGCATGAACTTCACTATTCCAGTGTCCACAGGTGTACAGTTGAGTGGTATTTAGTACATTCTCAGTGTCATGCAACCATCAACCCTGTCTACTTCCAGGACACTTCTGTCACCCCGAGGAGAAACCCCATACCCGTTAAGCCACTCCCACTCTCTACCCCCGCCCCCCGCCTTGCTTCCTGTCTTAAGTTGCAGATACTTTTGAAAATGTTAAATGTTATTGTTTTTTTCCCAGAAAGTATTTTGTCTTTTCTTGCTCCTGGATTTTAAATCATGTTGAGGAAGATTCTGCTCACTCCCCAGTTAGGAAGAAATTCACCCATTGTTTCTAGAACTTGTTTCATTTTTCATGCTTGGCTGTTGGATCCGTTTGGAATTTGTTTTGTGTCTAGTGTGACATACGCATTCGATTTGGTCTCTGAGTGTTAACTGGTTTGTCACATTTGCTCACAAGCCCGGCTCTTCCCACCTCATCATGGACTTGGTTCTCCAGGCACAGGGGTCTGTCTCTGGGGGTCCCGTGACCCTGCGCCTGCCTGTCTACATGCATTTGACCTGGGGCCTGGTGGTCCAACAACAGACTCAGAGGCAGAGGCCTAGACCCTCCTCTTTTCTCTTTTTTGAAGGGTTTTCCCGGCTGTTTTTGCCCTTCCCCCCCCCCCCCACCCCACCTCCTAGGAACTTTTTTTTTTTTTTTTTTTTGCGATACACGGGCCTCTGTTGTGGCCTCTCCCGTTGCGGAGCACAGGCTCTGGACGCACAGGCTCAGCAGCCATGGCTCACGGGCCCAGCCGCTCTGTGGCATGTGGGATCTTCCCGGACCGGGGCACGAACCCGCGTCCCCTGCATCGGCAGGTGGACTCTCAACCACTGGGCCACCAGGGAAGCCCCATATGAACTTTATAATTAGCTTGTTTAGATCCAGAGGGGGAAAAACATTCTGATACTTTCATAAGGATTACGTTAAATTTACAAAGCTACTTAATAGAGAACTGTCTTCTTTATGAGGTCGTTTTCCTCTGGAACATGGGATTTCTTCTGTCCTTCCAAGTCCAGGGTGTCTCAGGTACCTTCAGAGTTTGCCTCACATAGAGTTTCGCATTTCTCACTCCGTTTATACCCCGAAATGGCATCTTCTGTTGTTGGAAATGGGGCGTCTCCTCTGCTGCAGCCTCTAACCCAATGTCCACGCAGATGCCTGGTCTCTCTGAGTGACCTTAAATCTGCTGCTTCCCTGACTCAGCGTCTGTAACAGCACTTTCCCAGGCTGGAAACGTACCAAGGGATCGATCCTAGTGACGGAAGCAGGGTGGCAAAGGGACCTTCCTTTCCTCCCGCCCCCTTCCTTCCCTCTCGTCATCTGCCAGACTTCCCACTGTGAGCGCCCCTGGGTCCCATGCAGACAGAGCAGGCAGAGCTTGGAGAGGTGATGGGCTTGCAGGGGCAGCCGCCCCCTGGGAGGAAGCTGAGGAGAGGGGTCCTGTGGGGGGCCCTGGGGCCAGGAGGTGGGCGATGGGGGAAGGGGGGCAGCCCCCCTTGTGCACGGCAACCTCGCCTTCAGGCTCTTCCCCAGGAGGGTGGATGGGGAAAGGAAGACCCTAGCGGCCGTCTGGTCCACCCTGAGTCGTACAGAAAGGGAACCAGGGCTGAGAGAGGCCGCGTCCAGCACCGTGTGCCTGCTGCCAGGCCAGAGGCGGGGGGGGGGGGGGGGGGGGGGATTGAGGAACGTGGGGGGCAGCTGCTGGTGCACGCACGGTGGCAGCACGTGCAGGTGTGTGCTGCCAGGCCAGAGGCGGGGGGGGGGGGGGGGAGGGGGATTGAGGAACGTGGGGTGCAGCTGCTGGTGCACGCACGGTGGCAGCACGTGCAGGTGTGTATGTGCGCGGGCCCAGTGTGGCACAGGGCAGCACAAGCTGGCCTTGGTGAGGGAACACGTGTGCCTGTGCTCCATCCCGTCAGGCCGGCCTGCCATCTGTCGGGTCCCTGGCAAACGCAGGACAGGTACCAGGAGGAGACGGGGTCACCCTCCACGGCTGCGGAACTTTATTGGGATCGGACAAACACACCATTCTTCTCGGTCGTGGGCTCCCGCGTCCACAGGACCCTGCCACACAGAGACCCACCCCGGTGCACGGGGGACACGCCCTCCCTCTAGAAACAGGTTCAGCAACCACCACACAAGCCTTAGGCCCCACGTGCGGAGTCAGTAACACTCCACAGCTCCTCCAGCCTCGGGAGTCACCTTCAGGCCCAAAGTCCAGGCCCCCTGCCCAGGAGGACCGAAGCCAGCTCATGTCCTGACGTGGGAACTGCACACAGATGGGGCCCGGCGTCGAGTGAGAGCTTGGTGTTCCTGGCTCCCTTCCTTCAGGGCCTGGGACGTGACCCTGACTTTATGACTCTAGAAAGAAGGGGACCAGCAGGGGTTCCGGGGGAGGGGGAGCGATGGGGAAGGGCCCCCTGTCGGCCCTGAAACCCAGCTCCAGGGCCAGGAAGCCCCCCACTTCCCTGTCCGGAGGGCCTGGGTCTGTGGAGGAGGGGCTCAGGGCAGGGCTTCCAGCTTCGACGCGGGGCTCCGAGGGTCTTCCCGGCTTGGGTGGGGCGGAGGGTGATGCTTTCGGCGGCTGAGGGCCTCCCGTGTAAGGGGGCCGGGCTGCGGCCCCTGCCCAAGCCAGCAGCTCATCTCTCTGGCAGCAGCATGAAGAACGCAGCCTTCAGGAAGCGGCCAAAGCTGCAGAGCGCGGCCACGAGCCAGTGGGAGCGGAGGCCAGCGTCAGTGCTGACCACGCACTTGAGCACATCCGTCTGGGAGGGAAGAGGGGGCAGTTAGAGAGGGTGCGGCCGGTGACCCAACCGCCCGGTGTCAGCCAGGTCGCCTGAGGGAATGCTCGAGGCCGTTTGGGAAGGCTTGTGGTCCAGCTGGATGGAAGGCTCCAGCATGGGACCTGACCCAACAGCTGGATTCAGACCGTGAGAGGGGAGGGAGGGGAGCCTGCTGGGCCCCCAGCCATGGGATCAGCTACCAGCTCGGCCACCTGCTGACATCCCAGTGTCCTTCCGCAGATGCCGTGGAGCCTGGGGTGCCAGGGAAGGACAAATCCCTTAGAACAGGAGCAGGAACTGAGCTTTCCAGAGCCCAGTGAATGGCCACTCCTTACTTCCTTATTTCTTTCTAGTCCTGCTAAGAAATGAAATACTATCCCTACAGCTTGACCTTTGGCCGTGGTGTCAATCAGCGTCCTGGCTGCCCTGGTGCCCAGCCTCAGCCGGGCTCCAGGACAGGACGGCAGGATGGGACAGCGGGAGGCCTGCAGCCACGTGACTCATCCAGGAGGTGACACCCTCCCCGCCCAGTGCCGCCTTCAGATGAGACCACAGCCCCAGTGGCCCCTCACCGCCCCCTCGTGGCTCCAATCCCAGCGGAGGGCTGAGCTCCATCCCCTCAGCCAGTGTACTTTGCAGACCTTCGCCCACCATCCATTTCACAGAAGAGAAAACAGCTCTCCTACGGGTGGGGCTGCCCCACAGTCCCTGAGGCCTGGCCAGGAGATCGGGGACATGGAGACTATGACACCATCCCTGGGGGCGGGCGGCGGGTTTTAGCTCTGGAGTCGGGGGTGGTCAGACCCAGAGGGCCCGCACTGGAGCTGGGCTGCAGGAGCTGTCCTGGGCTGGGCAGCCCCGGCCTCGCCCCTCCTCCAGCCCTGATCACCCCTGCCACTGCCGGCACTCAGGCGTTCAACAACCGCCCCCTTCCTGGCACCGCCATATTCCCTCACCCATCCACCGCGTCTCCGCAGCCAGGTCGCCAGGGTCTTGCGCACGAACTCCCCGAGGCAGTCAACGAGGGCGTGGACCAGGGCAGGCTGGGCCTGTCGCACGCAATCCACGGCCAGCCCCGCAGCCACTGAGTACAGGGACACAACCTTGCCCCAGGTGATTCCTGCAGGGAGGGAGATGGGTGCTGGTCACCAAAGGCCACCAAGACCCAGCTCAAGGCCAGCCCACAGGGTCACGTGAGGGGGCTGAGCCTTTCTGAGCCACACCCCTTGCCATTCCGCTGGTGACTGGGGTCACCACCCGGGGCAGCCTCAACCCACAGCTCCCACCAGATGGGGAGCTCGGTCAGCTGGCTGCTGTGCAAGTCCCAGCCACCGTCTGCTGCAGGTCAGTCCTGCCACTGTCACATGTCGTTCTCAGGCGGGGATGTCTCGAGCCTGCGTTACACACCTGCACACCTTGCACCTGCACACCTGGGCCAGGGCCTGGCGATGACCCTGCATAGTCCAGTATCTGCCGGAGGAGGTGATGGAGCAGGAAGGCAAAGAGGAGGCTGAGCAGGTCAAGGGGGCTCAGTGACTCGGCACTGGATGTGATAAACAGGAAGCAGCTTCCATCTGCGCCTGCCCCCAGCACAGCCCTGCGAGGACAGAGGATGTCCTCCATGTAAAGAAGCTGAGGCCCTGGGAGGAATGGCCTTGCCCAGACCACCAAGCTACCGGGGGGCAGAACTGAGATGGAGCCCACCTGGGAGGAAAGACAGACGAATGACAATCTGGGGAACAGTGCTTGCCCGTTGTATAAGGTTCCTTAATATAGAAAGAGATTTTATAAATCAACGAGAAAAAGAGAGAAACCTTTCAAAAGAAATACGAATACAGAATACAAACAGCTGATTCACAAAAGAAAAAGTATTAACAGTACACTAGACATATGAAAAATGCTCACCCTCACTGATAAACAAAGAAGTGTTAATTAAAACGAGATGCAAATTATAGTCTATCAGACTAAAAATTCCAAGTGGCAATGTGAGGATCCATGTAACTCTGCAGCCTGGTAACTGTGATGAGAAAGACAGCTGGAGGGCACCCAGCACCACCTGTGAAAGGACACAAACACGGGTGCCCCACCTCAGTCCTAAGGAAGCGGCACAGGCAGGGAGGAAGCATGGCCCCTCAACCCATGTTCACACCACAGCTGGGACAGTCTGTTATAAGAGCACAAGTCAGTGCGAATGAATCCCTGTTCACAGTGGCCAAAAGGTGGAAATGACAAAACATAGATAAGCAGTGAATGGAAAAGCAGTGTGGTCCAGCCACACACGGGATGATATTTGGCCTCAAAGTGGAAGGAGGCACTGATGAACCTTGAAAACATCGTGCTCAGTGAACGAAGCAGACTTGAAAGGCCACACGTATCGTATGAGTCCATTCCTATGAAATGTGCAGGACTGTCAGATCCATGGAGACAGAAAGCAGACCAGTGGTCACTGGGGGCTACAGGAGGGAGCCAGGCAGTGACAGCTTAATGCGAATGGGTGTTCTTCCCACTGACAAAGAACTTGGAGAGGTGGTGGTTGCACGATATTGTGGATGCATTCAACGCCACTGAATCATACACTTTACAATGGTTAACTGGGGCTTCCCTGGCAGTCTAGTGGTTAGGACTCTGTGCTTCCACTGCAGGGGGAATGGGTTCAATCCTTGGTCGGGGAACTAAGATCCCACATGCCGCGTGGTGTAGCCAATAAATAATAAATAAATAAAATGGTTAATTGTACGTCATATGAATTTCACCTCAACGAAAATTTTAAAACCCCGTAAATCAGGCCAGGCCACTCCCCAAACCCTCCTGTTACTGTCCCTTCCCATCTCCTTCAAAGTAAGTCCAAGTCTGAAGTCCCACCTGAGCTGGCTGCTGGCCCCTCTGAGGCCCCCTTGTCCTGCGACCTGGCCTCATGTGCGCTATCCCAGCCTCACCGCTGCCTGCAGGGCTCCCTCACCCCCAGGGCTCTGCCCAAGGTCCTCCCTCTAAGGGCCACGCAGACCGTGATGGCATCAGGTCCTGGTGACGCTGCCGTCACACCACGCTCCCCATTGACCAGCTGCTCGTGGGTGCCAGCCCTGGCGGGCTCTGTGCTGCTCACAGCTGTGCCCTTGGCACCTCCAGGCTTGGCATCCTGCAGGTACCCACCACCACCACCAGGGGACAGGGCGGGGATCAAGAGAGTGGAACACGCGTTCTGCGGTGCTGTGTGGAGAGGTGAGCTCCACGTGATGGCCACGTTTTACCTGGAGAGGAAAGCCCTGGTCTGGAAGGTGCCGGCAGGGTGGTCTCTGGGAGTTGGGGCTCAGGTATGTCCTATTTTCTTTGAGGTCTTTGTGTTCTTTTCTACGGAATTATGATCTCACTAGCGTAAATTCATCCTTTTAAAGTGTGAGATCCAGTGTTTTTAGCATATTGACGATGTTGTACAACCATCACCACTATCGAATTCCAGACATTTTCACTCCAAATCACTGTCCCCAGGAGCATCATGCCCCTGTCACCCCAGCCCTGGTAACCTCTAATCTACTTTGTCTCTATGGATTACCTGTTCTGGACATTTCACGTGAATGCAGTCACACAGTATGTCCCACTTTGTGTCTGACTCCGTTCACTGAGCAAAATGTTTTCAAGGTTCCTCCATGCTGTCCTGGTGTGGGCACCTCATTCCTTTTTACGGCCGAATAATGTTCCATTGAGTGGATGGACCACCCATCAGGAAACGAACACATGGGCTGCTGGCCCCCTCTGGCTGTGGGGATACGCGGCTCTGAACACTCGTGTGCAAGCCCTTGTGTGGACATGTGGCTTCCTTTCTCAGGGGTCAAAACCGAGGAGCGGAACTGCCGGGTCAGGGGGTGACCCCGTCAGAGTTACCATTGGAGAAGCTGCCGGACCGCTTCACGCCCTGACTCTTCCCAGCCTCACCCGTGCTGGGCTCTCAGAAGTTCTGCCCTGAGTGCCCCAGTGGGCGCGAGGCGGCATCTTGTTGTGGTTTGATGTGTGTTTCCCTGGTGACTGATGATACTGAGCAACTTCTCATGCACGGACTGGCTGTTCATACATCTTCCTTGAAGAGACATCCATTCAGACCCTTTGCTCTTTTTAAAGTGAGGTGGTCTTATTAGCACTGATTTCTGAGAGTTCTTTATCTCATGTATTTTCTGATTTTTCCGTGGTGAAATATTTTGCTCTTGTAATGAGAAGAAAAAAATGAAAACACTTGCCAACTTTCAGTTTTTCCACTGAAGGGAACCAAGAAGCGTCTGCAGCCAAGACGCAGCCTGGAACAGCGTCCCCTGCCTCTGCCTTCGTGGGGGCTCAGCCACGTGGGGAGGCCACCTGGAACCCTGCCCTGCAGTCCTCGAGCCGTCCACGTCACCGGCCACAGCCAGAGCAGGTGAGGGGCCGGCCGGGACGACGAGGGGGAGAAATATCCAGCCTGGGGGGTCAGCGCATGCAAGACCGAGCTGCTTGGGAGAGGCTGCGGGCAGAGATGGGCAGGGCCGGCAAGCATCTGATGACTGGAGCTTGCCTGGTGGCAAGAGGGCCTGAGGACCGGGAAGGCTGGGATGAACAAGGGGTGAAGGGAGACCTTGGGTGGGCGGGAAGCGGGAGGGTGCGTGGGGCAGCCACGGGCTGGTCAGGGGGCTGGGCTGAGAGCCCGTCGGCAGCAGAAGGGGCGACCCGCAGCCCTGTGCTCCACGGAGCCTGTCCCTGCTCCCCTTTCAGGTGGCTCTGAGGTCCACAGAGGTTAAGAACCACTTGCAGGTCACAGAGCCCATGAGGGGCTGGGCGCCCCAAAGCACCAGAGGGACAGGTGGTGGTGTGGAGGCTGCCACGAGAAAAGAGTAGGGCCAGCTGGGTGGGGCGGGGATGCTTGATCGTAGAGAAGCACATCCTGCTCCGGTTTCAAGCGAAAAATCACGGGCTTTAAACTGAACTCCCCAAGTGAAAGAAGCCGCTGGTGCCCTGTGCCCGTTCATCACGGCCACACCTTCCTCCCCGCCCCTCCCTCTCCCTGCCCTGCCCCAGCCCCCGCCTCGTCCTTCCAGAACCCAGAGCCCTTCTGGGCACGTCTCCGCCCATCCCGCACTGAGCAAGCAGGGCAGGCAGGGGTGGGTGATTCATCCCGGCTGCCTGCCCTCTGTCCCTGCCCACACACCAGCCACCCTCCCTGGGGCCCAGCCGTCCCCCGCCCCCTCAGTCCCAAACACCAGCTGCCGCAGCCGCATTCTCAGAGATGACCCCTCCTTTTAAAGCCAGCCCTCGCTCTAAGCCAGCCGCCCGCCCACCCAACAGCGGAGACAGACACCGGCGGCCACCCACGCGCCAGCGTCAGGCCTGACAGGGAGCCCAGGGAGGGCCCAGGGCGGCTGTCAGCTCCCTTCCCCGGCCTGCCCAGGTCACCGCGAGGGCACCCAGGTCAGGACTGCCAGACCTCATGGGCATCCCACGCCTCTCACCAGCCCCCTCCCTCCCAGGCACTCCCCTGTGAAGTCCTGGCCACCCAGTGCCGCCCTGGAGGCTGGGTCCTGCAGCCGGTGGTCCCGTGTCCCTGCCACGCCGGTCTGCCCACCAGAGGTCGGAGGAGCCTCCTCAAGAGGGGACAGTGCAGGGCAATACCCAGAGGGTGCGGTCAGCGGGCTGGGGGCCCTCTGATGGGATGCGGCAGCCCCAGCCCCTCCACTGGCCTCCTTTCTTCTGCCGGTGGGTGGAGGTCCCCCATGGGGTGGGACTGTGGCTCCCGGCGCCCTCTGCCCCAAAGCCCTGCTGCTGTCCCAAACACCCGACAGCTAAGGAAAGGCAAGGGGTGTTGCGAGGTCACGCCGCTGGTCGACGACAGACCCAAAGCCACCTCGCAGAAGGGGCCCGTCCTCCCCAAAGCCCTTCCCACCCTCGATGCCACGTGGCCACTCACACCCCCACTCCACCAGGATGCGCCCCGGGAACACTCTGGCTCTGGGGCCCCCAAGCCCCCACTCCTTGAGGGCTGGGACTGGCCATCCCGTCCATCACAGGGTCCCCAGGCCCAGGGTAGCGCCAGACAGTGCTGGGGAAACCTTGGTGGGATCGGCTGATGGGGCAGGTGCTGCACTGGGGTGGGGGCTTTGGTCACCTGGATGGCCAGCAGTGCCTGGCACCTGCTACGTACCAGGACACAGGACCGAGGTGGACATGCAGGGCAGGGGCACCAGAACAGGGCACGAGGTCACGGGTGGGGAGACAAGCTATGTGGACCTCAGGGAGCCCAGCAGGGTTCCCAGGAGGCGGCGTGGGAACGAGAGGGGGTTTTGGGGGATGAGTCCTAGAGTTTCCTGGGAGCCTGGAGGCAGGTGTGCAGACCAGAAGCAGCACGAGCTGAACTCAGGGCAAGGGCACAAGGAGGAGGGGCAGATGTCACCTGCTCCTAGGGCCCAAGTAGAGGCTCCGGGAGATTCACAGGTGACTGTGGGCCAGCCAGGTGAGACAGGTGCGTCAACATTCTCCAAACGTGTCCCGGTGAGCCGCTCCACCAGGGACTCCCACCCTAGTGCACCCCTCCCACTATGGGGGCTGTTCTGCGACTTGCCTCTGAGCAACAGACTCAGGCTCAGTGACACGGTGACTTCTTACATCAAAAGAGCCTGGCGGCGCCCACTTGGGCTGCTTGAGACCTGCGGCCAGGCCGTGAGAAGCCCAAGCCCCACAGGACACGTACAGGCCACACGCAGAACAGCCCCACCCCACTCCAGCCAACAGTCAGCACCAACTGGCAGCCTGGGACATGCAGCCCAGCCAGGGCTTCCGGTCACTGCAGCCCCAGGACCGCACAAGAGGCCCACTGTCCTTGGACCCAGGGAGGCTCCCCTGAGAGCCCACCCAGCGCTGCAGCCCCGGCCCTGACCCACAGACCCTGGGCCATGCCAGCAGTGTGGGCCCCCTGGACACACAGGCCTACCTGCAGAAAAGATCTGGGCTGCCACAGCCAGGAAGGCGTCGGTCACCACGGTCTCGGACTGCAGGGGGATGTTCAGCTGGCGGGCCACGTTACGGTAGACACTGGGCCGGATCAGCTCCAGCTCGTCCGCTGCGGTCACACAGGCGGGTCAGAGGTGGTCACACCCACGGGGTGTGGGGCCCACGCGGGCCTGGGGCCAGCCCACTCCTCAGCCTTGGCCACAGCTGGGGACCCTGATCCCAGCCCTATTCCTGACCCCCCCACCTGTCACATTCCCACCCACGAGACACCACCCCCAGAGCCCTCGGGGACAATTCCAGGGAGGTGCAGTGGGCACCCCCAGACCTGCCTCTGGGGCCTGTCCCCTCTGCCGAGCCAGCCACACCCACCCTCCCCCCAGGGCAGAGCCGGCTGGGCCAGTGGGGCGGGCATCTCAGCAGTGCCTGATCAGTGACTCACAGCCCACAGCGAGCTGCATGGGCGGGCGGTAGTCTGACAGGCAAGCAGCCAGAGCCCAACATGGGCGTGGACTGTGCCAGCGACCCCACACAGGTGGGGAGCCCGTCTGCTGCCTCAGAGGGGTGTCCTTGCTCAGGCCCCAGCACCATTCAGTGAACCAAGAAAAGGAGCCACTACCCGGGGCCACCAGCACCACACAGGGTCAGACCTGGGCTCCTGGGGCCAAGCACGGGTATCTGGATGGGGTGGCCGCACGTGGCAGCGGGAGGCCCTCTCAAGGGCACTGTCTGCACGTGTGCCCGCTGCAGCGCCCCTGGCAGTCATGTGCCCGGAATCCCACACACCCCTTGGACTGGGCGTCCCCCAACCCAGCCGCCTCTCCGCCAAAGCAAACAGGAAAATGCTTCTGACTGGAAGTCCAGGCGATAAGGGCTCCGAGTCACCCATGGGGCCAGATGCACTCCATCTAATTAATTAAGATCTGGAACCAGAGCAGGACTGCGGGGAGGCTGGCAGAACGATGCGGGAGGGAGCATGGAAACTCCCAGGGCTGGCCTGGCTGTTCCCACATACAGACCCCGGGGTCTACCGGGGACTGACCCCAACTCAACCCGGGCCTCTTCCTGTTTGCTGCTGCTCCAGGAGCGGGGCGTCTGTGCTGGGGAGGAACTGGGGGTACGCTGGGGACAGGGAGACAGCTCCAGGCCATGATGGGTGGGGAAGGGGCGATCACGCTGAGCAGCTGCAAGGGCGGATGCTTTGGGGGTTCAAGCCATCTTCCTCCAGGGTCCCCTTAGCTATCTCGCAGGAACTGAACCCCAGGGACTGGCCGTGGTGAGGCCGGATGCTGGAGGAGGGCCTGGAGGCCTGGCCCCTGAGAGGGCCAGCGCGGGGCACTTGGCCGGACTCTGCTCCTCCAGCCCTGGCCGGAAGCATCCCAGGCTCTCCAGGTCTGAGGTCACAGTGTTGAAGGGACAGATACGGGCCCGGTCTGATTAACAGAGCCCAAAGCAGGGCTTTTCAGAAAGTTCAAACAGTGGGGACCCCGGGCCCAAGGTAGAGGCAGCCCCGAGCCGCTGCTCGCAGGCAAGGAGATGGAGCTGGGGGCAGGCAGGGCAGAGGCAGAACCTCCTCCTGGCCACTCCAGGGGCTCTTGGGAGGTCAAGACACCATATTCACCAGGACCCTCTGGAGTGCTCCCCCAGTGTTGTCCCCACAGCCCAACTGGAAGAAGTGGCTTGGGCGCTGACCTCAGGGGAGTCCAGGCACTCTGGGCCTCTGGCTCATCCCCCAAACCCCACTTGCTCCCCTCCCCTGAGACCCAGGCAGGACACCGCCCCCCTGGCAGCCCTCTGCAATGGCCCCTCAGCATCTGTGTGTCTCCCCCGGACCCCAACACTCCTGTGCAGGCCAGGTCTACACAACCCTGCTCCCAAGGTCCACACAAAACAGGGGCAAGCAGACACGCGAGCCAGCCTGAGAAGGGGAGGGCATCCCCTTTCACAGGGTGTTCCCTCCAGTCAGGGCTCCTGGGCCAGTCTCTCCCCACTCTGCCTGGAGAGCCACCTGGTCAGGGCTCCATCTGTGCTGCCACACCTCCCCGTGTGCACATGCTTGGGGTGGAACTGTCACACTGGATGGGGCAGGGCTGGGCAACCTCAGTCCCCGTGGAGAGGTGGACTGAGTCAGCTGGGCCGGTCCCGCCCTCTCTGGGGTCCTTGGAGAAGGTGGAGACAGTTACCGGGCTGTGTGTGACCCCACAGTCAAGTACCTCCAGATGTCCACTCAACTAGCCGTCCAGGTGAGATCTTGGGCTACCTAGCCTCACGGTGGCTCAGCTCTCCTGGGGCACTAAATTTTGCCGGGAGCCCTAAGAGGCCTCCAAATCAGGAGAAAAGAGCAACCCATGGCAGGATCTGAGCCTGCAAGGACCTATTTTCCAAACCAAACAGCAGGACACGTGGTCCGACAAAGGATTTTTGTGCCCAGCTGAGTACAAGGGTCACTCTGGAAGTTTAGCCACCAAAACATCATTCTTCCCGGAGCTGTCTATCCTTTATTGCCAGAGTGTCTGAAATCCGGGCTGAGCAGGCAAATGCGGGGAGGTCTTTGGCGGGTGCACAGGCGAGCCTGAGGGAGGACTGGAAGAGTGGAGTGCTGGAGGGATCATCGGTCTGGGTGCGCCCGCCTTGTGCGCCGGGTTACTCAGGGCACTCCGGACCAGCCCCCTCTCTGCCTCAGAGGGGAGACCGAGGCCCAGCAGGGGCGGGTGCCGGCGCGGTCACCGGAGGGCGGGCCAGTGCAGGGACAGCTGTACCCCGAGGCGCAGAGGGGCCGCCCCGCCGGCCGGCTTTGTAGGGTAAGCCTGGGATCCCGCCCGCCGAGGCCCGCACTCACCCAGGCGCAGCAGCACCGTGCACACTTCGGCCAGGCGGCCGCCGGGGGCGGGCGCGGCGCGCTCCGGCGCGCTCCAGGCGAGGCCGGCGCGCAGCAGCCGCGCGTGCACGAACTCCCGGCCGAGCGCCTTGGCCTGGGCCACCAGCTCCTTGTCGGTGGGCGAGCGGTCAAAGGCGTCCATGATCTCGGCGGCGAAGACCGAGGAGCGCCGCAGCACCTCCATGGCGGGGACGCGGGCGGGGGGCGCCGCACCTGCGGGCAGAGGGTGCTTAGACGGGCCCGCCCCGCCGCCCCGGCCTCGCTGGCGGAGGGGAACGTCGGCCGCGCGAGAACGGCGGGCAGCGGGGAGCGTGGAAGGGGCGCGGCGTGCGCCTAGATCGCGTGCGTGCGCCGGGCCGGAGCGCACAGGGAGGCCGGGCCGGCGCGGCTCTGGGGAAGGGCTTCGGCCAGCTGCGGGTAAGCGTTCCTGTTTGTGCCCCAAATCTTTAAAAGCGCGGTGTCACCTTCTTTTAGATGCCGAACTCAATCACAAAGATCCCCACGGGTGCCGGGGATGGGAAGGACCCCGCGGAAATGGCGATTGGCTCTGGGGCCGCTGGGGCCGCCGTGCCCGCGCTCGAAGACGAGTGCGCAGGCGGCGGAGGCGTGGGCGGGGGGCATGGCCCGACCTGCTCCCAACCGGCTGCAGCCGGGACCCCGGCCCGGCCCAGCGTCCGGGGCCACCACCCACCTCCGCGCCTCGCCGTCCTCGGTGTTTGTCCCCGGCCTCGCCGTTCCCATGGCGCGGCCCGCCCTGCTCACCTCTCCCGCCGCATGTCTCGGGCGCGGGGGCTGGGGAGGAGTGCTGGCCTCAGTATCTGCTGGCCGCCGTCTCCGCAGATCTGGATCCTTCCATTCAAACTGGCGAGGACGCGCGCCCCGCCCCGGCGCCCGCCCTGTCCACGCCTGAGCCGGACTGGAGCGCTGAGGGCGCGGGGTCTCGGGGGCTCCGGCGGCGTCGTCGGGGGCGAGGGGAGTGCGGGCAGCACAGCGCAACTTTCCGCCGGGCGATAGGCGAGGCTTGGGGCTTTGCCTTCTAAGGGAAAGGCAACCCCGGGGCGGAGCCACGGCCGGAGCTTCCCCGCCGCCTCCCCGCTTAAGGAGGACCGAGCGAGTTCCCGGTATGCGCTCAAGGAGGGCCACGGGGCAGGAGGTGTCCCCCACTGTCCCAGTGATTAGGACCTAGCTCTGGCACCAGCCGCCTGGATTCACGCCTGGCTTCATTATCGTGTTGATTCCTAGAGGTTCTTTATATATTCTGGATGCTGTGTCCCTGGTCTCACACATGGCTTGGTATGTAGATGGGTACTTGGATTTGCGTTGTATGGAAGGTGTTGCAAATACCTTATGCCGTTCTGTGGTTTGCGGTTGCTTATATTAACAGGAATTTTCTCAGTGATGCGTCCAATTTATCAGTCTCTCCTCATGTTTAGTGTTTTTTATTAGGATATTCTCCCGTGTTTTCTTTTAGAAGCTTAATTGTTTTAGCATTCACATTTAGATCTATGATGGATCACAAATTAATTCCTGTGAATATTGTGGTAGGGGTCAGAGCTCATTTCTTCCGTATGGATGTCCAGTAGACCATCATCAGTTATTGAAAGGGCCCTCATCCCACTGAACTGGAGAAGAGCCCCCATTGTAAACCAAGTGACTGTGTATGTGAGGATCTGTTCTGGACTCTTTTCTATCCCACTGGTCTATTTCTCTATCCTTTTTTTTTGGCATGTGGGATCTTAGTTCCATGACAAGGGATCGAACCCACGGCCCCTGCCTAGGAGGCACAGAGTCTTAACCACTGGACCGCTAGGGAAGTCCCTATTTCACTATCCTTGAATCAACATCTCTATCCTTGAAACAATAGGATGAACCCACTTGCCTTAATTCACATATATACAACACTTCACCCAATAGCTGTTGAATACATGTTCTTTCCATGTGCATATAGGATGTTAAACAAAATAGACCATATCCTGGGCCATGAAGTCTCAACAAATTTCAAAGGATTGAAATTATACAAGTGTGTGTCCTCTCTGAATTAAACTAAAACTCAAAAACAGGAAAACTATCAGAAAGCCTCCAAGTACTTGGAAATTAAATATCACACTTCTAAATAATCAGTGGGTCAAATAGTAAATCACGAGGGATGTCGTAAAATATTTTGAAGTGAACTACAGTGAAAACGTGACATATCAAATGCTGTGGGATATAGGTAAAGCGGTGCGTCAAGGAAAATGTATAGCTTTAGAAGAAAGGTTAAAATTAATGCTCTAAGCTCCAATTCAAGAAGCTAGAAAAAGAACAACAAATTAAATCTAAAGATGAGAGGAAATAAAAATAAAAGCAGAAATTAATGAAACAAAGCAAAAATCAGGGAAACTCAGCCAAGCCAAAAGAGATTAATAGAATGGATAATCCCCTGGAAATAATGGGTAAAAAAAGAAAACACAAATTCCAACGTCAGGAATGAAAAAGAGGACATCACCACAGATACTACAAACATTAAAAAGCTAATAAGAGTATATTATGAACAACTTTATGACAGTAATTTGAAATTTAAATGAAACAATTTACCCAAACTGACGCTAGAAGCAATAGAAAATCTGGATAGTCCTATAACAATTAAATAAATTTAATTCATAATTTAAAATCTTCCCACAAAGAAAATTCTAGGTTCAGATGTTTTCCTTGAGGAATTCCTGTAAACAGTTGAAGAAATATCAGTGACCTTACACAAACCTGCACAGAGAATAGAAAATGAGGGAACATTTCCCATCTCATTTTGGGAGGCCAACATACCATTGATACTGACACCTATCAGGAAGCTGTTGAACCTCTGTCTGCCTTGGCTTCCCCATCTGTAGAATAGAGAAAATAATACCTACATTTTGTGGACCAAGTTAGTCAATCCATGTATAAAAGTGCAGCATTCACATTTAGATCTATGATGGATCACAAATTAATTCCTGTGAATATTGTGGTAGGGGTCAGAGCTCATTTCTTCCGTATGGATGTCCAGTAGACCATCATCAGTTATTGAAAGGGCCCTCATCCCACTGAACTGGAGAAGAGCCCCCATTGTAAACCAAGTGACTGTGTATGTGAGGATCTGTTCTGGACTCTTTTCTATCCCACTGGTCTATTTCTCTATCCTTTTTTTTTGGCATGTGGGATCTTAGTTCCATGACAAGGGATCGAACCCACGGCCCCTGCCTAGGAGGCACAGAGTCTTAACCACTGGACCGCTAGGGAAGTCCCTATTTCACTATCCTTGAATCAACATCTCTATCCTTGAAACAATAGGATGAACCCACTTGCCTTAATTCACATATATACAACACTTCACCCAATAGCTGTTGAATACATGTTCTTTCCATGTGCATATAGGATGTTAAACAAAATAGACCATATCCTGGGCCATGAAGTCTCAACAAATTTCAAAGGATTGAAATTATACAAGTGTGTGTCCTCTCTGAATTAAACTAAAACTCAAAAACAGGAAAACTATCAGAAAGCCTCCAAGTACTTGGAAATTAAATATCACACTTCTAAATAATCAGTGGGTCAAATAGTAAATCACGAGGGATGTCGTAAAATATTTTGAAGTGAACTACAGTGAAAACGTGACATATCAAATGCTGTGGGATATAGGTAAAGCGGTGCGTCAAGGAAAATGTATAGCTTTAGAAGAAAGGTTAAAATTAATGCTCTAAGCTCCAATTCAAGAAGCTAGAAAAAGAACAACAAATTAAATCTAAAGATGAGAGGAAATAAAAATAAAAGCAGAAATTAATGAAACAAAGCAAAAATCAGGGAAACTCAGCCAAGCCAAAAGAGATTAATAGAATGGATAATCCCCTGGAAATAATGGGTAAAAAAAGAAAACACAAATTCCAACGTCAGGAATGAAAAAGAGGACATCACCACAGATACTACAAACATTAAAAAGCTAATAAGAGTATATTATGAACAACTTTATGACAGTAATTTGAAATTTAAATGAAACAATTTACCCAAACTGACGCTAGAAGCAATAGAAAATCTGGATAGTCCTATAACAATTAAATAAATTTAATTCATAATTTAAAATCTTCCCACAAAGAAAATTCTAGGTTCAGATGTTTTCCTTGAGGAATTCCTGTAAACAGTTGAAGAAATATCAGTGACCTTACACAAACCTGCACAGAGAATAGAAAATGAGGGAACATTTCCCATCTCATTTTGGGAGGCCAACATACCATTGATACTGACACCTATCAGGAAGCTGTTGAACCTCTGTCTGCCTTGGCTTCCCCATCTGTAGAATAGAGAAAATAATACCTACATTTTGTGGACCAAGTTAGTCAATCCATGTATAAAAGTGCTTGTCAGGGCTTCCCTGGTGGCGCAGTGGTTGAGAGTCCGCCTGCCGATGCAGGGGATGCGGGTTCGTGCCCCAGTCCGGGAGGATCCCACGTGCCGCGGAGCGGCTGGGCCCGTGAGCCATGGCCACTGAGCCTGCGCATCGAGGCCACAACAGTGAGAGGCCCGCATACCGCATTAAAAAAAAAAAAAAGTGCTTGTCATATAGTAATTGCTCAGTAATTGTAGCTGTTTTTTCAGAAAAGCTTTAAAGTGTGAGTACTCATTTTATTGTAGTCTTTAACGCACAGTCTGGAGCAGGACAGGGTCTGCCTCTGGCATTTCTGAAGAGCACTAAGCTTTGGGATTCCCTGTATTTTATAGGTGGAAATATGGAAGCTCAGGATGGGAAAGGGATTGCTGAAGGAGTCAGTGCAGGACTGGGCACAGGCAGATTGGGACAACCCCCCACCCCTGCCCTGGGCCCATGGAATGTATCTCCGGCAGGGGAAGAACCTATGCCCCCTCCCCCGCCCCGCAGTGGCCTCAGGCAGCTTCCCACCCTGCCCACAGCCTCAGTTTCCTCCTATACAAAAATAGGATCACGTTTTCTACTTCCTGTCTCCTGGGCAGCATGGATGGGTGTGGAAAGACTCATGCGCCCTGACACAGGAGTGATAGATGCATCTGTTTAGCATGGTTCCTTCAGTACAGGAGCTGCCATGCCTGGATCCAGCCATGCCTGAACCAGTGGACCTCTCCCTGGACATTTTAGACCAGCTCAAAGCCGTGTCTCAGGATATTCACTGAAGGATACTGAGGACCCTGTGGGACTGGAAGCGGCCCAAGTGTTTATCAAAAGGGGAAGTTAAGCCCATATGGTATATCCAGACCACGGACCCTGAGCCAGACCTTAGAGAGCCCGGGTCAGGCTAGAATCAGTTGAGACCTTCCTGTCCCTTGAGGACTGGAGGAGGCTGACCTGATCAGCCCAGTCCCAGCCCCCAATCCCCCAAGTGTGCGTAGACTTTCCTACAGTTGCAGTTGGCACTGGGTTTCCACCTCTGCAGATTTCCTGCTCTCCGCTCTTGCCTTTTGTCCGATCCCTCTGTCTGCCCTGCAGTTGACCCAGTGGGCCCCTGGTTGCTGAGAAGCCTTCTGAGTGCCGACACCAGCCCAAACTGGCTTGAGCACAGGGAGCTTTGTTGATTTATGTGACTAAATTGTCCTGGGAGACACCTACTGGTTTCAGGCATGGCTGGATCCAGGGGTCTCTCTTTCTATCTGTGAGTCTGTCTGTGCTCCTTCATGACAGCTCTGCTCTCAGGCAGGCTGTCCCTGAGTGATGGCAGAAGACGCCACAGCTCCCTGTCTACACCGCACAAGTTGTCTTTCCCAGTGGGAAAAAAAGCCAGTCTTCCCAGGGAGCTCCTGGGGATGACCTGGGGCCAGCAGCTTCTGTCCCGTGCCTATCTCTGAACCAGCTGTGGCTTGAGATGAGAAGGTGCCAGGCTTTCGGGCCCGGTCACATTTATGGCTCTGGACAGGGTGCAGGGGCCTATCGGTGCCACCGAACAACCTGGAGGAGGGTCCTGGCTTTCCACAGAAACCTGCTCAAGTTTGCTGTGTGGGCCACAATTTGGGGAGCAGAGGGCTCCATAACCCAGTGACACCAGTGTAAGAAAGTGAGTGGCAACATTCACCTCGACGTGGACAGGGGTCCTGCCTGGTCTGCATATGGCCACGCAGAGGGACAGGCACAGGAGAGTGTTGTCCCCGCCCCCAAAGCAAATGCCCAGGCCCCCGGAATACCCTGTCCACAGCCTCCTCCAGAGCCCGTGCAGGCCTCTTGCCGAGCCTGGCCCTGGAGGGGACTGAGTGGCCGGGTGTGGACGTGTAGGGCTCACGTGTGGGCTCTGGCGCGCAGGGCCAGCTGTGGGCTCAGCAAGGGTCTTGGCAGGAGGCTGGCCTCTCGGTGGGTCTGGGCCTTGCACCTGGTAGGCGCTGGCCTGCACGGTCTATTGAGTGGCTCCTGGGCTCCTCCTGTGTCCAAGGATCCCCGGGCCCGCGGGGCCGGCCTCACCACAGCCTCTTCGCTCTCCTCTCACAACGTATCCCAAGAGCCACTTCTGCCTCCTTGCTGCTAGTGCCCCAGTCCAGGCCACTGCCACCCACCCCCTCTCTAGTCTGCCCTGTGCACGGGGACAGTGTCCTTTCAAAACCAACCAGATTTGTCAGCTCAAGGCCAGGGTCTCTCCCCTCTCTGCCTGCTCGGGGGGCTTCAGCTGAACAAACACACTTGTGCCGCAGGGCCTTTGCACGGGCTGTTCCTTCCTTCCTAGATTGTTACAGCTCAGCTCATGTGTCACTTCCTCAGAGAGGCCCCCTCCTGCGCCTGCCTCTCCCTTTGCCCCGGCTAAAATCTTCCCACCCCACTGTGCACAGCAGATCCCTGCAGGGGTAGCTGAAGACAAGGGGGCCTGGGAGGAGGTGGCACCCTAGGGGTGTGACACACTCTGCCCCTCACGCACCCCCAGTCTGCCCTCTCGGGAGTCCAAACCATCCCTGATAGTGTTGTTTTGTGTGTGTTCTGCTTCCCTCTGGGCAGCCGTCCACCTAGGCCGCCCGCCTCCTTCTCAGGCTACCCCCGGGCCCCAGGCGGGTGCCTGTGCTGAGCACACGTGTGGACAGAACCGAGAGCGGGGCTGGCTGTGACTACGGCCCCCACTCCTTCCAGTGGGTCCCCGAATCATCTGCTTTGGGGGGGGAGTTCATTCTAAACCCTGAGCCCTCCTGGCCCCTTTCCTGTTGAGAGCTGCGGTGCCATCAGCGATTACAGTAGCAATGGGACACCTCTGGCTACAAGGAACAGAAAGCCAGCCCTCAGACAGGCCAGGGACTTATGCTCTCAGCTCCTGGAAGGAGGAAACGACAGAGGGGCAGCGGGCCTTCCCAAGCACCAGCCTCTCTGCGGGGGGTTCCACGTGCCCCCTCGGTGGAAGCTGAAGCTGCGGGAGACTTAGGCTCCCAACCCAAAATGTAGAGTGTCCTTGAACCCTGGAGACGTTTAAGGAATCCCAGAAGTGGGAGCTAATGAAGTGCTCAAGAGGCCGTCATAACCCTCAGGCTCGGCCCAGGCCTCGGGTGAGGTCACTGCCGCTGCAGATCAGAGCGCCCCAGGGGCGGGAGCCTCAGGGGTGACACGCAGAGTCACAGTGGGCTGCCTCCCGGGGGTCTCCCCTCGGGCTTCTCTGGCCCCCACTCCACCCCACCCCAGGGACTAAAAGGCAGGAGCTGCACCCCAACTCCCATTGGGGAGGGGTCCCACTGGTGCCACTGAGGGGCAGGTAACCCTCCCCACCCCCCCAGCAGAGTTGGGTGGGCGGAGGCTGGGGGCCGGGCCCCTGGGGTGGGGCTCTGCTCTGAAAGGCTGCCTGGGTGGGCGTCCGTTCCCTGCTCTTCCAGTGACCCGGCCATCCGACCGTGACCAGAGGTGTCCAGACGGGGCCTGGGGTACAGAGGCAGCACCTCCAAGCTTGGGAGGCTGACAGCCCCATTTGCCCAGAGCTCTCCCGGGGCCACAGCCCCTCCCCGTTTACTTTTCGCCAGAAGCTCATTCTTCACGGGGAATCAGAGCCCAGGCCAGAAGGGTTTTGTATAAACTTGGATAAGAGCAAGATAAACAACCTGGGAGCCCGCACGGCAGAGGGCAGCGCGGCCAGGGGAGGGGTCCACGTGCCCGGCTTTGAGCCCAGCCCCTCGTGTCCAGTGGGGGCTGGAAGGGTGGGCTCCAGACTGGTGTGGCCTCGTGTCCTGGGTCACATGGAACAGCCATGTCGCACCTGCCACCATCGCCAGCCCCTCTGGCAGCACCCTGGGTGCTACAAGTTATAAAATGAAGTCTTGCCTGCCTGAGGGGTGAACAGGGCAGTCGCGTTGTTTAATGCACTCGTAGGGCCCCAGGAGCCGAGGGGGCCAAGTACCTTCCTGGCGGTCTGTCAGCGTCTGAGCCTCATGACTCGTCCTGGCAGAGGATTTGCTCGTTTTCTCCAGCGCGACTTCTTTTTCTCATTGGTTTGTCTGTGTTCTTTGTATTCTGGGTATTAATCCTTTGCCTGCAAAAGTTTCCCCCAGGCTGTCACCAAGCGCGTTTCTTTGCTGGTTCAGAACTGGCAGGTCTGAGCCTCCCGCCTTGCGCTCCTAAGCCGGCCGCCCGGGCTTTGTTCCTGACCTTCTGGTGTGCTTTTTAAAATCCATTTCTGTGAATGTTGAAAAGACTTTCTTTTTCTTCCCCAGATCGGGCTGGCAGTTGGTCCAGCATCTCCTGCCGGAGAGGCCTGTGATTTTCCCAGAACTTTAAACACTAAGCTGAAGCCGGGTCTGAGTGTGTGTGTCCCAGACCTACCCCAGCTTCTATCCCTCCACGCTTCCTATTACTTTATCATATGTGTTGACGCCTGGTACAGTCATTTCCACCTGTATGCATTTGTTGTGCATTTTAACCAAAGTTATGCATGTCCGTGGTTTAAGGAATCCAGTGGTTCTTGGGGGTTTTCCAGGAAAAGTAGCTGTCTCAGGACCACCTTCCAGGCAGGCAGTTTCCAAGTCAGGGCTCATCCCAGCCCCTCCTGTGAACGCCTCTGCATTCCTCAGCCAGGGCGCATCCATGCAGGATAAGGAACTAGCAGCTCCCACAGCCCCACACCTAGTTCTTGGTCCCTCTATCTTTCTTCCTTTTTTTTTCAATTTTACTGAAGTCTAGTTGATTTACAGTGTTGTGTTAATTTCTGCTGTACAGCGAAGTGACTCAGTTATACATATATATATTCTTTTTCATATTCTTTTCTATTCTGGTTTATCACAGGATACTGAATACAGTTCCCTGTGCTCTACGGTAGAACCTTGTTGTTTATCCATCCTACGTATAATAGTTTGCACCTGCGAACCCCAAACTCCCCATACTTCCCTCCCCCACCCCCTCCCCCTTGGCAACCACAGTCTGTTCTCTATGTCTGAGTCCGTTTCTGTTTCGTAGATAAGCTCTTTTGTGTCATATTTTAGATTCCACATGTAAGTGATATCATAGGATATTTGTTTTTCTCTTTCTGACTTACTTCACTTAGTATGATAATCTCTAGGTCCATCCATGTTGCTGCAAATAGCATTATTTCATTCTTTTGAATGGCTGAGTAATAGTCCATTTTATCTCTCTCTATATAAATACATATGTGTATATGTAAAGAAGATGTGGGACATATATACAATGGAATATATACCCCCCACATCTTCTTTCTCCATTCATCTGTCGATGGACATTTAGGTTGCTTCCATGGCTTGGCTATGCATATGGGGTGCATGTATCTTTTTGAATTATAGTTTTATGTGAGTATATGCCCAGGAATGGAACTGCTGGATCATATGGCAACTCTATTTTTAGTTTTTTGAGGAACCTCCATACTGTTCTCCACAGTGGCTATACCAATTTACATTCCCATCAACAGTGTAGGAGGGTTCCCTTCTCTCCACACCCTCTCCAGCATTTATTATTTGTAGACTTTTCTTTTTTAATAAATTTTTATTTATTTATTTATGGCTGCATTGGGTTTTCGTTGCTGTGCGTGGGCTTCCTCTAGTTGCGACGAGCGGGGGCTACTCTTCGTTGCGGTGCGCGGGCTTCTCATTGCAGTGGCTTCTCTTGTTGCAGAGCCTGGGCTCTAGGCACCCAGGCTTCTGTAGTTGTAGCTTGCGGGCTCTAGAGCGCAGGCTCAGTAGTTGTGGCGGACGGGCTTAGTTGCTCCGTGGCATGTGGGACCTTCCCGGACCAGGGCTCGAACCCGTGTCCCCTGCACTGGCAGGCGGATTCTTAACCACTGCGCCACCAGGGAAGTCCCTATTTGTAGACTTTTTAATGATGGCCATTCTGACCCGTGTGAGGTGATACCTCATTGTAGTTTTGATTTGCATTTCTCTAATAATTAGCAATGTTGAGTGTCTTTTCATGTGCCTGCTGGCCATCTGTGTGTCTTCTTTGGAGAAATGTCTGTCTAGGTCTTCTGCCCAGTTTTCCATTGTGTTGTTTGTTTTTTTGATGTTGAGTTGTATGAGCTGTTTGTATGTTTTGGAAATTAAGCCCTTATCGGTCACATCATTTGCAGATATTTTCTCCCAGTCCATAGGTTGTCTTTTCGTTTTGTTTATGGTTTCCTTTGCTGTGCAAAAGCTTATAAGCTTGATTAGGTCCCATTTGTTTATTTTTGCTTTTATTTCTATTACTTTGGGAGACTGACCTAAGAAAACATTGGTATGATTTATGTCAGAGAATGTTTTGCTTATGTTCTCTTCTAGTTTTATGGTGTTCTCTCTTATATCTGTCTTGAAGCCATTTTGAGTTTATTTCTGCGTATGGTGTGAGGTTGTGCTCTAACTTCACTGATGTACACGCAGCTGTCCAGCTTTCCCAGCACCACTTGCTGAAGAGACTTTCTTTTCCCCATTGTATAATCTTGCCTCTTTTGTCAAAGATTAATTGTCCATAGGCGTGTGGGTTTATTTCTGGTTGGCCTCTCTGTCTTCCTTTTTAAAATTTCCGGGTCCTTCATCTCAATGGATTGGTGGAGGGTTCTCCTCTCTGTAAAGGTCTGAAGCCGTGCTCACAGTTCTAATTTTCTAGGGGGATCCTTCCGCTCACACTCCGAAGTTTGCCACAGGTGCGTCCAATCATCCAGGGTTACCTACATTCAGATGCGCTCCCCAGACGAAGACCCCCGGCATCCCTGGGCCCTGACCCCACAGCCCCTCCACTCCACAGGGACTCCATCAGGATCACGAACGACGCTGTGGGCTGGTCTTACCTAGGCGAGACAGCTCAAACACACGTGCCGCAGTGCTCTTTAATCTTCGAGGCTGAGGATGACAGGCCCCACCTCCCTCTCTCATTGGTGGGGGACCGAGTCCCCGCCCACCTGGGTGATCCTATCGCCATCGGCCTTGGCCGCAGCTGGGAGTACCGTTCGCCGCTGAGATGCGCTTCCTGCCTGGAGGTACCTTTCGGCCCTGCAAATACTTATCAGTCGCTTTAACAGATGCATCCGCCAGCCGTCGTCACCTCCCCTCCGTCTTCCTGCCCCGTCTGCACGGGGCCCCGCCGCCCGCCCGGGGTTAGGAGAGCGCCTCCGTTCTGCCTTGTGGCCTGTTGGATTCTGATGCCTCCTTACTCCGTGACTGTCGCCTTAACAGAGTACCCTGGTCTGTGTTTTTCGGGCACAGTATCTTATCTCTCTGGGGATTGCGATTTCAAGGGGCGTTTTGGTGGCGGCATCCCCAGACTGCCTGCTTTGTCCCCGTTTTTCCAGCACTTCTGTATGATTTGGTCCTTCCCTTTGGGGGCGGGGGCGGTGGGGTGGAATTCCTTGGCCATCCTTCCACGTGGACAAGAAGGACCAGCAGCGCCTTGTGGGGTCCGAGCAGCGCCTGGTGACTGGCCGGCCTCTTTCTTGGCCGTGAAAGGAGGTCTTCTCCCCCTGAGAAGGTTGCTTGGGTCTCCTGCGTGGGTGGGGTGGAGTCCCCGTCTGGCTGGTGGCATCCCGGAGCAGAGTGCGGGAAAAGGGGCCCGACCACAGGTCGGAAGGTGGCCCCTCCTTTACCCATCCCCCAGCCCTCGCCGTCCCCCACCTTCCCAAGGTTGGGGCCTCGCGGACCCAGTTTCTCTGGTAAGGAGGGTCTGAGCTCATTTTGTCCCGGGGCCTGGCAGCGAGAGGTGGGGAAGGTCAGACCCCTCACAGCCACCTGTGCCCCACTGCTCATCACTGACCCCTTCTGCAGGGACTGGGTTTTTCACTGTCACAATATTCACATCTGGGGGGTGGGGGGATGGGTGCACTCCTGTCCCTGGACAACTGGCCAGGCCACCTGACCTGCCTCGGCCAATGATTCGTGAGCAGTCATGAGGGCCACAGCCAAGCAAAAGCTTAAAGGTCAGCGTGTGTCTCTGCCTCCTTGCTTTTCCCTTTGCTGCAGGATGGCCAGAGAGGGCTGTCTTCCCACCGGGCACCTGGAGGAGGACAGCATGTGAGTGGAGCCTTGGGGAACCTGGCAGGGGGGACACGGTGCCTGTGTGAGAAAGGAACCTCAGCTGCCGAGAGCCACTGTGGTTGCCGGGCTGTTTGTTACCAAGCGCGGCTGGGCTGGGCTGACAGCTGCCCTCACTGAGGTATCAGCCTCACCTTCCCATTAGAATCTGGTGGGAAACAGTAACATCTCTCACCCACTGCTGTCTCCTCTCCAGTTTCCGTTGTTCCTGTGGGTTCTCCTCTGGTTTAAGATCCCTCCATGGTCATTCTGGAGGGGCTTGCCGAGGGGGACGTGGCTGCAGTGACCCTGTGCCTGTTTCCCAGCCCACACTCGTGCAGGCTTTACGGGCACCCCTGACACCCCTGAGCCCATGCCTCTTGGGTTCTCTCGCCCCTGTTCTCTTTCAGAGCAGCTTGTGGGAGCAAACTCCCTGAGTGCCCGTGTGTTTGAAAATGCCTTTAATTCCATTGTTGTGCTTGAAAGACTGTGGCTTGGAGTAGAATTTGAAGCATCCCTGCACTGTCTTCATACTCCAGGTGTACCTGTCCCCCTGATTTTTGTTCCTTTTCCCCCTCGTATCCTCCCCCACCCCTCCGTCCCTTCCTTCTCTCCATCCTTAATTTCCTGTGGCTGCTGCCACAAACCTGGTGACTGAGAACAGACACCTGTTGTCTCCCAGTTCTGGAGGCTGGAAGTCAGAAAATCCAGGAGTGGCAGGGCTGTGTCCCCTGCAGTCTCCGGGGGAGGGTCTGTCCCAGGCTCTCGCCCTCTGCTGCCAGCTGCTCGGCCTGGAGCTGCATCACTGCCCTGTCTGCCCGTCTCGTCATGTGGCCCCTCTGTGTCTCCCTCTTCTTTTTTTTTTTTTTTGAAGAAAAAGAATAAAATGGTATGAGGTCACATAAGAAGGGGACCTGACCAATTTGATGGGGAGGATTACATTGGAACATATGTAAAATTCCTAAGGTGGGAAAAAGTTTAATCTCTTCAAGGAACTAAAGGAAGGGACAGTACCTCTTGCCAGAGAATGACTGGGAGAAGCCCAATTGTATGCCGGCAGGATCATGGGGAGCCATGGGGTCATTCTAGGGATTTTAGTCATTATTGTAAGAGCACATGGGAATCCCCAGAAATGTTTACAGGAGTAGAGTTATTAGACCAAATGTGCATTAATTTTTTTTTTTTTTTGGCTGCACCACACAACCTGCGGGGTCTTTGTTCCCTGACCAGGGGCCGAACCCGTGCCCCCTGCAGTGGAAGCGCAGAGTCTTAACCGCTGGGCCCCCCAGGAAGTCTCTCCGTCTTCTTATGAGGACATGAGTCATTGGACTTGGGATGTCAGTGTGACCTCATCCTGACTTGATCACATCTGCAAAGTCTCCATTTCCAAATAAAGTCACATTCACATGTATCGGGGGTTAGGCCTGCAACATATTTGGTGGGGGGACACCATCAAATCTACAGCACCCCTCTCCGTTTTTAGGATTTGTCTTTATCTTTAGAGTTCTGGCGTTTTACTATTATGTGTCAGGTCAAGATTTTCTAACCTGAAACCTACATTCCTCTTCAGTTTTGGGGAAACTTTCCCCAGCGCGCGTGTGTGTGTGTGTGTGTGTGTGTGTGGTGTGTGTGTACGTGCGCGCGCACGTGGGGTG
>NW_006797916.1:2158774-2171860 GCF_000442215.2 Lipotes vexillifer | reverse complement strand
CCCCCCCCCCCCGCTCCCCTCTGGTCCCCTCCTGGAACTCCTGCTAGAGGGACAGTAGGACTGGGGCATCTCTCCTCCACGTCTCGTGACTGTGTTTTTCTGGGCTCTACATTCTCGAGGGATTCCTCGGCTCAGCACGTGAATCTATTTACTGCAGAGACAGGATTCCTTCCGCAGACGCTGCCCTCTCCGGCCTCCCTGCATCCCAGAGTCTTCTCTGGCTGCTCCGTCAACTGTGTTTCCCAGGCTTGGGGGGTGGGGGTGGAGTTCTTTCTTCAGTCGAGCTGCCCGCCCGTCGTGGCCTGCTTCCAGTGCCCGGTGTGCTGGCTGAGTAACAACCCCCAAAGATGTTCCCATCCAGATCCCTGAGATACGCTATTTCACACAGCCGCTGGGACTGTGGGATTAAACTCAGGGTCTTGAGAAGGGAGAGCACTCTGGATGGTCCAGGTAGGCCCAGGGCCATCGCAAGGGTCCTATAACAGGGAGGTGGGAGGGTTGGCCCATAGGGGAGACGGATGTGTCACAGGGTCCGAGCAAGTGGAGGAGGGGCCACGAGGCAAGGGATGCTGGCGGCTTCTAGGAGCAGATTCTCCCCCGAGGCTACAGAAGGAACGGCCCTGCTGACACTTTTAAAGCCCCCAGGCCTCCTTTGGACTTCGGCCCTCCAGGCTATCAGATGAGGGCATGTTGTCTTGGTCTCACTCAGTTTGTGGTGATTTGCAGCCCAAGGACATGGGCTTAGGGACCCGCTCTGCTGCGCCCCTGCCCCTGTAACCTAGTCATAAAACTAATACGTGTTCATCTGATAAATTCTGGAAAGTACAGAAAAAATGTTAAAATTTTGCATGGAAGATTCATACTCTGGCTCACGGGCAACCATTGTAATGGTTGGATGCATTTCTCGCCATCCACAGGAGAGATGGGGGAGGGGACTCAGGGATGGGAGCTGGGCGGGAATATGAGCCGTTTCTGTTTCTCCCACTTGTGTCTTAGGTTCCGAGCGCTCGAGCGTCAGGACTTTCTAAGCAGCATTTTGATGTCTGTACCACCTTCCACTCGATGGGCGTTTCATTCCGTTATTTATGTCACCGGGTTTTGAAGTTTGCATTTTTTTCACTACTGACCTAAATCGTGTGTCTCTGATCATTTTCCTGGCCTTAGTGCCCGGGAGCGGGAGCGGAGTTGCAAGGCCAGTGGGAAGGGGAGTTTTAAAAGCTTCGTATCTGGAGCGAGTTGTGGAGACAGTGTTGTCCCCCAGGGCCCAGTGCCAGGACCCGAGCCAGAAAAGGGCTGAGGAGGTGGTGCTTCGTTGGTGGGCACAGGGCATAGTGGGCATTTGGGCTGGAGCCCGATGCCACCCATCTCTGCCCAGAGAGATGGCACTGGCAGCGTCTGGGGGGCTGGAGGCACCTGGAGGCGCCCGGCTTCACCAAGTGTCTCCCAAACGCCTCTCAGTGCTGGAACGCAGGGATTGGCCCCTGAGGCTAGAGAAGGTGGCCCAGGCCCCGGGGGGACACCTGTGTGGACGGCCTCGGGGGTGTGGCTGTCAGGGGTGCTTGCCCCTTGGCTACCCTGGGCCCCAAGTCCCGGCAGGCCTGCAAGTGGCCTGCTCACTGGGGTGCGTGGGAGAGACCTCAGCCACACACTTGGCAATTACCGCGTGCCCCCGACGGACGTGCCAGACGTGGCGCCCACGCTGGGCAGAGAGGAGCCTGGCTCGGGCCCATCCCAGCAGCCATCTCCGGGGCTGTCACACCGTGCCCCACCCGCCCCTGGCCGTCCCCCATCTCGTGGCTGAGGGTTCACGGAGGGCCGCTTTGGGCCCTGGAGAAGGGTGGTGGGCACTCAGCACAGGCTGGCTGACCCTTAGCCAAGGTGGACACTCCCCCGGTTGCACGGCTCCTGGGAGAGGCCAGCGGAGGCTGGTGGGCGAGGGAAGGCCTGCCCTGGGGGCCACCCCCGTCTCAGAGCTGGGACCCGAGGTTGCTGTGAGCGCTGAGGCCCTGAGGATGGGCAGCAGGTGGCAGCAGCTGGCAGTGGGCACAGGGCACAGCCCTGAGCTGCCAGAGCCTCCGGAGCAGCCCTGGGCTGTGAGGCCAGACCCAGTTCAAGCTCCGGAGAGAGAACCTGGGGCTGGGGGCCCTCAGGGGCAGGCGTCCACTGATGCCTGGGGGAGGGGGTCCCGGAAGTAGGCAGGGGGCAACTCTGATGCCCCCACCTCCCCCGGGGTTGAGGGAGGGCAGGGCCCTGGGGTTCCGGTCACTGTTCGGGGCGGGAGCAACCAGCCACATCCCTCACTTTTGAAGTTTCCACAGTTGGGAGGATTCAGTGAATGGGGTAGGGAGGGGGAGGAGGGCCCCACCCCCGCTCCTCGCTTCCCAGCTCCAGGGGCAGCACGGGATGCAGGGCCCACACCCCTTTGCGGAGCTGGCGACCCCAGGGCACCCCACCTGCCCCCAACCCTGGCCTTGAGCCAGCAGCCGGCCTCACACCCCCTTCACCGAGGCCCTAAACCGTAGGTGGTTTTCCTCTCATCTGTGATAAACGATTAACCACAGGTGTGGACCTGCCAGCCAGGTACCAGCAGGAGGGGTTGGGGGCAGAAGCCATGGCCCCTGCGGTGCCCAGAGGCCATCGGCTGAGGGATGTGACAGGGCTCATCTGCCCAGGGGCCACCGGGAGCCCCCCAACCTGCAGCCCACGTGGGACAGGAAGCACCCAGTTCCTCGGCCACCCCAGGTGACAGGGACAGGCAGTGAAAGGGCTGTACAATTACTGGGCCCTTTTCCTCCTCTTGGGACGTTTATTTTTCCCGACAGGAGTTCTTTTTCTTCTGTTTTCTCCCCCTTCCTGAGGTCTGGAGGCCTTCTTTATGCACAAATATGTTATTTTGAAGCACTCTGCATTGTTCTGAGATTTCAAAGTCACGGCCAGAAGCCAGAGACAACATATTTTTCTGGCTATAACAGTAACAGTAAATCCTGGTCACTAAAGTATGCTTGGAAAATAAGAAAGCACGCAGAGAGAGAAAAGTTGACTCTGTTGCTGTGTAGAGAGCACGACTGAGTATTTTGGCCTCTTTCTCTTCAGTTTAAAGTAACATACACACTTGTCCAAAACTAGCACATGGCTCTGAAACCTGGTCTTGCACTTAATGCTTTATCCTGTGTGCCCCGGCGTCCCTTCACATTCCTGGTGGCTGTGGGGCATCCCATCCATAACCAGAGGCTCCTACCCGCCCCTCCAGCAGCCTGTCCTCACCCACAAGGCATGCCTGCCTGGGAGACCTCTGCCCTTCGCAGACACTCCCCCCGGCTTTAGGAGTGGGGGGCTGCATTGCACGTGGCAAGTCCGAGGTCTGCCTGGGGTTTGGACTTGAACCTGACGGAGGGACAGGGTACTTCAGCTCCGAAGAGAAAGCCGGTGCCCTCTGACCTTCCCAGTCCCAGGGACCACCAGGGTGCATGTGGTTTAGGGACCATTAGCACTCAGCTGGGGGTCCACTCACGGTCCCCATTGGACAGAGGGGAAGCTGAGGCTCAGAGAGGTCACGTGTGGACAGCAGGGGTCAAAGTCTGCGGGTCAGGCAGAGAGACCCCAGGGGCCCGAGGTGCCAGCAGGGTGCTGGCTGGCGGGGGGACCCGGCAGGTCCTCTGCCCTGAACTGCTCACTGCCTGGGTTCCGCGCCGCACCCGAGCCCAGGGGCCGCTTGATCCCGTCCTCCTTGTTCCCCAGGACACCTTGAGATGGGACAGCCCTGGGAGCCCCGTGACACCTGCCATGTCTTTGGAAGAGGGGTCGTTACGCCCAAGGAGAGGCGGCCAGGCAGGCTCCACCCACCACCCACCCAGCACGGCCTCAGCACCCTCGCCGCCCACTCTCCACGAGGGCACCACCGCCAGCTTCAGCCCACGGGGCCTGGCGATTTCCCTCAGGGACCCACTCCCAGGGGCAGGCAGCTCCAGCCCCACCGTCCCTGCATGGAATGTGCTCCTCCGACACCCCTGACGTGAGTCAGTTCGACACCAGTGTGGCTGCAAGAGGGCGCACCGTGGAGCAGAGGCCTGGGTGCCTCACCCCAGCACCAGGCCCCGGACCCGGGGTCCCGGCACAGTCTGACACCAGCACCAGGGCCACCTTGCGACTGGGATCCTCAGGCCGTGGGGAGTCCGGTCAGGCCAGGAGAGGGTGGCAGGGACAGAAAGCACTGTTCCTCACTGGGACCCTGGGCCCGGCATCGCAGAGAAGCCCCCCCCCGCAAGCGTCCGCCCCCCGCAGGAGCCCCGGCCTGATGAGCATGGCCTCGAGTGGAAGCCTGGGTGGTATCCTTCTGTGCAGTTCAGGAAGGCCCACCGGCAATCTTCCCCGCCTGCCCACGCACCTGCCCCCGCACTGAGCCAGCTCCATCCTGTGCAGCCACCCTGAATCCTGCCTGGCCTGCCGCCCGTGTCCTCCGACCCCAGCACCTGGGCCAGGCAAGGGCCAGCCGCCAACACTCCAGCCGCCCGTGTACTTCTGTTGCAGGAAGGGGGACCCCTTCCAGGGCCGGAGACGGCTCTTGTCTAACGCTCAGAAATGAAATGTCCGAGGAGACAGACGTGCTGACAAAGCAAAAGACGTTATTGGGAAGGGGCGCCCGGGGGGGAGAGAGCAGCAGGGTGAGGGGACCCAGGAGGACTGCTCTCCACGTGGCTCGTGGTCTCGGGTTTTACGGTGATGGGGTCAGTTTCCGGGTCGCCTCTGGTCGGTCATTTGCTTGTGGCCCATAGTCTGACTCAGGGTCCTTCCTGGTGGCGCGCGCATCTCCCACTCAGGATGGACTCCAGTGAGAAGGACTCTGGGAGGTCGGGCGTCTCCTCCCTCTTCCAGCCCCTCCCGAATCCTCCCGGGGAGTTTTGGCAGTGGCGGCAGCACCGTGTCCCTTGTGGGGACCTCCTGTTGTGAGAGAACTCGGGCAAGCGGCCTGGTCAGCGGTTCCCTACCGCTTCCTCATCGGGCCTGCAGCCTCTAGGTGGCAGCCCTGCCGAGCCCTTTGAAGGCAGAGAGGAGACTTCCTGGCCCACAGCATCTTCCCTGCGGTGGCGTTTCCCTCAGGCTCCGCCCCTCCCTGCAGGAGGCTCCCCTGCACCTCCCCTCCATACCTGTCTGCCCACTGTTCGCTCCAGCTTTCCTTTTCCTTTGCTTTTGTGTTTCTAGCATATTCCTCTAGAACATTATGGACTGAGTGGTGTCCCCCCCCAAATTCATATGTTGAACCCCAATGTGGTGGTGTTAGGAGATGGGCCTTTGGAGGGTAATTCGGGTTAGATGAAGTCCCCACGATGGCATTATCACCCTTCCAAGAGACACCAGAGGGCTCCAGCTCTCTGTCTGTCCGTCATGTGAGGACATGGCAAAAAGGTAGCCGCCCGCCTGTAAGCCGAGAAGAGGGTTCTCCCAGGAAACAACCCTGCTGGCCTTGGCCTTGACCTCGGACTCCCAGCCTCCAGATGTGAGAAATAGATGTCTGTCCTCTAAGCCTCCAGGGCTGTGGGTCTCTCCTGGCAGTTGGAGCGGACTGATGTGAGTCTGGTGCCCAGCTGTCGTCTTGACTCCTTGTTTCTGCCTCTGCCACACGCTTCCGTCACCCAAGCGAGCTGTGCGCCCCCTTCCAGGCAGCTGAACTCCTACCGCCCAGGAGGGGCCAGCTGGGCTCTGAGCTGTAGGTCTGCCCCGTCCCATGGTGCAGTCACCCCCATCCCCCCGCCCCCGTGGCCGGGGGTGACATCGCTGACGTGCAGCACAGCCCTGGAGGGCTGCCTTGTGCTGATGCACTCAGGCACAAACGGAAAAGAAAAGTGGAGCAAAATGGTTAGGAAGAGCTGCGTTTCTAACATAACTCATTCTAAGTATTTATAATTAATTTTTTGCTAATGACAGTAACACCCTGCTCACAAAATTCCTGAAAATTTAAGGGAAAGCTCTTGGGAGCCGGTTGGTGTTTCTGTTTCCCGCGGAGGCTGAATCCCCAGCCCTGGGGGGCAGGCGGCAACAGCCCCCCTCCGTCACCATCGCCCAAGCTCTAGCCCTGGGAGTCTTCCAGCGCCTTCCCAGCCTCCCTTGGTGCAGTGGCTCCCAGTGTTGCGGGTGGGTGTGGCTGGCCCTGTTGGTTTCCAAGCCCTGCCTTGTGCAGGGGCTGTCATCTTCTTGTGGGTAGGGCTGGATTACAAGGTTGCTGGCTATGGGGCCCTGGGGGATCCTGGGCTCCAGCTAATCCACTAGTGAGTGGAGCTGGTTACTAGAGTGGGTGGTTACGGGGGGTGGGGGGGGGGGGGGGGGTCCCAGCTGGGGGCACAGGTATCAGCAGGGCCGCCCCAGCGGCCTTGCCCTGTTGTGCCCCGGCAGCTTTCCTGGGTGAAAACAAGCACAGGCTTCTCTCCTGCTCTCCCTGGGTCCTGGGGGCGGCCTGGCTCTGGGCTCTCCTGCAGCTGTTCCTGGGCCAGGCTTCTCCGAGCCAGTTTCCCAGCACTGATGACTCGGCTTCGGGATCAGTGTTCCCACCGTGGCCACCTCCCGAGCAGAG
The DNA here is from genome assembly GCF_000442215.2 of Lipotes vexillifer. Classification (NCBI taxonomy): domain Eukaryota; kingdom Metazoa; phylum Chordata; class Mammalia; order Artiodactyla; family Lipotidae; genus Lipotes; species Lipotes vexillifer. The sequence continues at coordinate 2,165,295 of NW_006797916.1, read as the reverse complement.
GGAGGGAGGTGGGGAAGCTCGGCCTTTCCTGCCCCGAGGTGGTGGCCCTCCAGCGGGGAAGAGCATGGGGCTGGGACACGGAAAGTCCAGGCTTACACAGTTGACCGGCCAGAGGTGACTTGAGACCACTCTCTGGGGGGAGCGCATGGTGACCCAGGGTCCAGCCAGGGCTGCACCCAGGCCACAGCAGCACCTGGTGGTGGGAGAACTGCCGGCTCTCCCGGGTCCCTGCCTGGGGTCCCCTGTCCGGGAGACACCGACTCAGGCCCCTCGGGCTCCTGACGCCTCCCCCGGGCCCCTGCCTCTCAGCTTCCCCTGCAGACCCCAGTAGGGAGTGCCCACCGGTTCTTCCCAGCCCCACCCAGGCAGCAAACCCAAGGGTGCAGGAGCCCCGACCTCACACCTCTGTGCACTGTTGGGGGTTTCAGCCTTGTCTCTGGGCGTGGCTCTCCGCCCCTGGGGCCCTGCCCCACCCTGCCCAGGCTGGGCTGCCAGGGCACTGCCTGCTTCCAGGCCCAACACAGACATCCCAGGACTGAGACCCAGGCCACCGCTTTCAGATTCCAGTCCATTTCTGGACTACAGAAATTCCTATCATATCTTCGAGTCCAGCCGTTTCTCCTCCCTCTGTATCTCTCTCTCTGTCTCGCCGCCTCTGTCTCTCTCCCCCAGGTGTTCAGAAATACCCCAGCGGGGGCCGCATCCTCGACCAACTGCCTGAGGATTGAAGATGCTCCGGGAGGCCCTGCCATGAACACGGGGGCTGCTGTCAAGGGAGCAGCATCAGGACAGCGAGGTGTGGGGTGGCTGCAAGGAGGGCGCGGGGGCCCTGCACTGAACAAGGGGGCAGCCCCCAGTGGGCCGGCCCCTCCCCAGTTCCCAGGCCTGCTTCACTGTATGGATCTGCTTCCTGGGCAGAAGAGGAGGCTGGACAAAGGGGAGGAGCGCGGCCCCAGGATCAGGCCCGGCCTTCCCGGCCGTGGGCCCTGATCCCTGAGTCCCAGCTGGGGTTCCCTCGAGGGACAGAACCCTGTGAGCACCCCCTTCCCAGAGCATGGGGCGGTCACACCCCTGAGGTCTGGCATTGGGCAAGGGCCCGTCGTGAGGCTGGTTGTCCCACAGCCAAGTGCACAGGCCCAGGGAGGCCGCTGGTCCGTCCCTGAAGGTGTGGTTCTTCCCACCTGAGGTCCGCACTCGGGAGGGGCAGGGGCTGGTTCTGTCGGGCGGGTCATCTCAGGTCCAGGGCCCCCGGCCTCCCTGGCTTTGAGGCAGCCTCGCTTCCTCTGTCTCCAAACCTTCCCCTTCTCTCAGTTTCTCGGGGCCCCTCATGAGGAGGTCCCTGGGGGGCTGCACCCTCCCCCAGCCCCACTTCTGCACAGCCTCAGGGCAGTGCCGCTCAGCTGTGGGCAGGGCTTGCCTGGGTGGTGAGATGGGGCTGGGCACCCGCTGGGGTGTCCTCAGCACCCTGGGCCCCAGGACTTTCCAAGGGGACATGCTCTGTCCTCCCCCTTTGGGGTGCGTGTGGCGTCGGATAAAGGTGACCTGCACCTCCTCACAAGAAGCCATGGGGCCTGGAGTCCACCTGTGAAGTCCCAGGAGGGGACAGGAGCAGGTGAGATGGGGGGGCGATCAGCAAAGCGCAGCCTGGGCGCCTCCACAGAACAAGTGGCCAGATTTCTTCAGCACCTAAATGGCGAAGGGAAAAAGAGACAAGACGGATCATAACGTGTGGGCCTTACTGGATCTTGATTTGAACAAACTGTGTGTAGTCACACATCTGAAACCACATATATATACACATGCACATATATATACACATGCACATATATATATACACATGCACATATATATACACATGCACATATATATGAAATTTGAACACTGGCTCTACATTTGATATTAAGGAATTATTGTCAATGTAAAAAAAATTTATTTGTAAAAAAAAAAATACAGTAACATGGCCTTTTTTAGTGTACAGTTCTATGAGTTTTACCGCCTGTATGGATTTGTGTAATCTCCAACACAGTCCCATGGCCCGGAAGCCCCCTCCCGCTGCTCCGCTGTAGGCGAGGCTGCACCCCAGGCCCTGGAAGCCACTGCTCGGTTCTCCTTCCCTGGTGTTGCGTCCTTGTGCCCATGTCGCTTAAACGGAGCCCTGTACCACGTACGCAGCCTTTTGCGACTGGCTTCCTTCTCTCACGTGATACCTTTATGGCCCCTCAAGTTGCAGCAGTATCAGTGCTTCGTTCCTTTTTATTGCTCAGTGGTGCTCCGTGGTGGGGATGGACCACGGTCTATGCACTCACCCCGTTGAAGGCCATCTGGGTTGTTTCCAGTTTGGGGCGATTATGAATAGACACGCTGTAGACATTTATGTACAGGTTTTTTGGGTTTTTTTAATTTTATTTTTTAACATCTTCATTGGGGTATAATTGCTTTACAATGGTGTGTTAGTTTCTGCTTTATAACAAAGTGAATCAGTTATATACATATACATATGTTCCCATATCTCTTCCTTCTTGCGTCTCCCTCCCTCCCACCCTCCCTATCCCACCCCTCTAGGTGGTCACAAGGCACCGAGCTGATCTCCCTGTGCTGTGCGGCTGCTTCCCACTAGCCATCTATTTTACGTTTGGTAGTGTATATATGTCCATGCCTCTCTCTCACTTTGTCACAGCTTACCCTTCCCCCTCCCCATATCCTCAAGTCCATTGTCTAGTAGGTCTGTGTCTTTATTCCCGTCCTGCCCCTAGGTTCTTCATAACCTTTTTTTTTTTTGCCTTTGATTCCATATATATGTGTTAGCATACGGTGTTTGTTTTTCTCTTTCTGACTTACTTCACTCTGTATGACAGACTCCAGGTCCATCCACCTCACTATGTACAGGTTTTTGTGTGAAGGTAGGTTTTCATTTCCCCAGGGTAAGTACCCAGGAGCGGCAATGCTGGGTCATTATGTAAAGTGTCTGGTTGACTTTTTTTTTTTTAAAGTAATAAACTTTTTTATTTTTGGCTGCATTTGGTCTTCGTTGCTGGGCGTGGGCTTTTCTCTAGTTGCGGTGAGTGGGGGCTACTCTTCGTTGCGGTGCGCAGGCTTCTCATCGCGGTGGCTTCTCTTGTTGCGGAGCACGGGCTCTAGGCGCATGGGCTTCAGTAGTGGTGGCGCGCGGGCTCAGTAGTTGTGGCGCACGGGCTTAGTTGCTCTGCGGCATGTGGGATCTTCCCAGACCAGGGCTGGAACCCGTGTCCCGTGCACTGGCAGGCGGATTCTTAACTACTGCGCCACCAGGAAAGCCCCAGGTTGACTTTCTAAGAAGCTGCCAAGCTGTTGTCAGAGTGGCTGCACCATTCTGCCTTCTCAGCAACGACGGCCTATGTCCCAGCTTGCATCTTCACCCTGAGTGACCGACCATCCTGCTTTGCCAGGACCTAGGGGTTTCCTGGGACAGGAGACTTTCAGTGCTGGAACCAGGAAACCCCTGGGAAACCAGGATAGTTCGTCACCCTATCTTTGTCAGCACTTGGTATTGTCAGTGTTTTTTATTTTAGCCATTGTAATATGTGAGTAGTTAGTATCTCATTATGGGCTTAATTTGTATTTCCCTGAGAGCTAATGATGTTGAGCATCTGTTCACGTGCTATTTGCCATCCATGTGTCCTCTGTGGGGAAGTGTCTGTTGAAGTCTATTCTCGATTTTTTCTTATTGGGTTGTTTGTTTTTTAACTGTTGATTTTTGAGAGCTCTTTATATATTCTCAGTACATACAGTTGGATATGTGATTTGCAATTTTTTCTTCCAGTCTATAGCTTGTCTTTTCATTCTCTTAATAATGTCTTTCTGAAAGCAAAATTCAAAAATTCTGATGAAATCCAATTTATCATTGCTCTTTTAAAACTTTGTACTAAAATATGAAGAACATAAAATGTATCATTTTAACCATTTTTAAGTGTACAATTCACTGACATTCGTAAATTCACCATGTTGTGTAACCATGATCACTGTCTATTTCCGGAGCTTTGTCATCACTCCAAACAGAAACTCTGTACCCATTAGGTAATATCTCCCTGTTTTCCCCTCCCCCAGCCCCTGGAAATCTCTATTCTACTTTCTGTCTCTTGAATTGGCCCGAATTGGCCTATTCTTGACCCCTCATCTAAGTGAAGTCATACAGTGTTTGTCCCTTTGTGATAGGTTTATTTCATTTTATTTTATTTATTTTTAATTGTGGTAAAATACAGGTCGCATAAAACGTACCATCTTAACAGTGTACAGTTCAGCAGCGTTAAATACATTCACACAGTTGTGCAGCCAACCTCCAGACCTCTTTTCATCTTCCCAAACTGAAACTCTGCCCGCATTGAACAATACGCCCACCCTGGCAGTTACCCTTCACCTTTCTGTCTCTACGAATCTGGCTACTCTCGGGACCTTACATACATACTGGAATCAAACAGTATTTGTCCTTCCGTGACTGGCTTATGTCACTTAGCGCCACGTCGTCAAGGTTCATCCAGGCAGTGGCTTGTGTCAGAACCGCCTCCCTTTTTCAGGCTGAATAGTGTTCCCGGGCACGTCCAGACCCAGTCATCCCTCCCCGACCGGAGATGCTGCAAGGGGCGGGGCCTGCAGGACAGGGCGGGAGCCCAGGGCCAGGTGCTCCCAGGTGCGGGGAGGAGTAGGGGCAGCGCGAGGGCAGAGGGCGGAGGGCGGGGGGGGAGAGCGGGGCGGGGGGGAGGGCGGGGGGGGGGGGCGGCCCGAGCGCCTGGAGGTTTTATTGGAGGCCTTGAGTGCATAGGGGCGTGGTGCAAGGAGCTGCAAGGAGATGCAAGGTTAAGCCTCCAAAACTCTGGAAAGATGCTTATCTCCAAAACTAAAGACCTGCTGAGAGTCAAAAGCTGTCGGCTGCATTCGGTGCCCTGTGAAGAGGGAGGTGGGAAACAGAAGAGACAGCAGAAGAGGCGAGAAGACAAGAAGAGGCAGGAGCTAAGCATCTGGCAAGATCTCTCCCAGATACTCATTCCCAAGGGGCAGGCGCACCTCCGTGCCCCCGGGCAGGCATTACAGGAGCGAGGCTTGAGTCCCAAGCTGCAATGTGCACACAGCAATTCCTACTGCGAGGCAGGGACTGGGTTGCTGTTGGGAGGATGGTGGAGGGGGGGAGGAATTTCAGAACATTATGAGCTGCCGGAAAGGTGACAAGGGGGTGATTTTCTTTCCCCAGCCCAGTCTCAGTGGCCTTTGCAGGTGCAGCACTGCCTCATTTATCTTGCACTGTCAGGGGAGGACACGGGGGCGGGGTCGGCGGTGGGGGTGGGGCGCGGAGAGGGCACTGGGGGAGGGGTTGGGGCGGGGGTCCAGGCGGGGGTCCGGGGTCTGAAGGAAGGACGGGGGCCGGGGGCGGAGGTGTGAGGGGCTTCGAGGAGTGCCCGGTGTTGGGTAGCTCCTCCGGGGAGGCATTGGGCTGGGCCGGGCGAAGAGGAGAACGCGGCAGTGGGGATCCTTCGGAGGAATGGCCCTTCCTTCTGACTCCAGCCCGCCCTCAACCCCAGCTGGTCCCCAGATGGTTGGAGGAGGGGGCGGCCGCCGGGTCCCAGGGGAGCGGGGAGCCCCATGTACCCGGAACAGGGCACCGAGCAGGCCTGCTCTCCCTGCAGTTGACTGAAGAGGGTGAGCCGAGTTCCAGAGCCTCCAGGCGGGATTTTGGGGCCGCCCGGCGGTGCAGCGGATGGTCTGAGAGCCGCGCAGACATGGCTCACCTCAGGGGATTTGCCAACCAGGTAAGGGGGGCGTCTGGACCGCGGGCGTGTGTGTCGTCGGTGCACGTGCGCCTGGCACGGACCGTTGGCTGCAGGGTCTGAGAAAGGGCGCTTCACCAAGGGCTGTCTGTTGAGTCGTCCTGGCGTTTCCGAAGGCGTGTGTGGGTTGAAGGGAGGAGCTCGTGGGGAGCCCTGTGATGCACAGCCGTGGGCAAAGCGGGGAGCAGTCTTGCGGTGCTCAGGCTTGGTGGGCGCAGGGCCGACTCCGGTTGGCTGGTTTGCAGCGTCTGTGGGGCAGGAGTTTCCAAGTCTGTCAGCATAGAGCCACAGTGCAGGGTCAGCGGAGGCCGTGCAGAGACGTATCTTGGGAACCGGGCCGGCCCGCAGGAACCTGGGTCTGCGCATCTGGAGGCATGTGGAAGGTCGGGGTCCACATGGAGCTTCGGCCTGGGCAGGGACGCTGGCCGTGTCCGGCTGGGGCAGGGGCTGGGAATGGGATTTAGCAGCTGTTGGGAGAGTCGGTGTGCAGTGAAAGCCGAGGACACGTGCGTGCCTGTTTCTCTCAAGGGGGCTGAAAAGGGCTGCCCCTGGGCTGGAGGTGCCTGCCTGGAAAGCGCCCACTGTTTCTTTTTTGGCTGATTGGTTCTCATAATTCTCGACACCCAGCCACTTTGAGGCGTCTGGCTTTGCGTGTTAACTGCCTGACTCCTGGGGACCCTCCACAGTGTGCCCTGAGGCTGGGTGGCTCTGGATAAGAGCGTCTGG
>NW_006797916.1:2155258-2158324 GCF_000442215.2 Lipotes vexillifer | reverse complement strand
GCGTCGGGGCAGCCAGCTCTGGGCTTCTGGGCCATACGTTTCCCCCTCTTTTGTTAGTTCAAATCGAGTGTGACCCGAAGCTGATGTGAGGTAAACCACCCTGGCAGTCGGGTGTTCCTGCGTCCTAGCTGTTGGGTCTTGTTTTCCTTATCTTGTCGGCTCCAGCATGGTTTAGGCTGACTGCTGTAAGGTGTTAGGAGCTCCTCTTAAAGAGAACATAGCACTCAGGCTCACTTCCATGGGCTGAGTCTGAGGATGGGTGCCCAGGAGGAACAGGAAGTGTGTGTCTGTGTGTGGGCGGCGGGGCTGGGGTCAGGGTCAGCTCCAGACCCAGCTGGGCTCCTTGGAGAAACCTGGAGCGCCTCGCACAGTTGCTGGGCAGGGCATCCTGGACCAGCTGTGGCTGCAGATGGGCCCCAGGGCCTGCTCACTGACGCTGACGTGAGCTGGTGGGTTTTCGTTCATCAGTGACATCTTGTGTCTTAAATTACATGACTCAGATGCTGGGAGGGAAGTCTGGTTGGAGTTTATTTTTATAAAGAGCTATAGGAGTGGCTCCCGTGGGTCCCAGAATGAGAAATTAGAGCTATGAGCCACCCCTATACCTGTGTGCTGATGGCACTTGGAGTGTGGCCTGGGCCTCCGGATCAGATGCCCGGGGAAGGGAGCGTAGGCCCAGAGGAGCTGAGGAAGAGACCCCAAAGGAAGGAAGCCCCATTTGTCCGTTTAGGGGTGGAGAGACTTGGTCTTTGTCGGTGGCAGGAAGCCTGACAGGACGTTGTTTTCTCTTGAGACGGTTGACAGCTGTGGCCCTTCGAGGCGGCCCCTGCATGGGGCCACGGGTGTGCTCCTCCACGGCGCATGGGGGAGCCCTGCATGTCAGGCCCCTGCCTAGCTGGTTCCTGCCCTGCCTACAGGCTCTGGATGGCTGCAGGCAGCACCACGTGCACATTGGCTGCCACCCATCGTGGGGTGGATGGGGGCCGTTGGGCACCCCTCATCTTGGAGAGTGACGCTTATGGCAGACGTATCGCTAAATGGACATACATACAGACACACTGCTAAGTGGTGGCCGCAGACCTGGCAGACCCAGGGCTGATTCAGAGAACCAGGGTCTGGGCCCAGCGAGCAGCCTGAGCAATTGTCCAGACCACGCGTGTTGTCAGGAAGGGCAGCCTGAGACCCAGGCCCCGGAGCACTTGTCTCTCCTTCCACCGGCAGGGCTGTGAGCAGGTTGTGTCTGTGATGTGCCTGTAGGGTTGGGGTCACAGCCAGGAGCCTTCCTGTCACGCTGTCTGCTCAGGGGACTGGCCTGTAGCGGTGGGGACCCAAAGAGTGTGAGAGTTGGGGCCGGGGCTCCCTGCTTCCCTGCCGAGCCTGTAATCTGGTTAGGGGTCTGCCCTGTCTCCCACTTTGGGGCCGTGGAAGGCTGGGCGCCCTGCCTGGGGTATCCCTGGTCAGGCCGCTGCGGGGGACCAGACCCAGCCCTGCCCTGCGTGGAGAAGGCGGGAAGCGTGTGTCGCTGGCAGAGGCCCGAGAGCTGGAGGGACAGCGGTGCCCATTAGTGCTGCCGGGCCTCAGTCCACCTCCCCTGGGTCTTCTCTGAGACCACCGCAGAAGGAGTGCCGGTGGGACCGGAGGCGTCCCCGGGGCCGTGCCAGCACTGGCTCGGGCTGGGGATGGGGCTGGGGCTGGCTTGCGGGTGAGTGGTTTGCTGGACCGGCCCCCAGGAGTGCGAGAGGCCCTCCTGGGCTGGCTGAGCCGAGGGGCACTGGCGGAGGGGCAGGCGGAAGGGGGCTGTGTCCCAGGCTCGCTGGCCCAGCCCTCCCCGAGGCCCCATCACCTGCCGCCCTCTCCTGGGAAGGCAGTTCGCTGGCCACTTGGGGTTGACACGTCATCTCAATCTGGAGCCAGCTGGGCCACAAACGGAGCTCTGCCTGGGTGTGAACCCCAGGAGTGCACGTGGGCTCTGTGCTCCCCAGGGCTGTCTCCTCCGGACCTGGTGAGCACGGCTGCCCTGGGATGGGCCCGCCCTCAACACCAGCATGGACAGCGCTTAGCAGCCAAGCAAGTGGTGACTGTGCCTTTTAACGCCGCCGCTTTGGGTGGGCGCCCCCTGGGACGCCCTCTGGGTGATGGTGCTTGGGGTCTGGGGTCCTGGTGGATTTGAGGCCTGGCAGGGCTTGGAAAACCCTTTTCACCTCTGTCTGGACTAAACGCTATGCTCCCTGCCAGCCTTTCCATGGGTCTCACCCAGAGCTGCCGAACCCATCGTGGGTCCTGGGGCTCCAGCGCCTGTGCGGCCGCTCCAGGCTCTAAGAACGTGGTCGGTGGCGGGAGTGAGGTGATCTCAGGAGCCCAGGGAACCGCGGGGCGGGGGTGGGGGCGATGCCAGGGGTGCCCCACCCGCTCTCTGGTGCTGCTGCCTCTACGCAGCCTCACGCAGAGCTGTCGCAGCCTTGGATGCACTGAGGGTCAGGGTCAAAAGCAGGGTTGTCACTGTGGATGCCCCTCTGCCACCGTGGATGCCCCTCTGCCACCGCATCCAGGTGCTGGGACAAGGAGGTGCCGAGTGCCTCCTGCCCCAGCGGCTCAGCACCTGTTAGGGCGGTTTTGTGCTTCTGCTTGAGCACTGGGTGGGGCGGCGTTCCGTATATTTGAACCTCCAGGATCAAGCACCCAAGAAAGTGTCGGTTTTCAGCTCTGCGCTGGTGTGAGGACTGATCTGGGGGCTCGAATGGGACTCTCTCTAAGGGGTGTGGCTTCTGGTTGTGGCTTCCAGGTGCGCAGGGAGAAGTCGGTTAACGGTGCTGGGTTTGTTTTTTGTTTTAATTAACAGGCTTTATTTATTTATTTATTTATTTATTTTTCTTGCGTTATGCGGGCCTCTCACTGTTGTGGCCTCTCCCATTTGCGGAGCACAGGCTCCGGACGCGCAGGCTCAGCAGCCATGGCTCACGGGCCCAGCCGCTCCGCGGCATGTGGGATCTTCCCGAAACGGGGCACGAACCCGCGTCTCCTGCATCGGCAGGCGGACTCTCAAGCACTGCGCCACCAGGGAAGCCC
>NW_006797916.1:2151780-2155093 GCF_000442215.2 Lipotes vexillifer | reverse complement strand
CCCGCGTCTCCTGCATCGGCAGGCGGACTCTCAAGCACTGCGCCACCAGGGAAGCCCAACAGGCTTTATTTTTTAGAGCAGTTTTAGGTTTACAGAAAGATCGGTGAGAGTTCCGTACATCCCTCGTCCCTTCCCCGGGGAGTCTGTTATGGTCACTGACCCAGCGTGGACAGGCTGTTTCTCACGAAGCCGGCAGGGCCATGAGGCTGGCTCCTGGGTGGTTACAGTGTTGCCCAGGGTCGTCTCACGGGCCTCGCCTCCCTGTGCTCCACCGACTTGTCCCTCCTAACCCATTACTGTGCCTCGCTGGGCCCTCCCCAGGCGTGGGGTGTGGGCAGGTCGGGGTGACCTGCGTGACCCCTCTGCCTGCCCACGGCCCTGGTTTCTTGGCGAGAGCCCAGGCCTCGCCGCGCTCTCTGGGGGCGTCTTCCCTTGTGTGGAGGGTAACTTTATCTTCTGAACCAAAAGGGATAAAGGAAGAGAGGAAAGCATCTGGGGGAGCTCCCTGGCTCTTCGCGGCTCTCGGGGTCACTGGCTGCCCGGCCCGCCCTCTGTCCCCAGCACTCTCGCGTGGACCCCGAGGAGCTCTTCACCAAGCTTGATCGCATCGGCAAGGGCTCGTTTGGGGAGGTGTACAAGGGCATTGACAACCGCACCAAGGAGGTGGTGGCCATCAAGATCATCGACCTGGAGGAGGCCGAGGACGAGATCGAGGACATCCAGCAGGAGATCACGGTGCTCAGCCAGTGCGACAGCCCCTACGTCACACGTTACTTCGGCTCCTACCTGAAGGTGCCTGTGGGCTGGGGGCTCGCCCTGCGCCAGCCACGCCCACGCCCGCCCCTCCGGGGGCCGTCCAGGTTCCCTGTGGCCAGCACGGGGACAGCCCCGGCAGTCCCCGTGTCTCCTTGGGAGGCCGAGGCTGGGTCTGCCCCCACGTGGGCCTGGTCTGAAGGGCGGGGGTCCCGACAGGTGAACACGGACCTAGCCTCGCAGTGGAGAGGGCCCCCAAGAAGCGACAGCCCCCAGGACCAAGCGTGCGTGCAGAGAGGGGCCTGGCCTCGTCCTGAGGGGGAGCCCTTGGGAGGGCAGGGCGTGAGCAGAGTCTCTGGGGTCGGCCGGCTCTGGAGTGGCCCGGCTGCGCCCGCTGCCTGGGCAAGAGTGCGTCTGCTGGGAGAGCTCTGGGCCCCCCTGCAGCCGGAGCCTGGAGCCCTTCCCAGGAGGGCTTTGAGGGAGGGGGCTTGGCTGTCGACCGGGCACTTGGTCTGTCTGCAGAGTGTCTGCAGCAGGGGCGTGGTGGGAGGGGAGCCAGGCTGGGCTGCTGCAGCCCGTCCCTGGTGGGCGTCCTGGCTCAGTCACCCCTGCTGGGGGCGTGTGTCGGGGTCCCATGCTTGTCGGCTGCCCCGTGCTGACGCGCGCTTCTCTGGTACCAGAGCACGAAGCTGTGGATCATCATGGAGTACCTGGGTGGTGGTTCCGCCTTGGACCTGGTGAGGTGTGGGCCACGTGGTGGGTGGCCCGCAGGGCGGGGCCGGACTGAAGTTGTCTGGGGGTTGTCCTTGGGCCCTGGGTTCCGGTGACCTCCCTCTGCCGTCTTGGCGCATCGGATGTTCCTTGGGACCCAGCCGGTGCTGAGGGGTCCCGGGCCTCTGGGGGGTAGGGCGGTTAGCTCCCCCAGGCATACAGCTCAGGGGTGTGGCCGGGACTCCGTTCTCAGCTGTTACGTTTACAGCGAAGGTGAAGGTAGTGTGTGTCTGTCCTCAGAAAAGGGCCTCCCCCACACCCACATGACGTGGCATCTGGAACTTCTCTCTCGAGAGTGGGTTAAGAAGTAGGAAGCCCCCGCCGTCCGGAGGGTCACCCCGCGCCCGGTAGAGAGGAGGTCGAGCTCAGGCCTTGGCGCTGGCTCTGGGTGGCAGGGAAGGGAGGGTGGGTCGGCGTTGCAGGGGAGGCCCGAGTGTCTCCTCTGTGTCTGCAGCTTAAGCCGGGTCCCCTGGAGGAGACCTACATCGCCACCATCCTGCGAGAGATCCTGAAGGGCCTGGAGTACCTGCACTCGGAGCGCAAGATACACCGAGACATCAAAGGTCCCTTGGGGCTGTGAGGTGGCAGGCAGCTCTAGGGCACGGGGCTGGCGGTGCTCAGTGCGCCCAGCCTGCGCTCCCCGTGGCCTCGGAAACCCAGCAGTTCCATCTTGCTCTGTCTTCCAGAAGACACTGCCAGTAACGGACAGAGCTTTCTGAGTACCGTGTCCCTGCGCGCTGGCAGAGCAGCTTTGCACGTAGCGTAGGAGGGACCCTATTTAGGCCAAAAACATGGACTCTCGCTCAGGTCTTAGATCTGAGAGTGAGGTGTAGTCAGGGCAACCATGCTGGTGTGCACGAGTGGCCAGGCCACCAGGGAGGGACCTGGCTGAGGGGCTGATGGGCGGTGACTGGCAGAGTGAGGGGACGGTCAGGGTCACCTCCGCCTGTTGCATGATTTGGGAGGAAGGGCCGTCGCTCTGTGGGATTTTTCGTAAGAGGCGACCACCACGAGGGCCCTGGAGCCTGGCCTGAGGGGAGCACGTGGCTGGGCCCCTCACCTGCCGGCAGTGCCCTGGGGCCCTGGTCAGGTCGTTGGGCGGACGCCGGGAGGGAGGCGCTTCCTCGGGCAGCTGCGTGCGGGTGGGAGCCCTCGTGGCGCGGAGGGTGACACCCCGCTGTCCTGTGTCGAGCAGCTGCCAATGTGCTGCTCTCAGAGCAGGGTGACGTGAAGCTGGCAGACTTCGGGGTGGCGGGGCAGCTCACGGACACGCAGATCAAGAGGAACACGTTTGTGGGCACCCCCTTCTGGATGGCGCCCGAGGTCATCAAGCAGTCGGCCTATGACTTCAAGGTGGGCGCGGCAGGGGTGCGGGGGGTGCGGGCGGGGATGCTCAAGGTGCCCCGGCTGCAGTGGCCCCGTGTGGCTTTCCGTCCAGGCCGACATCTGGTCGCTGGGGATCACGGCCATCGAGCTGGCCAAGGGAGAGCCCCCCAACTCCGACCTCCACCCCATGCGCGTCTTGTTCCTGATCCCCAAGAACAGCCCACCCACGCTGGAGGGCCGCCACAGCAAGCCCTTCAGGGAGTTCGTGGAGGCGTGCCTCAACAAGGACCCCCGATTCGTAAGCACCTCCAGGCCCCCCACTCCCGGAGGTGCCGGCCTGCATGGCTGGGCGGGTTCTGGCCGCGCTGGAACCAGGCCCCAGGGGACAGCCGTGTGTGTGTGTGTGTGTGTGTGTGTGTGTGTGTGTGTGTGTGTGTGTGTGTGTGTGTGTGTGTGTGTGTGT
>NW_006797916.1:2150896-2151748 GCF_000442215.2 Lipotes vexillifer | reverse complement strand
GTGCGCGCGCGCGCGCGCAGGGGGGGTCTTTGGGGGTCTGTGTTGGGAGCTGGGAGGCGATGGGGCATGAGGCCCCTCCCCTGTGCCAGGTGCCCCCTCGCCCCAGCCTCTCCTGGTCCAGGGTGGGCTCCGCTGCAACCCCCGGCAGGTCCGGGGAAGCTCCAGAGGGCTCCCCGCTGGCGAGGACGGCGTGCGGTGCCCCCCAGCCTCCCTGTTGTCCCCTCCCACCGGGAGGCCCCTCACCGAGCCCCCGGGAGCAGTGAGGCTGAGGCCCAGGGCTCGGCCCAGGCTGCTTCGCGCCTGAGCCCCCGGAGCTTAAAGGGCGGAGCTTGGCTGCCCGGCGCCCGGTAACCCGTGCCCATGCCCGGCAGCGGCCCGCCGCCAAGGAGCTCCTGAAGCATAGGTTCATCACGCGCTATACCAAGAAGACCTCCTTCCTCACTGAGCTCATCGACCGCTACAAGCGCTGGAAGTCGGAGGGCCACGGCGAGGAGTCAAGCTCCGAGGACTCCGATATGTAGGGTCCCCGCTCGTCCTGTGGGGCTTTGGTGGGCACAGGGGCGGGGTCCCTGCTCGGGGGTAGGGATTGGGTGCTTGTTGCTGGTGTCGCGGGCCCAGCGTTCAGGGCTGTGAGGCCAGTGCGCTTCGCGGCCCTCGTGACTCTTCCCCCTCCCCTTCAGCGACGGAGACCCTGAGGACGGAGAGCAGGGCCCTGTCTGGACGTTCCCCCCCACCATCCGGCCGAGCCCGCACGGCAAGCTGCACAAGGGGACGGCCCTGCACGGACCCCAGAAGGTCTGGCTGGCCCCCAGCCCCGCGCCCACTCCAGCGGGGTGGAGGCCGTTCAGAGCT
>NW_006797916.1:2145926-2150503 GCF_000442215.2 Lipotes vexillifer | reverse complement strand
AGTGGGAAGCAGCCGTGTAGCACAGGGAGATCAGCTCGGTGCTATGTGACCACCTAGAGGGGGGGGATAGGGGGGGGGTGGGGGGGGGGGGGGCACGTCTCCTGGGCACGTGTGCTCCCCAGGGCGGGTTTCCAGGAGACTGGAAACGGAGCGCCTGAGTTCGCTGCCCTGCTCACCACTCTGCGCTTTGCGTTTGCAGTCAGCGGAGCCTGTCAAGAGGCAGCCGAGGTCCCAGTGCCTGTCCACGCTGGTCCGGCCCGTCTTTGGAGAGGTGAGGGCCATGCCGGGGGTCCTGGGGGGCAGGGGCTGTATTGCTGTTCTTCAGAGATGCTGCCTCCCGCAGGGCCACAGCAAGGTATGCTGGCCAGCCTGCCAGTGCGCAGGCTTTCTGGGTCCCGGAAAGCCCAGGAGGGTGGACCCGCGGACCCGACCTTCTGAGTGGAAGGGCCAGGGATGGCTGGGGCAAGCTGGCCTAAGGTGACCCTTAAGTTCCCAAGCCTGCCAGGGTTCTCTGGGGTCCCAGGGCAGCTTTGATCATGAATTACTGTCTTAGGATCTTTTGTCTTGAACCAGAAACACGGGGTGACTCTCTTGTCTAGAGAGAGGCCGAGAGATTTAGATCTTGGTGTTGGGTGTCAGGCCCTGGGCAGGGAGCCCTTAAGGACAACTCCCCAGTGGTCACGTGACCCGGTGTCTGTGTCATCTGCTCATGGGCAGTCGGTAGCATCCCCAGGAGCATGAGTCAGCAGGCAGTGGGTCGTGGTCAGGTCAGGTTCACACCCAGGGTGTCGCTGGCACCTGGAGCCCGGGGAGGAGGAGGGGATGTCGTGTGGCGGCAGCAGAGCCTTTCCACGGAGGGTGGGGTGCGGGCATGGGGCACGGGCGTCAGGATGCAGGCAGGCACGCTGCTACCTCCAGGGGCCTGGAATGCCTGGGGTGAGGGGAACGGGATGCGGGGGGGGACTGCCCCTGGTTGTGTGGGCACCTGGGGCTCTGCGGCAGGAGCTCATGGGGCTCAGCGTGGACAGCTGGATCAGAAGCCTGAGCAAGGCCACCACGGGACGGGGCTGGCAGCTCTGGGGCTGCGTGGTGTGTGTGTGCGCGTCCCAGCTGTGAGGGGTGGGCCGTGGGCTGGTGTGTCTGGGTAGGGAGGTGGGTGGGGAGGTGTAGCCCCACCTAGGCTGGCTGGGGCCCCCTTAGGGTCCTGACGCTGTGGGCTGGGCCTGAAGTTAGGCTGCTGGGTGGGTGTCCTGGAAGGTGTGCACCCGTTTCTGTAGTGTCGGGCATGGTGGGGATGGGCTGACCAGTTTCCAGCCCCTCCCTGCTAGGCTAGTTGCAGGGAGGGTATCTCTCTCCTTTGGGTCCTCACAGCCCCGCGGTGCTGGTGGCCGCCTGGTCCCAGAGGTCGGACCGGCGGGTTTGGCTGTGTCCTCTCACTTGGCAGACCTGAGCTGTGGGCTTCCAGGGGCAGGCCGGGGGTGGGGCGGCCACTGCCTCTCCTGGGAGCCCTGCCCGCAGGCGTTCCGGGGACCTGCCGTCCCAGCTCTGCGTGGAGGGACCACACTGCGAGTCACAGGCGAGGGGGACAGGCCGCCAGCCTGAGCCTCTGACCAGGCGCACGGGGGTCTCCCTGCAGCTCAAGGAGAAGCACAAGCAGAGCGGCGGGGGCCTGGGGGCACTGGAGGAGCTGGAGAACGCCTTCAGCCTGGCTGAGGAGTCCTGCCCCGGCATCTCGGACAAGCTGATGGCTCAGCTGGTGGAGCGCGTGCAGAGGTGAGGGTGCTGCGGCGTGGAGGAGGCCCAGGACGCGCTTTGGGTGCTCGCCCTCGGGACAGGAGGCGGCGGGATGGGGCCGCACGGGCTTCGCTCCGTGTCCCGGAGCCCCCATCCCGGCCAGCACTGCTGGGCGGTGGCAGCAGTGACGGGGCCTCTGGTCCGCAGGTTTTCACACAGCAGAAACCACCTGACGTCAACCCGCTGAAGCCGCTGCGGTTCGCACACAGGGGAGAGAGGGGTCTTCGCCTTGAGCTGCCTCGTCGAGGACCGCACTGACTGGAAACCCCGTGTGCTGTCCGGGCCGAGGGCCTCCCTGCCGGGCCACGCCCCCAGCCCAAGCAGAGGGCCGCCCCGTTGCCACGCCCCCCTCGTGGCCAGGCCACGGCCACACTCGGCAGCAGAGTGGCGGCTGGCCGTCCCCTCTGTGGGCTCCCGGGCAGCGCGGCCACCCAGACTGAGGGGCAGATATGCCTCCTCCCCACCTGGCCCGATGGCCCTCGGAGGTTGTAGATTTGCCTTGTGGTGTTGGATCAGGTACCGTATCTTCTCATAAGTACTTGTCAGCCAGAATGTTGTTTTTTAAGAAAAACCGAACTTCCTTGCTTTCCTAAATAGCCTGAGGGTAAGGAGTTGGTTTTCATAGAACGTTGAGAGGTTCCTGCCACTTTCAATAAAGACCTGACTTGGAGACATGCTGGTGGTGGCCGGGCGGGGTCCACAGCCTGCGCTCCAGGCCTCCGAGCTCGTCATGGCACGCAGGGACCATGTGTGTTCACTGGAAGGAGAGGGGCAGCACGCAGGTCAGGAGATGCCCTTTATTTTTAACCACACGCAGGTTAGCACAGCACACCCCCTGGGGGCTGATAAATCACAGGGACTTTGCTTTCCACTTTGCAGAGGTATGTGGGGTGGGTGGCAGAGTGGTTTCTGCTGGACATCCATGGGGCTGTGATCCAGGGGCCCTGTCCCCACCCCCCATTTCACCCAGCCTGAAGGGCAGGGTCCTGCTCTGGAAGCAGAGAGGGCAGGTGGGCGGGCACCAGCCTCGGCAGTGCACGGAGCCGGGCCCATTTCCACACACGTGCGTGTTCGTCCCGCTGCCCCACGGGGCCAAGGGAGTGACTGGGTCTTGAGGGGGACTGTGCCCCTCCCAGGTGTCCCTGTGAGTGAGGCCCACCCACTGCCAGTCTGGAGGGGGGGACACGGGACGAGCAGTCGTGGGCACGTGCTGGCCCTGCTCTGCTTGCTCGGCTCTGTCCTCAGCCGGGCAGGGTGGGCTTCATGCCTCCTCCTCGGGGGTCCTGGCCCTCCCTGGTGAGGTGCTGGCACTCTCTATCACCTCCATCCACCTGAGAAGAGGTTTCGGGACCGTCAGAACCGGGCCCCCACCCCACCCCACCCCCGGCAGATTGTTTGGGAAGAAGGAGGCGTGCTCTGGCCATCAGACCAGTGGGTTTGCGCTCAAACTGTCTTGCCAAGAGTAACCCCAAATAAGGGGGGCACGGGACTCAGTATGGGCCAGTTAGAAGCCTGGAAGCAGTGCTCGGTCCTTCCTTTCCAGGACCCAGGAAACTCGCCTCTGGTGTCCTCAGTGGAAGCGGGAGAGCCGAGGAGATAAGGGGGGCCCTGGCAGCGCTCCGCGAAATTACCTCCCTAACGTGTATTTGCTCTCAGCCCGGAAAAAGTAGACGTGGGACTTGAACTGGAGCTTGAAGACGTGCTCCTTGTGGATGCCGTCGGCCTCCCCGGGAAGGCTCACGCTGTAGCCCAGCAGCGGGAGGCTGGCCAGGGGGCAGTCGTCCTGGAAGGCAGCAGGGCCCGCGCTCACCAGGCGCCCAGCCCCCCGCCCTCTCCCCACACGGCAGCGGCCGCGGGGCCGGGCTCGTTCAGAACCGAGGGGGTTCTGTGAGGGTGCAGTGGGCGGGCCTGGCGGGCCTGCAGTGCCAAGGGCAGAGCCCCCCTCGGGCTCGGGTAAGCACCCCTACCTGGTGAGTTTTGTAAAAGAACAAACAGAAATTGGTGAGGACCACCCAGAGCTTCTGCCAGCCGCCACTGTTCTTGACCTTCCTCAGCAGGTATCCCGAGAGCTGGTTCTGGAAGAAGAAAAGCCTGTGGGCATAAGTGTCCCGGGACCGCCGGCCCCTAGACAGCCACGCTGTGGGCTCTGTCCTCCCAGGGGCCTCCTGGGAGCAGGTGTCTCCCCAGGGTCACCCCCCACAGGCTTCGCTGGCTCCGCACTGACACGAACGCAGCGCCCTTCCCCGTGCTCTGACGCTCTGCTCGTCGGCAGCTAACAATCTGAAGGGCGGTGAAAAGTCTGGAGAATGAAGTCGAACGGCGCTCAGTCCCTTTCCCGTCATCACCAACCCCCTGTAACAGACACGGAGCCCAGACAGGAAGGTTCTCAGACCGTGGGGAGCAGGGGTGCCCTGTAAACAGAGGCCCACGCAGCCAGCGGCCTGGCCCGGCCCAGCCCGCAGCGCGGCGCCCCTCTGGAAGGGAGAAGGGCCGCCCTGCTCGGCCCCGAGGCCTGCACCGCTCTGCGCTGGCCCTTGTGCCCCCCGGCCGGCGCCACCGCTTCCGTCCTCACACCTCGTGCTGGGGCGAGGCACACGGGCCCAAGTACATCCGCAGACGGTAGGGCCCTCCCCACGACGCAGGCCTCTGTCCCCGTCGGGGCTGGTGCTCACGAGGGCCCCGCGCCTCTGACATGTGAGGGGGTGGCACAGACGGTGGACGCGGTGACCAGGGCCACTCCGCCGTCATGGAGGCCCCAGTGAGCTGGCCATGATCCCCGCTCT
>NW_006797916.1:2134816-2144985 GCF_000442215.2 Lipotes vexillifer | reverse complement strand
TTCCCCCCCACCCCAACCCCACCGTGTCAGGACCCACCTGCGCTCCTCGCCTGCTCTGCTGGTCCCTCCCCCGGCTTCGGCGGAAGCTCAGGACAAGTGGAGGCAGAGGTGGCCCGGGCGCAAAGAGGCCGCTCCCGGTGACTGAGGCAGCCATCCCGGGATCCCGGGGCGACAGGCCCTTCGGAGAGGGCTCCTGACGGCGCCTTCCCGGCCCCGCCCACCCGGGCTGCTCTCCCCTGCCACCGTGGACCCCGGGTGTCCCATCAGCCCACACAAGCAGGGTCTCCAGTGACCGCACCTCGACGGCTGCGCTGCAGTCAGCCCTGGAAATGCTGGTGGTGCGGTCCCAGCACACGTGCATGGTGGTGCTGGCCCGGTGCTGGCCCGGCCCCCCTGAGGAGCAGCGGGCCCTGCGAGCATCGTCTTCCGACTCCTCCAGAGAGACCTCGTCGGAGGGCCCTGGGGGAGAAGTCAGCCCCTGCTCAGAGGAAACGGGACCGGGACCCGCCCCCGCCCCCGGCCAGCAGCAGGCAGGGCGCGAGACCACGCGCTGCTCCTGCCAGAAGAGCTCCCGCCCGCCTGAAACGTCCCTCGTGGATGGAGAGCACGTGGGCCCAGCGGGCTGCCCGTGACTTGGGTGACACCCACGGGAAAGCTTCCTTGTCTCCTGGGGGCCCGGCCAGCACTCACTGTGGGGAAGGGGGCACAGCACGCTGCCCAGCGGTGCCAGGGCCGTGTCGGCGCTGCTCTTGGCTGCATCGATGGCAGCGTTCAGGTCCCTCATCCACTTTTCTTTCTCCAGCTGGGTGCTGTGGGGCAGGGCCGAAGCTCAGCTGCTGGGTAGGGCCCACAGCCGGGGCTCCCGGCCGTGCCCCCTCCCACTGGAGGGCAGGTCAGGGTGCCTGCTTCCCCCTTGTGTGCCCTGTCCTTCGGGTCCAGAGAGCTTGTCAGGACGCTGCTGGAGGCCCAGCCTGCATCTGTCACGCTGGAACGGGGGTGCTCTACAGGGTACTTTTTGTTCCTGGAATGGGTTTTTAGGTCTCTGGGGCTGTGAAGCTGAAACATGAGATTGGGTCCTGGATCATAAATTAAGCTGCCAGGGTTTCCTGGTGGGAGTCCAGTGCCCTGTGCTCTGACATCAGCCAGGACCCCGCAGGATGGGAGCTGAGAGCCGGGCGCCACCCGCCCGGACGCAGGACGACACCTCCTTTGGAAAAAGCTGGGAACTCAGGCTCCCACAGGGGAGGGACCAGGCACAGCGTCCAGGAGCTCGGGTCGCCTTGCTGTCGACAATGCATGGGGAGTGGGGAAAGCGTCTGTTTGCTCCTGTGCTACGGCCCCGCCAGCCTCCTGCTGCCCAGCTCCGGGGCAGGAGGCACGTGACGCTAGGCCACGGTGTGGCCGCCCCGCTGGGCTCCCCCCCCCCACCCGCGAGCTCCCTCCCTTGAGCAGCCAGCAATGTCACAGCCAGTGTCTGCGGATGGTCTCAAGGGTCACAAGCTCCCACGGACAGTGAAGCTGCTCCCGCGGTTGCGGAGCTTTGAAGCGGCACTCGAGGGGCCGCGTGTCCCCGTGACCGCGACTCACAGCTCAGAGGGGACCAGGGCCGCCGCGATGCGCGACATGGGCAGAAGCCCCGTACCTGGCTGCCACCACGACGGTCTTCTGAGCGGCGTAGATGGTGAAACAGTGCGGGACAGGCCACTCGTTCTCACGTTCTTCCACCTGCGGGCGGGAGAGGAGGCAGAGTGTGACCCGGAGCGGGGCTGGCAGAACCCGAGCTTGCGGCAGGACACAGGTGCCGACTAAGCCCACGCCGACTCTACGAGGGGTTACAGGAGATACGAGGGATCCCTGCGCCATGGCGCCTGCTGCCCAGGTGGGCAAGCTGAGGGCCATGGGCACCCAACTACTCACCGGTGGGTCCAGCACTATTAGCTGAAAATCAAGCACGGGAAAAAAAATGTTGAGCATTTTAGTTGAAAAGGGAGTTGGACAATTCATGTTTATAAAGTGGTACCAAAAGCTAACAGAGTTAGATTCAGGCTAATCTCAGTTATAAGAGATTAAGAGAAAAAACTCCAGAACAAAGTGTTCCTTAATCAGACCTAAAAGCCTAGAGGAGAAACTGTCCTCTGACCAAGTGAGCCTGTTCTAGGAATGAGGAAGGTGACTGATGGAACCCACCCCGTCACAAAGTCAAAGGGGGAAGAGCGACCACCCCTCCACGTGCTGAAACGCCTTTGCCAAAATCCCACGTTACTTCTGATAATATCTCTTATATACAAACAGAAGGAAACGGTGTCTTTCACAAGCCAGGAGTCACCATCCTTCCCTCCACAGTCAGGAGCGAGGGCTGGCTGGCTGTCCCCAGGACCAGCCAGTTACAGGTGACCGCCCCCAGAACATGGGACGCCAACCACCGAGCCTCACGCTGGACTTAAAAGGGTCTGAAACTAACATGAGCGCAGCCAGCAGCAGAAGGTTATCAAGATGTCGGCAGCCCCCTCCAAGTCAATATGTAAATTTAATGCAATTTCCACAGAAACGCCAATGTTGTTTCTTGAAGGAATCTGTCCAAATGACTCCAAAGTTTATTTAGAAAAATTAAATAAATACTTAAGAGCAAAGAACTGTTTAAAAAGGACAAATAAGGGAAGGAACTTACCCACACAGTGACTAACCCTTACACCACCACTAATTAGAAGAGTGCAGGCTGATGTTGGGACAGACAGAGATGGGACAGAACCTTCAGAAAGAATCCAAGCGTAAGGACACGAATTTTTTATATGATAAAGGCAGACTTTGGGATCAGTAAGAAAATGGAGAATGTAACAAATAATGGGAAAATCGACTATACGAGGAGAAAATGTTACATCCCAACCTAAAAACGTCAAAACCAACAAATTTTAGGCGGATTAGGTAAAAAAGAAAAAACCGTAAGCATATCAGGAAAGAAAGTCCCACACCAACATAGTCTTGGTGTGGGAAAGAGTTTCTGAGCCCGTGCCAAGGTCAGAAACCCTAAATTAGGAAAAGATGGACAGACCGACCACAGAAAAACGTCTAAGTTCACCCCTTCAACACATATTCGTCGGGCCTCTGTGCCCGTGGCCATTCTAGGGACAAGACAAAACGTGATCCCCATCTGGAGGGAGTTTATAAACTCTGAGGTGACACTCAACTCCAGGCAAAGTGATGGGAATTACGTACCTGGAAGGCACCTGAGACCTGGAAGGGTTTTAGGAACGCTTCACCAACACTAACAGGCCAGAGCAACAGATGCGCCCGGTACCTCCTGGGGGAGAGCAGAGGGCGCAGGAAGCGGCCTTGCTGGCCATCCCTGGGGCACGGAGGACGGGGTGGACGGCCAGCGCTGCCCAAGGCTGGGACGGTGCAGGCGCAGATGGGCCTGGAGGGAAGGCCACCCAGTCAGCCGCTCCCACAGCCACTCAGCGGGAACAGGGAGCCCCAGGCTCACATACACGCGTGGCGGTTTATCTCGAGGCCGTAACTAAGGATGCGTAGAAAGATCCAATGGTGCTGTTTCTAATTCTGAAAAACTAGACGTAGCCAAAACGTCCAGTGCAAGGAGCTGGTTAAATAAACCAGGGTTCGGCGCACCAATCCACTACTCATGGCTCCTGAGCCGGTGGTAGCAGCAGAGGACACAGGAGGATGTTTGAGATGAACTGCGAGCAAAACCAGTGCGGATTACAACGCAGCTTGTGGAGGGTGTTCCCCAGATGATGGCGAAATGCTGACAGCACTTACTACTGGGCAGTACAATGATGAGTGCTTTTCACTGTACACCTTCAGTTTCTCTCTATGCTGAAGGTATAATTTTTAAAAGTATACTTTAAAACAGATGGGGTCTACTTCCAGGGATGGCAGGTGAGGTCATTCAAACTGACCCCTTTTTGCTGAGAGTTGGAAAAGCTGAACACATGTTACAGAGACACGTGCGGAGGCTCTGACGCTCTCTGGGAGGCGGTGCAGTGCCCAGGGTGCGGACGGCGGGGAGAAGGGCCAGACGCCACGAAGGAGAAAGGGGCGGAGGACGGCGCTGACGCTTTGGGAAGTGGGAACTGGACAGGGGTCGGACCCCACCCATCCTACACCTGGATGGGGCCTGGTAGGGCTGCAGGGAGAGGTGCTCACTGCGTAAGATGTTTTGGACAAACAGCACATCTTTATAGCAAAAACCTGAACTTGGCCTCCTATCTCTGCTGTTCCCAAAGATGGGTTCCAGGCCGAGTCTAGGTTTACACTCAAGGGGGAGTCTCTCCATGACCTTTAAGGCCACAGAAGGCACTGACCACAGAGGAGAAGACAGACCGCATCACATTAAGACGAAGAATTCCCGCTCATCAGAGACGACATTAACACGCCACGCGGCACTGAGACGGTGGGGATGTGGACACGCCCTGGTGGCATGTGGTGTGGACAGAGCGTGAGGTGCGGCCCAGGCCCTCAAGAGCTCTGAAGACAGAGCTTGGGCCTCTTCACGGGGTGGAGGTCAAAGGGCAAACGAGAGGACACAGCACGACTCAGTGGAGGTCACCGGGAGCTTCCCTGGGGCCAGTCCTGCCCTGCAGCCCACCCTCTCTTTAGCGGTGGTGGTCTCTGTTTTACCATTATAAAGCTGTGTGTGTGTGTGTGTGTGTGAAATAACTGATCATGATGCCAAAAGAAACCAAAATCGTCAGTATAAAAGAGAAAAGTATAAAATCAAGGAAGTGAAAACTCTAGTAAGAATTAGGGGTCCAGCTTTCTCTTTTCAAAGCTGTGTCAGCACCCAACCCCTCCAGCAGCACGGTGGCCCCGGCGCCCGAGCCGGGTTTTTCATGGAGTCTCCCACCAAAGGACAGGGCTCCCTGGGAGGAGTAGGTGGGTTCCTGGCGGAGCTGGGCCTTGTCCTGCAGGTGCTGGTGGCCTTGGTCAAGAGGCCCTGGAGGGGCTGCAGGTGGGGCTGTTTGAGCACCAAGAACAGTAGCCATAACAGGGTGAAAAGGCGTGAACAGCCCAGCAGGTGCTGCCATGCGGCACGGCCCCCAACCCCCGGTCCGGACCCGCCCGGCGCCGGGTGCTCACCAGCATGCTGCGCAGTGGAAGGAGTCCCCGGATCCGGAAGTGGCTGGTCCCTGAGGCACCTCTGCTTGTGTACAGCAGCATGTCTGAGAACTGAGGGACCAGATGCTTTAGATAAATGAATTCTAAAAACAAGTAACAAGGATTCAACATCTTAACAATCAGACCAACTTCAGCTCCAAGGGCCCCGTGTGCTTACGCAGTCTGCTGGAGGTTTTTGGCAGAAAAAGGATTTTTGTTCCATTCGTACAGTCATTTTGACCAGGGGTGACCAGCAACCACATGGGCCAGCAGACCTCTTGGCCAGCGGGAGGCACTGGGGGCCTGGTCCTGAAAGTCACCCCCACCCAGGAAGGCTGGGGTTTGAATCCACTAGCTGGGCACGAGGAAGGGAGCTGACAAAAGGGGACCTGCTGGCGGCAGGGACTCGCTGGGAGGACCCCTGGGCTCGTGCGTAAGGCCCTGCGAACTGACGCTGGCACGAGCAGAGCGGTCCTGCAGCCGCAGGTGTGTGGATTTTTCTACCTTCTGGCTTTTGCTCATCCTGCACACAGGTGCCCAGAACCCAGAATAAGGAAGGTGGCAGGCCCGGGAGTGTTTCTGCGACGCTCTCCTGGCTCCTGACAATGAGGCCACCCGCCTGGACCGTGCCTGTCGCACCTACCAGAAAGAACATCCTCTGCTGCAGGCCCTTCCTGGTGAGCTTGTGGAGGCAGCCCTCGCGGATAAACTCCTGCAAGACACCGTCGGGGTCCCCGTGTGCTGGCCGAGGGCACCTCGGCAGATGGCACATCACCCTCCACGCTCCTCCGAGCCCCTCGCGGGCCCCCTCGGGCCCTTCCGTGGAGCCCTCTGCCCAGATGGATGGCTGAGGACCCGCCGTGCCACTCCAGCCTCCCTCCCGTCTGCTCCCCTCGGTCACCCGCATCCTGTTTGGTGTCAGTTAACTCGGTGCCCGGTCTCTGAGCTCCCACAGGCCGGCTGTGCTGACAGCCGGCGCACAAGGCAGAGGGCATTGTTGAGGGGCAGCTTCTGGAAGGCTCCACCATGGAGATGACGTGAGTTCAGCTTCGAGGAGAGCTGGGCGGGGCAGCCTGAGACTGGGAGCAGGAGAGGACACCTGGCTCCCGCCCAGGGTCACGGGGATGATC
Source organism: Lipotes vexillifer (assembly GCF_000442215.2). NCBI lineage: Eukaryota > Metazoa > Chordata > Mammalia > Artiodactyla > Lipotidae > Lipotes > Lipotes vexillifer. The sequence goes on along the minus strand of NW_006797916.1, from coordinate 2,138,743 downwards.
TGCCGCCCTGGCGCCTGAGCAGAGGATTCCGAAGGCCATGAAGGTGCTACGGCCCAGAGTGAGACCCTCCCATGGGCTGAGGCTCAGCGGAAGCACCCCGTGTCCCGGGCAGCCCTCTCCCCCCGGGACTTGGGGCTCCTCACCGCCAGGCCAGGCCCCGCACCTGCCTCCGGGGCACAGATGTCCGACGTCCCTAACTGCCTGCGCCCTGGCTGAAGCGCTGTCCCGGGGCCCCGAACAGCCCGCTTTGGCCTATTTCTGGGGACTCTTCCACCGTCTGCTGTCCTCTCAGACAAACAGCACGGGCTGGTGCCCCGAGAACACCCCGGCCTTAACAGCCCTCAGATGACCCGAGCAAGGGCACAGGGAGGAGAGAGCTCATCCAGTAACCTTCACGGACACAGCAAGATGAGAAACCAGCCCCAACCCAAGGGACCGCCCTGCAGGAGGAGGAGGGCGGCCCCCAGCCCTCTCTGGGCCGCAGCTGGCAGGTCTTCCTGCCGTCGTTGCAGGGCCAGCTCCGCCGCTCCCCAGAGACCCCAGCCCTTGGGGGTGCGCTCCCCGAGGCCCCGCCTCCTCGATGCCTGGCAGTGCTCACCCTCGGGGCCTCGTCACCCACCTTCAGTTCACAGCCCCGCTCTTCGACCCTGCGCTCAGACAACTGGGGTGGGCTCGTCTCTGACTGATGCACGCCTTTCACTCGGGGAGGCCAGGAACCCCGGAGGTTAAGGCAGGACTCGGAGACCCTGACTAACAGCAGCGGTGACGGCAGCAAGGCTGCCCCGGGGAGCCCGGCCCTGCCTCTGCTCTACGTGGCTGCTCTTGTTTATCTGCCCCTCTGGTGACAGTTTCCTAGGGCCACCATCTATAAGTCACTGCGTGGGGCACTCAGAGAAACAACAATGTAACAAGAGCCCTCCCACCTCCCAGGAGCTCCCAGCCAGCAGCACTCCTGGGAGCCGTCAAGGAGGGAAAGGAAACGGGGCTGTCCTGGCTCCCAGCCAAGGCCCTGCTCCAGGAGGGCAAAACCTTCCTGTCTTAGTCTTGTTTCTTTGAGCTCATGGTCCCACACTCGCAGTACCTTTCTTCTAACAAGGTTAACGCAAAACAGGATTTTTGCTGAGACAGGAACATCCCTGTGCAACCCTTTGTTTTCGGGATCTTAGTTCCCTGACCAGGGATCGAACCTGCGCCCCCTGCATTGGAAGCGCGGATTCTTAACCACTGGACCTGTGCAACCCTTAAAACAATTTTCTTTTGCTGACAGTACTGAGTCCAAAGCAAAAGGAATTAAGTGACAGAAAGTAAGCAGTCCGGGAGACATATAGACCCATGGATACAACTGAAGGTTCAAAAACGAACTCACACTCCGTGGCCCACTGATTTTTGACAAAGGAGTGACGACAGTTTAGCAAAGGTGTTGGGACAACTATAGTATCCACTTGGAAAAGAGCAAAGTTGGACCCATATCTCACACTATACACAAAACTCAAAATGATCAGCTCTAAATGTAAGAGCTAAAACATAAACAACTTTTAGATGAAAACACAGGGGTAAATCTTCATACCTTGGATTAGGCAACAGTTTCTTAGCTATGACACCTAAAGCACAAGCAACCAAAGAAAAAACAGACAAATTGGACATCAGCTAAATTAAAAACTTTAGTGTTGTAAATGATACCATCAAGAAAGTGAAAATATAACCCACAAAATGGGAGAACATATTCGCAAGTCATATTCTGGCAAGGGTCTGGTATCCAGAGTAGATAAGGAATCTCGCAACAGTAAAAACACAAACAACCCAATTAAAAGGTGGGCAAAAGACTTGAATAGGCATTTCTCCAAAGAAGGCACAGAAATGACCAATAAACATATGAAAAGATGCTTGACGTTAGTCACTAGGGAAATGCAAATCACAACCACGAAGAGATGCCACTGTGCACCACCAGGATGGCTAGAATCAAAGACAAAATATGGAGGAGGGCTTCCCTGGTGGCGCAGCGGTTGAGAGTCCGCCTGCCGATGCAGGGGACACGGGTTCGTGCCCCAGTCCGGGATGATCCCACGTGCCGCAGAGCGGCTGGGCCCGTGAGCCATGGCCGCTAAGCCTGTGCGTCCGGAGCCTGTGCTCCGCAACGGGAGAGGCCACGGCAGTGAGAGGCCCGTGTACCGCAAAAAAAAAAAAAAAAAAAAAAAAAAAAGAAGTCGGAACGATTCTATACCCCTGGTGGGAACGTAAAGTGGTGCAGCCACCGTGGACAACTCTGGCGATTCCTCAAAATGTTAAACACAGACCCGGCAATTCCACTCCTATGTATGTACGTTTGTGCCCAGGAGAAATGAAAACACATGTTCACACAAGGACTTGTACATGACGTTCACAGAAGCACTATTCACAATGGCCAAAAAGTGGAAACAACCCAAGTGTCTATCAGCAGATGAACAGGTAACCAAAATACGGTGTCTCCAGAGAATGAACACTATTCAGGCACAAGAAGGAATGAAGCCCCAACATAACACACAACACGAATGAAGCTTGAAGACACTGTGCTGAGTGAAAGAAGTGAGACACAAAAGGCCACACACCGTGAGAGTCCATGTGTATGAAATGCCCGGAGAGAAGCCCAGAGACACAAAGCCGATCAGAAGCTGCCAGGGACCGGGGAGCGGGGCGGGGGGGTGGCTGCCGACAGCGATGGGGTTTCTTTTGGGGGAATGAAAATGTTCTGGAATTAGTGGTGACGGTTGCACAACCTCATGAATATACTGAGAACCACCAAGTCACACATTTTGAATTATATCTCAATTAAAAACAGTGAAGTAACCAGTTCACAGAACTTTCTCAAAGTCACTCACCCTGCCGGGAGCAATGAGGTTCTCTATGCCGACCAAGTCCCGCTGCAGCTCCATCAGCTTCTGGAGGTTCTCCAGCCGGACGAGGCTGTGCTGGAGTGTGGAGGTCACCTCCGTGATGGCCTTGAGGGCTTCTGCGTGGAGAGGTCCCTCAGTACAGGTGCCCGGGCAGGTGAGCGGGGGGTGGCATGGACGAACCCTCCACCCACCAGTTTGTGACAGGAACTGACAATTTAAAGGTGGTTTTAATTCCAGGAACATTGTACTCAAACTCCTTACAGGACTGCTAGGGACAGCAAGTGTGGGTCCCTGCAGATGACCTGAAACGTGGACTCGTTCAGCCCAAACTGCTGACTAGCCAACGCTCACGCTCGGTAAAGAGAAAGGGCAGAGTCTTTATAAACAACTGACGTTACGGGCAAAGCAGCGTCGCCCACCCTCATTTTACCTGTGCTGCTCTTCTTTCACATTTCCTCTAAAATGCATGGAAACATTTTGGGCAATTTTGTCCTCTCCTTTTTGGCAAACACAAAACACTTGCTTTTAGGATGCAGAGGAAGGGCGCTGTCCACATCATACGGCCCGTTTTGCTCCCTGTACGTCAGAAAGTGTCTGATCTATTCTCAGGACACCGGGAGACCCGCTGGAAGGAAGGGCTACCTAGCTCTTCGGCTTGTACGTTCAGAGACAGACAGTGGTGACCAGACCTGAGAGGCAGTGACTTCCTGCTCTACGTTTGTGCTGCAGCTGGAAGTCAGTCCTATCTGAGGTCACAAGGGTCAGGGTTTATTCCTTCGTCCCTCTCACCAAAGTCGGGAATGAGAAAGCCCACCGACCTCAGAAGCTTCCCCCAGGCCACGTGGCCCCCCAGGTGTGCGGCTCAGAAGCAGACCACCGCCCCCTGCCCTGGGCGCCGCGGGCGGAGGCCGGGGTGCCCGCGGGGGCGGGGTGTTGGGCGCGCACTCACCGCGGCGCTCGGCGCGGTCCTGGTCGCCGCGGTCGGGGTCCTGGCGGTCGGAGGCGCACAGGCGGCGCAGCAGCAGCCGGTAGTGGCGCAGGCGCTGCAGCGGCTTCA
>NW_006797916.1:2111530-2134680 GCF_000442215.2 Lipotes vexillifer | reverse complement strand
GAGCGTCTGCGGGGCGGGGGGGCGGCTGAGCGGCGGCCCCCGGGCCCCGCCCTCCCCTGTCCGGTCTCCCCCTACACCGGTCTGCCTCGGTGGGCATCACGGGGGACCCGCCGGGCCCCGGCGGCCGCGCGTGCGTGTGGGCCCGAAGTTCACGCCGCGCTCCTCCGCCCCCAAAACCGGGGGCCTCGGGGGCGGGGCCTCGGCGGGAAGCCTCGGGGACGAGCTGGCGGCGCCCACCCCATCCGTCCCGGTCCCGCGAGAGCGCCGAGCGCTGGAAGCACGACCCGCGCCGCCGCCCGGGGCGCCGAGGCCCGCGGGAGAGGCCGGGAACGGGCGCGCGCTCAGCAGGAGCAGCTGCACCGGCCCGCGGCTCTGAGGGGAGCCTGGCCCGGCGGGACGCAGCCCTGGGAGAGCGCGCTTTATCCTGAGGAGAGCGTGTCGGGACGAGAGTGCCGGCCAGCGCTGCGCTGCGCGCAAGGCGGCTCTCAGAGGACCTGCCCTGAGCGGGGCGCGTCCCGAGGAAGGGCTGTCCCCGTGGAAATAACGCTCGGAGCGGAGCGCGGGCTGGCCTGTCCGCCGTCCTCTCGGGACGCCGCGCTTCCTGAGGGGAAAGCTGCCCTGGCTTGTGCATCACTCTCAGGGGAACACTGTCCTGACGGGGAGGCCGGCGTCCACACGGCCAGCTGCTAGGTCGAGAGCCGCGCGCACACCCGCGCTACCTTTAACTGAAGCATGTTGCTGAGCAGGACGTCCCCGATTCGTCGGTGGTCGCCTGTGGCCTGGGCACTGGAAGACCCCTCCCTGGAGCGGAGACGGACAGACACGGTCAAAACCTCGCGACAGCGTGTGAGATACGCTTCGCTTGCTGCCAGTGCCATGGTGGGTCCCAGGCTCAGCAAGAACTGCAGCGAGAGGCTCTGAGGGCGAGGCCGTACTTGACAGATGTTGTCACATCTCAGCCATCCTCGAAATGGTGGTGACCGGGCAAAAGGGTCTCCTTTTAACCTGCTTCTGCCCTCTCCTGCGGAATAGGGTGAATGCAAGTGATGTTACCTATGGACTAAGGCTGTCTCGGTGCAACAGCGGCCCTTGTGAATTAGCTAGGAAGCTGGGAAGCTCCGCGCACAGGGATGGTAGCGCGGGCGGGGCTGCCTGCGGGCGCTGGGACGCAGGGCGTTACCAGAGCGCCAGCCTCTGCTCCACCTCGCGCAGGAAGCCTCTGTGGAACTCATAGATGGGGTCGATGTTGGAGAAGACCAGGGTCATCAGGTCCGCAGGCATGGCGTCCGCCTTGACCACAGCGCTCCGGAACCACTGCCGGGAGAGCTCAGGGTGACCAAGGGGCCTGGCCCCTGACGACACGCAGCACCGGCCCCGGAGCCCCCACGAGGCCAGCTCAAATCAGTGCCACGGCTGACCAGCCAGTTTTCACAACAGAAGAAAGCAATTCTGGGTGGAAAGCTTCGAAGGGATATATTCCCAGGTTCACAAAAAATCGCACCCAATATTCTGACCTGACGTAGACACGTTTTAAGGCAAATATATTTAACAGAACATGCACACATACACACACACGCAGGTCTCACGATGGCCAAGAGCCGTTTCTCAGGGGGGGATCCTGTGTCTCTGGCCCAGATTTAAGAAGTATTAAGAAAATCAAAGCAACAAAGGACTTAGGTTTCATACCACGGTAATAACTTCTAAATCCTTCAGGTATGTTCGCTCTGTAGCAAGAATCTCCTTTGCTATGAAATAGGCCTCGTCCGCGGGCGCACACTGCAAGAAGTGCAGACAGCGTGAGCGTGTGTCAGCCAGCCACGTCGCCCACGGTCCTAACGCGCCATCTCTTCTGCTCAAGTTAACGCTGTCACGTGATCTTCACGTGCACTTCCTGAGAGTCGCTTCTAAGTAAAGATATAAGCCCCGCTGTATCTCCCCCAGATGTTTTTCTCATTTTATATTATTCATTTTGAGAAAAGAATTGCTGTTTAAACAGCAACATATAGTGAAGCTAATTACTCGTTTTGTGATGAAATTACTGTTCAGATATCACTCACAGGACTGTAGCTGCTTAACACACAGATACAGGCACACCTCAGAGATACAGCAGGTTGGGTTCCAGACCCCCACAATAAAGCAAATATTGCAACGAAGTGAGTCACATGAATTTTTTTGGTTTCCCAGTGCATATAAAATTACATTTCCCCCATACTGTAGTCTATTAAGGGTACAACGGCCTTGTGTCTTTCCCTTTTTTTTTTTTGGCCATGCTGCACAGCTTGAGGGATTTTAGTTCCTTTCCCTTTTTTTTTTTTGGCCATGCTGCACAGCTTGAGGGATTTTAGTTCCCTGACCAGGATTGAACCTGGGGCCATGGCAGTGAAAGCACCAAGTCCTAACCACTGGACCGCCAGGGAACTCCCACATTATGTCTAAAAAAACAATGTACATACCTTAATTAAAAACTACTTAATTGGGGGCTTCCCTGGTGGCACAGTGGTTGAGAGTCCGTCTGCCGATGCAGGGGACACAGGTTCGTGCCCCAGTCCGGGAAGATCCCACATGCCGTGGAGTGGCTGGGGCCGTGAGCCTTTGCCGCTAAGCCTGCGCGTCCGGAGCCTGTGCTCCGCAACGGGAGAGGCCACAACAGTGAGAGGCCCGTGTACCGCAAAAAAAAAAACCCAAAGAAAAACTACTTAATTGGGACTTCCCTGGTGGCGGAGTGGTTAAGAATCTGCCTGCCAATGCAGGCGACACGGGTTCGAGCCCTGATCCAGGAAAATCCCACATGCCGCGGAGCAACAAAGCCCGTGCGTCACAACTACTGAGCCTGTGCTCTAGAGCCTGTGAGCCACAACTACTGAAGCCCGCGCGCCTAGAACCCATGCTCCGCAACAAGAGAAGCCACCGCGATGAGAAGCCCACCCAAACAAAGAGGAGCCCCTCCTCCCCACAACTAGAGAAAGCCCAGGGGCAGCAACGAAGACTCAATGCAGCCAAAAAAAGCAAAACAAACTAAAAACTACTTAACTGCTAAAAATACTAACCATCATCTGAGCCCTCAGTGAGTGGCAGTAGTAAATCAAAGCTCACTGACCACAGATACCACAACAGTCATAATAATAATGGAAAAGTCTGAGGTGCTGTGAGAATTATCAAAATGTGACACAGAGACACAAAGTGAGCACATACTATTGGAAAAGTGGTGCTGGCAGACTTGACACAGGGTCACCACAAACCTTCCATTTGTAGGAAAGAAAAAAAAAAAGCAGTACCTGCGGAGCGCAATAATATGAGGTATGCCCCACGCGTGGACGTGTTATTATCAACAGTTAAGCCTTAACTCACACAAAAGTCATTAAAATTGCCAAGCGATGTACGTTTTACCTGTGCCGGCGGTTAGAACCCGAGGCTGGCTGACGTGGCCCAGCCCCGGGGCTCTTAAACCTGCGACAGGGCCGCTGACCATCTGCAGGGGCCACAGGCAAGTCAGCGGTGACAGGACCCTCAGGAGCGGGAAGGGCAGCACGGCGCTCCCAGCAAAGCACAGGCCACATGCCCACCTGGGCTGGGGGCTGTGTCTTATCCCTGCAGGGCCCCACCCCACCCTGAGCACACCTCAGATAGCTGCCTCCGCCTCGGTCAAGGTCCCGGTGCATGGCCTCCCCTCCACTCTCTCCTACCTGGTGGACACCTGGTCCTGCTCCATCCCCGCACGCTCGCCCCGTTGCTCTTCCCCCAGGCGGAGGATTTAGGGCAGACCCTCCCACGTCTGCAGCTGTGCCAACAGGCACCTGGGACGTGCCCAGGAACAGAGGTCCCTGCCCTCGAGCTGACAGCCTCCCAGGCAGGAAGCAACTCCAGCTACCGGGGAAGTGACCCAGCCGGGCAGCAAAGCGCACAGAAGTACCAAGGGAGCAGGTGGGGTGGAGACAAGGTGAGCCAAGTGGTCACCGGCGGGGCGGGAAGGCAAGGTGTTTGGGGCCTATCTGAGCACATCAGGGTGCGCGGGGCCCAGGATGTGTCTGGGGGCCGGGGCTGGTCAGGAGGCGTAGGGAAGGGTGAGCCAGGCTGAGGGGTGGTGATCCTGACGGTCAAGGTCTGGGGTGGGGGGTGGCGAGTCGGCCGAAGGAAGGAGTGCGGCAGGGCGAGGGTCCGAGTCTGCAGGTGACCCGTTCGGGGAGGAAGGTGGGGCCGGGTTTGCACCGTGGGGTCTGAGACTTCTCCCCGGGGCCCTGGGGAGTTTAGGGAGGTCGCGGCAGCAGAGGCTGCTCCTCCTGTGTGTCCCGGAGGCCCCTGCTACGGCAGCCGCCCCCTCAGCCGTGGGGACACCAGGAGGTTCCACCTGACCCTTCACAGCCTGTCCTGCTGTCCTCCCTCTGGGACTTGTGTGTGGAGCATCGCGGGCTGCTTCTCATGCCAGCTTTGCCCACACCACTGGCAGCCACACAGTCCCGCGGCATCTCCTGGTGTCCCGCCCCGGACACCTGCAGGCCGCCTTTCCAAACTTCATGCTCGTCAATTCTTTCTTTCTGGGCTTTTTGCTATTAAAAAATGACATCTTCAAATCCACTGAAAAATCACTGAGCTTGTGTGCTCAGTGAGCTCTCTGGGGTCAGAGCTGCCTCAAGAGGCCCACAGTCCTGGTCTGGGAGGCTTCGGCCCTCCCTGTCCGGATCTCCCTGTGGCCAAGGGTCCTGGCTCTGGTCTGGATTGTGGACACGTCGCACGCACGCTGCCAGTGAGCGTTTCCTGCCTGGGTCCCCACTGAGGCCCGAGACCAGCTCCTCTTCCCGTGGCGGGTGAAGATGCCCAGAGAGATGCTCAGAAACAACCACGGCAGCATCACTGCTGAGGTCACAGTGATACTGCAAGGGCCAAGGGGACGCCAGCAGTAGAGAGGTCAGCAGCAGCTGGTGGGTGGCCAGCCTGGGTAGCCAGGGCCAACCCCTGATTTCCAGAGCAAAGAGCACCTCTTAGGAAACTCAGTGGAGAGAAAGCAAAACAGCTGCTGCTCTGCCAGCCATACCAGCAAGCAGACCTGCCCACAGGCCCCAGGTCAGGGCAGAGGGAGAGGCCCTGCTTTGTCCCCACAGAGCCCCGAGCCTGGTGCCCACACACAGGAAGGGAAGCAACCCCACCTTCCCTTTCAGGCCTTCCCAACACTGTGCGCCCCCACCAATTTCTATTAAAAAGGAGAAACAGCACAGTAAGTGGGAGACACAGGAAGGAGGAGGGGTTCCAGGAAGCAAGCTGGCACACGGGCTCCAAGGGAGGGTTGGGCAGTGCCCCCGCACCCCCACCCCCAGCTGGGCAGTCAGATGCCGACGCAGGAGCCCAAGGCCTGGCCAGCTGACGCCGAGGCTTCCAGGACCTGCCAGGGGAGTCATCAGGAAACCCAGGGGTCTCCCAGCGTGCATCTGGGGGGCCGGGGCCTCGCTGGCGATGCTTCAGGCTGTGGCCTCACCAGCGAGCGGGCACGTTTCTCTGTCTGGTCCCTGGCGCTCTGCCTACCGACCTCGCTCTTCCCCCGCGAGTCCACACGCCCAGCCCCTGGGACGCACCTCCAGAATGCCTCAGCCCCCAGCCTCACGGCCTCGCCTGACCCCCAGGCCTCCTCCCAGCAAAGCGGGGAGGCTGAGGCCCCCAGGTCCCCGGGATCCAGCCCCGCACTTGGAACCTACGGGCGCCAGGAACGCGAAAGGAATGAGGAGGCCCGTCTTGGCGCAGAGGGACCCCGAGCGCCCTGGAGGTGGCGGGAGGGTCTCAGGACTGGGGAACCCCCAGCCCCTGCTGCCCAGGCCCCCAGCAGCAAGCCCCCCAGGGGTGCCCACCTTGTGTCTCAGCTCTTCCTGGTCGTCTGTCCCGGCTCCGCCAGCGTCGCTGAGGACGGGGTTCAGGAGGGGAGAGGAGCCCTGCTCGGCTGGGCCCAGTGGGCTCAGGCTCGGTGGGGTCTTCCGGGTGGAGGGAAGCTGAGGACTCTCCACGGAAAGGCCTGGAAGTGAACGGGCAATGGAGCGAGATGAAGAAAGGCAGACCCGAGGGACAGCATCTGCCACCAGGCCCTTCCGGGGACACGCAGGCCTCAGTGTGACATAAAGCAACGGTGAGAACAGGTGACAAGTGAGAGCCCGCTTCCCCAGAGAACCTCCAGGGCGGCTTGGCCCAGGGCTCTGGGTTCCCGGGGAAGATGTGGCCACGATAGAGCCAACGGGGAGGAGGGTGCGCACGTAAGAGGCCAAACTGACGCTGACTTATCTGGAAAAGAACGTGTGTCCTGAGGCCGAACTCACACGCGTCACACTGTTCTCTGCTTCCTTGAACTGTTCGTTAGCAAGGACTTTACTCTGATTTCTAGAATCATACCACAAAAGTAACTAATAATGTTTTCCCCTTCTGAAAATAATGTTTGCTCTTGACCAGACTGAAGCCAAAATTCTGGCCTCGTTCTATTTCATCCAACATTTTGTGATCAAGAAATTCTCTTTTCTATTTAAAAAAATCCTCAGAGGTTTATTTCTAATGTTTTTCTATGAGAGATTAGTAACTATTAAACGCCACGTTTGAAAGTTACCTTAAAGCAGAGTTTTAGAGACGTTTAACTGTTCAAAAGCAATTTAAGATAGAGATTTACCTTGCGTTTATAAATGTATAGCATTTTAACACCCAAACTACCATTATCTCTAAGTATGATTATTAAGTCGGTTTACAAAATGCTAGAAGTAACACAATGGGTTTCAAAAGAGATCCTTTCACACCGTGATTGGGGACCAAATGCAGTTACCCACGGTGACCAGTTTATAGACCCCAAACTTAGCTTATTCAGCCTAAAGCGTGAAGTGTGCAGGAGGCAGGTTGGTGCAGAGAGCTTCCTGCTGGCTGGGCTGCCACACACAAGCCCCTGCAGCCCTCCACCGTGGCCTGAGGGCGGGAGGGAGCCCTTATTTTCACATTGACAAGTTCAGAGCTCTGGGAAGCCGGGACCCCACCCAGGGCTTCTGGGGATGGGCTACCAATGCCGGATAGCAGAGCTCTCCTCTGGGATTCTCACAACCACACAGATTTAAGACACAGAGAAACGTTCACTGACATTAGAAAACCTGGACAACGTAAGAACGTGAAATTATCGGAACCAGTTTTATTAAAATCTGCTTTTATTGCACATTTAAAATAAGCTAAGCCACCTTAAAATAGCGTGCCCTGCCTACGTCCCCTCCCCCGACACGCCTGCACTGTCACTTCTGTGGGGACCAAGCCTACCGACCGAGGGCTCTGGATGGCGCTGGGCTGTGCCCGAGGCACGGCTCCCTTGACTGCAGAAGACGCTCGCTTCCCGGCGGAGCTGTTCAGGATCACACTCCAAGGTCCGTCGTGTCCCTGTGTAGCCCGGAATTGCATAAAGAGACACCTCTACAGTGAAAATTCAGAAAAGGTGTAGAAGCTACTGATAAGCTGTCGTCTACTTATCCTTCCAGGCGTGTTGCTCAAGGCGTGAGAACCAAGACGCTCACCCTCGCTGGTTCTGAGAAGTCCACGGGGTGACCCTTGCGTCTTCCCGCCCCGCACAGCCCTCCCGCCCGACAGAAAGCTGCTAGCGCACAGTTTACTACAGAGTTCTTGCAAAACCTGACTTATTTTTACATAGCAGAAGGTGACAGGTGAGGAGGTGGCGTTAGCTCTGAAGCCTCCTGTGACAAGGCTGCAGACAGGCCCGGCCAGGGTGGGCTCGGGGGCCGACAAATGGGCCGACAAAGCCCAGCAAGTGACCCCCTCGGGACAAACAGCTCGTCTGGAATAAACTGTTTTGGTTCTAGGGAGGTTAAAAGCCATCATTTGATATTATCATTGTAGACAAGGCTGCCCTCACATCTGTAGGTTCCACATTTGAAGACTCAATCAATGAGGACGGAATATATCGGGGAGGGCGAACGTTCCAGAAAGGCCCCAAAAAGCAACACTTGAGTTTGCCGCTCTGGCAACTGTTTACACAGCATCTTACATTGTATTTACAACTATTCACAGAGCATTTACACTGGATTAGGTGTTGTACCTAATGTAGAGAGATGATTTAAAGTATCCGGGAGCACGTGGGTGGGTTGTATGCAAATACGACGCCATCTCACATAAGAGACTTTCCTGTCAGGGGTTCTGCTATCTGTGGGGTCCTGGAACCAATCCCCCGTGAATACCAAGGGACAACTGTACTTATTATTTCACAAAAATTGTCAACTCACAATTTAGTGACTCGATTAAAAACCACCACAAACAGTCATTAAACATTTGTTTTTATTAAATCTGTCAGCCGCATAAAAACGTAATACATCATACCTACATCAAATTCTGTCAACACAGACACTACGAGATGAAGCGAATAAATCTGCGAGGAGCTGTTTTCAAGCAAGTGGCAGTAAACGAGGTTGCTGGAGCGTGCGGGCCACTGCCTCTCTGTTGTGACGCCAGTGACGTGCGGGCCCTACGCCCAGAGCGCGCCCGTGGGGCCGTGGCTCTGCTGGCCAGTTCCAGGAGTGGCCGGGGCGCGTGAAGGCTGCTCTGGACCATGTGGTGGCGTGACAGGCTCTGACCTTAGAAAGCCCTGTCCACGTGAACGACCTGTATTAGAATGCACACCAACAGGCAGATCGCGTAAGCATTTTTAAGATGCTAAATGTCAAGTTTTAGGTGCCACAGAGTATGTGTAGCCTTAATTGACATGGTGAAGAATCTTAAATGTTTGTAAACCCAGACCTCTGCGTCCAAGGTCCACTACTGTCAAATAGCCAGGAGGAGTCAATGTTGCTCTGAGTCACAGGACCCGCTCACACGTAGGTGGTGTGCTACTGCCCCACCGTGGCACCGAGAACCACCAAATCCTTGCAGACGAGACAGGTTTGGAAATGCTTCCAAAAGGAAATGCTTTGGGATGGGTGGACAGCTCTCCGTTTCTGCTGTCCACCCAGAGTTCACAGGCAGCCTCTGCTCTCAAAGGTGCAAGGTCTGACCGTCTTCAAAAAAACACTGCAGGGCTTCCCTGGTGGCGCCGATGGCAGGGGACACGGGTTCGTGCCCCGGTCTGGGAGGATCCCACATGTCGCGGAGCGGCTGGGCCCATGAGCCATGGCTGCTGAGCCTGCGCGTCCGGAGCCTGTGCTCCGCAACGGGAGAGGCCACAACAGTGAGAGGCCCGCATACTGAAAAACAACAACAACAACAACAAAACACTGCAAAGGTAAAACTTTCGTTTCAGTCAGTCAGCAGTGAGCCACCCTGGGAGATGATTTTCTTTGTGGCATTCTTTATTTCCAAGCATTTCTAAATATCCCTCTGATAATTTTTGACATCGTTCTGAGAAGCACAGTACTGTGCTTTGTGTAACCTCCTTATCGTCTGACCAGGTGATGAAAGACAAACATCACATTTAGACAGGAAGCTCAGCTACTTTTATTTCATACCTTTAAATTCTCTTCTTCAAAACTCTGTAATAAAATGAACAATTTTGAAACTTTTTGCCTTACAGCGGAGCAAGAGTCAGCTCCAGTTTGGAGAGTTCAAGGTCAAGTTTGAAGGTTAACAAGATGGAGGGAGTGTAAGATCTAGAAGCTCCCTCTATGGCTGGAACAGTGACCACTAATCCCATAAGAAAAGGGAAAAGCTGATTTTTCCAAAGCACGCTGGTAAACGTGACCCTGATGAGTCGCAGGAAACCACGTCTGGCTCCACTTCTGAACTAGGACGTCACGAGTCTCTCTTATAGGAAACATGGTTCATAAAATAAAAATTGGAGGTAAAGAAGTGGCTACTCCGAGGGGCCCAAGGCCCAGCTCACCACTTCTTCCTGCTGTGTGTTCATCTGTCTCCCAGGGCTGTGACGGCTCAGTATGGAAGTGGCTGTGGCCACCTGAGACTCGGGGTGACGTCTACACACACGACGCACCCACGGGCATTTTCTCGAGTCTTCTCCTGTTTCCTTCTAAGCAAACAAGACTCCTTCCTCGTTGAGAGAAACGCGGGTGCCAACCTACACCTCATTCACACTCTGGGCCACTTGTCTGGATGACGCCCGCCAGGTGTGGGGTCTCCTCTGCGTGACACGTGTAGGTGGTCCAGGGTGCGCGTCCTTGTTCTAATAAATGACACATTTTGTCTAAAGTTTGAGAAGCTGTGACTTATGGATCTTCTGAACTATTGGAGCGACAGAGGCAAGGGCCCTGAAACAAACTATTCAAGTAAACTAGGAAGTGTGGAGGTGACGTGTGTTTGGAAGGAGGTGCAGCCTGAGTGAACGTTCTTGGAAGTAAAGGCCACACAACTTTTACCCTCCTAACTGGTCACCCTGTGCATCCACTGGGTTCATCATGGAGGTGTCGCCACCTCATCTCCGCGGGGGTGACGGCAGTGGGGGGGCGTCAGTGAAGGACGGGCCGGTGTGATGGCGGAAGAAATGGAGACCCCAGTGATCCACTGTCCTCTGCTCTAAGGGGGGGTCCCCCAGGGAGTTCATGCCAACAGGAGCCTTTCTAGACGCTGCCAGCCGCCTCCCACCCCCATCACACCGGGCGCCAGTTGCCTCGAGACCCCAGAGGGAGCCCGGCCCCCACCCCGAGGGGCCTGCGCTGTCCCGAGCACCCCATCCTCAGCCGGCTTGCTGCAGCCGCTGCACAGGAGTGGGGCAGCCCCGAGGCCTGAGAGGGGCTGAAGAGGCGGACAGCTCCGTGGACACAGCAGAAGCTCGCGGCAGCCGAGAGGGGGTCCAGGAGGAAAGGCCAGTTCAGAATCTGAGCAGCTGCCACACTTCGCGCCAGGGATTTTATCAGGTGGGGTCTAGCTGACTGCGGGGAAAAGGCAATAAAACGGTCTCATTTTCAGAGTTAAGAAGCCAATAGCACGTGTTCTGTGCACTATAAGCCCAAGGACCGTGCAGTTCAACCCCAAAGCTGCCAACAGTGTTGCTCTCAGCCGGCACCTTGGAGGCTCGTGCGGGCCCAGAGCCAGCAGACCACCGGCTCTCCTACATCCCCCTCTGCACACTGACCACAGGGGCCACGACAGGCCCGAGCGGGGCCGCTGAGAAAAGCAAGGCACTTCCCTGATTGGCCTTCCATAGGGGCATCGCCACCCACGGCCGGCATGAGACAGCCTGTGGGCTCCACGGGGCCAACTGCCTCTGAAGACAGATGTCGGTGGTGATGTGAAAAGATACAGGGCTGTTTCAGGGGTTCACCTGACACGAGATAACCTTCCATGGGTGTAAATCAAAACTGTACGCAAGTAGAGGGAAAGGAAGCTAAAAAAGCCATCAAAATCCATAGCAAATATTCCCTTATTTTATTGAGTAAACAAAGAGTTCTGAATTAGTACATATCTGAAAATTTATAAACGGCAATTTCGACGGGAAACAAACTTTCAAGAACCACAAACCAGGCAACGTCAATGTGTCTTTAAAGAATGAACGAGTTCTGGTTCACAGGGAAATGCCACCCCCTCTTCTCATTCCCGGGGACATAGCTACGTTCATGCAAAAGACAGCATCCAGGGTCACGGCGGACAGGGCGCCGCGTGGAGAGACAGTCCCACAGCGGCCCCCGCGCCCCGGCCAGCCGCGACAAGCTCTGTCACTTCAGGACAGGGGCCGGGGCGCAATCCCACGAGTGAATCCATGGCCTTGAGAACAGACACTGAAATGCCCAACTTTAAGTGCCTGAGAGAACGTTAACATTTTCACCTACGAAGCAATTGTTCCAAGAATGGATTTCTTTCTGGTGCTGCCTGAACCGGGAGGGAACAGCACACCCTGAGGACGCGCAACCGGCATCCCTTGTCACACACACACAGGGTGACGGCCAGAAGCACAGCACGCCTGGTGCTCAGCCACCCCTCCAGGGCAGCAGGTGAGAAGGTGCCTGCAGTGAAAACCACACCCACAGCACCAGAGCAATTAAAGGACTTTGCAAAGTGACGACCTCGGGGATGATCAAAGTTCTCCACGTTAATCTTCTTTGTGCGGTTTTCATTGCCCGCCCCTCCATCCTTACTACCATTTTAAAAACGCATGTTGTGCTCGCTTCGGCAGCACATATACTAAAATTGGAACGATACAGAGAAGATTAGCATGGCCCCTGCGCAAGGATGACACGCAAATAGGTGAAGCGTTCCATATTTTAAAAAAAACAAAACAAAACGCGTGTTAACTGGAAAAAGGAATCCTACTCTAACCCCGCACTGAGAGAGTTCCTGTGTGATGTGAAAAGGCACACACGGGACGCGCCGTTTCCTGCTTTAGTGCTGTCAACCTGACTAACGTGAGGCTGTGCTGTTGTTAGACCCTGGAAACGGAAAGACAATCATAGACTTGACAGCTAGTAAACATAAACAGTCCATATAAGCGGAGTGCGTCACTCCAGGGGACTTGGCGGGGACCGCGGGCACCGCCTCTGGGCTGCGGTGACAGTGCCGGCTCCCCCGCGGGCGGAGCAAAGCGCACCGTGGCCGCGAGCTCTCAGCGGCCGGCGCCGGCGTGAGAAGGGCTGCTCCCAAGCCTGTGGGTCCCATGCCAATCTGCACATTCATCCTGTAATCCGGGTCTACGGGGCCACCCTTCCAAGGTGGTGACACCGCATAACACGTTTCTCAAAGAAAAGGCAATCACAATGAACAGCCTTCAGCAAACCCAGCAAAGGCCTGCTGCTGGCCTCACTCAGAACCATTCTGGATATTTTAATGTTTCCTGTAAACCAGCTCTTACTAGACAGAACACGACAGTGCCACTGCCTGGGCTACAAGCAGAAAGACAAGACCTGTAGGATCTTTCAGGCTCACTTTCCTGGTTGCCGAAGGGTCCCCTCCGGGAGGGGCTCCTCCCACTCGAGTGAAGGGGCAGAAGGGCTGTGGGCAGAGTCCAAAGAAGCCACAACTGATGTGAAAGAAATGGTTTCAATATAAAAGGAAAGCTGTAAAATTAAACATATCGTGAACACTCTGGAAAAGGAAAGTTGTTCAGAATTTCTCCAAATCTGAGCAAAAAGCTAACCCTGAATCTGAAAATAACACCTTCACCAGCAGTGTCCACAGAGCGTCTGGGATGCTGGGCTCGTTCTAGAGCCGCGCTGCCCATGCATGGAACAGGGGGTCAGGGTCAGCAGTCAATGCAGCTGCAGGTCCAGCCTCCAGGGCTGCCTCCAGGGGCAGACCGACAACAGCCCAGGCCGCTCGGCTTCCCTGCAAGTCACCGGCACAAATGGGAAAGAGAAAGACGAGACAGATGTGCTATCTCGGCCTTGAGCAGCACGCGGACCGGGTCTGGATCCCGATTTGAGCAAACCAGACGTCGGCCAGCGCTTCGTCCACCTTGTGGGGTGACGTCTGTGTGGGGCCAGTGAGGAGGCACCTTACGTTTCAGAGACACATGAGCGCTGAGGAAGGTCGTCAGCGCATCAGGCCCGCTTTATAGGAGGGGGACAACACCCGGGGGGACATGGTGGGGGCGGACACAGGACGGCCCCGCCCAACAGGCTTGGGCTTCACTCCTGATACGCCTCTTTCCGCTTCTGCATATCCTGAAAACTGTCTAAACAAAAGCTAGAAAATTATCCCCAGAAAAAGAAGTTTCTTTGAAAAAACAAGACAAAACCTTTAACAGGAAGGTCCAGTAAAACGTCTGAGAACAGGACTTATTCAGATTCTTCGACATGTGACGACGACCACACCCCTACCCCCACCCCCACCCCAGGCCCCCTATCCTGTAGCCCCGGCTGCTCTGCTGGCTCAGACTTTCTGCCCAGACACCAGGACGGGCTGCTTTAAAGACAAAAGGACACTCTGTTAGTTAGGAGCGTCGGTGGGCACAGTCAGGAGACAACAACCGACCAAGGACAGAGGCAGCCGTCGTGTCAACTAAGATTCAGGAAAAGCGTTGGATGGACAGCGTCTGTATCAGTTCCTTGCCACACACACCCACGGTGCGTCTTTTCAGTGACACAAAATGTCCCAGACGTGCCATCCTCACTAGTGACGTCGGTCATGGTCACACAGTCTCTCCACAGACGCTGGCCAGTCAGCACCAATGCAGACGGACCCGTGGCCTGGGAGGTGCGGGGGCGGCGGGTGTGAACGTCCCGGGACCGGAGCCACGAGGGACCTGGCGCGGCGGTAAGGCAGCTGCGAGGATGGAAAGTACTGGCCCATTAGGCTGAAGCCCCTGCTGGTACCCAACTGACACCATCGACAGACGGCGACCGAGCCTGCAGGGAAGCCCCGGCATCTCCACGCGGCCGCCGGGAACGGGGTCCACACACACGGCAAGGATGGGACTTTCAGGAAGAAAACTAACCTTTAAACACAGCGCTGCTCCACCAGGTGAGACTGGGAAGGAAGCACAAGACCCAGTCCATGGACTCGGTGACAAATTCAGCCCCCGAGGGGCCCGGCCATGCAGCCTGTGCTGAGCGCTGGCCCCACATCCGCGGGGTGTGGAGCGCAGTGCCCGCAGGGGCACAGCCACCTTGGCCTGTCCGCACACATGACCTTGCCCAAGGCCTCTGGATGGATGCGTGTGGATGGGGTCTATCAGAATCAGCCCGCAGCTGTGTCGGGTGCACACCTGACCGGAGGAGACACTATTGCTACAAAAGGCCAAGCACCCTGCAGCTTGGGGAGGCCCCGGGTGCCCAGTCCCCACAGGGAACAAGCCCCCGTCGGCCCCAAGGAAACGGCTGGCCGGCGGGAGCCAATGCCATGCCTCTTGGGCCGGTTGGTGTGTCTGGTTCTGCCTTCCCTGCAACCGAGTACGTGGTGTCCCCCAAGGAAGGTGGAAAGGACACAGTCCCGCTTACACCGCAGGTTAAACCAACGCCTCTCCAAGCACGGTTCCTGGATCCTAAGTCATGGACGCAACCAAGCCTCGGGCACTGAGCCCGCCCTGGGCAGTCCCAGACCACAGCACAAGGAGGCCGCAGCCCCCGCTGCCCTCCCCAGGATTTGGGTCCTGTGGGGCCTACTCAAGATTTTGTGCAGTCAAATCAGACAAAACCTTCATCATAATTAATCATAGGCCGCACACCTCACCTTAAAAAGCAGCAACAGGCATAAGGCACATTCCATTAAAGGTCAACATGAATCAGAACCGTGTAACATTCAAAACACATAGCACCATTTCTGCTGTATCAAAGCAAATGCCAGAAGAATAAAGCTGCAAAGGCTAAATGACCAGCCCCGAAGGATGAGCTGGAGAGACTCATCCATTTTAAACCCGCTGCACAGCTTTTAACACCGCTCCAAGCGCAAATTTTAATTTTTTGGCATTCCAAACAGAACAATCAATCAGAGAATTAGGGTGAAAAAAGAATAACTAGCCGTGACCACAAATTGCTTTCTGTATCGAAAGCCGACAACCTGAGCCCTCACCCTCCGAGCAGGTGAGGGTCACCCAGGAGGGAAGCCGGGAACGGTCAGGACAGGTTTTCATCGACCTGCTCTCCAGGAGTCAAGTTCTTTATGTTCCTCTGCAGATCGAAAAGGACTCTCTCTCCCCTTGTCTGAGCAAAGGGGTCACCGAAGAAGAGGCTCACGTCTAGGGGGGCCTCGGCCTCGGAGCCCCACGAGTCTGTGTCGGAGCCGCTCGGGTCCTCGGCCGTCGTGGGCGGGCAGCTGAGCTGCTCTAACTGGTCGATGATGTCCGAGAAATGGAAGGCCGAGCTGGCCTCGGAGCGGACCGAGCAGGCGGGGAAGTTGGCCATGGAGCTGGCCTCGGACTGGGCGGCAGAGCCAGGCGTGTGTGCAGACAGGCTGCCGGGCAGCGGTGCATTGCTGAGGGAGCTGGTCTCGGACCGGTGGAGCCGGAGCGAGCTGGCGGCGGACGGGCTGAGCAGGCGCTGCATCAGGCTGGCCTGCGCCTTCACCTCCAGCAGCTCCGAGGTGTCGGCGGGGTGCGCGTCGCCGAGGCTGCCCTCCTCCTCGGACTCAAAGCCGCGCGCCCCACTCCCACGGGCCGGCTCCGGGGAGGACCCCTCTGGGCTGGACGGGGCAGACCCCAGACGGCCACACAGCAGGGCCTGCGGGCGCAGACTGCCAAAGGGGAAAGGAAAGGCCTCAGAGCCTCCGGCAAAGAAGGAGATGTCTGCCAAGCCGCCATCTCTGAACTCCTCGAACGCCGGCAGCTGGGTGCTTGTCAATGTGAAAACAGGGCCCCCCCGGAGGCTCTGCAGGCCACAAGTGGGCGCTCCCCTGGAAGGGGAAGGGCCCACGGTCAAGGCACCCTCACCATGGCCACGGTGACCCACACGCCCCCTGCCGGCCCCCCCTGCGTCTAGGCCTAGGGTGGCGTGACTCAGCCCCTCAGTACTGCTGGGGCCACAGCTCCACATGCCCCGACCCGACCCGACACCTTGGCAAGGCTGGAATGCAGGCGGCCCGGGGGGTGGGGCTGCGGCCACTCCGCTCCTCTCTGCAGCTGGCCACCTGGCGCTGGGAGCCGGGGGCCCCGTCGGGGAGCCGCTGCTGTCCTTGGAACCGAGCAGGCCCATGGGGGCTGGAGAGGAGGCGGGGCCCGAACAGAAGGAGGCACTTGTTGAAGACGGGGACGCGGGAGTCCTCGTGCCCTCGGTGAACAAGATGCTCTGGGGATCAAATCAGGAGAAGAGAAAAAGGAACGTGTGAAATGAGCAATTACTGCTGGGAAGTCGCAGAGCTAACTGGGCCCAGATGAGCACAGCCGCACCCACACATTTCTGTCACAGCTGCTACAAAGGAGGGCAGCAGGTCAGACCTTTCCTTTTAGAACTGAAGATCTGTAAATGCAGACAGGATTTCAAACGGACCCAGGATCTAGTTAGGTCCCTCGTAAGTCCACTTTTTTCTCTGCGTTAGGTGTGACCTGTCTACAAGAAAGGCCATTTCCACCACTAAAGGCCCTGAGTCTCCCTGGCACCCGGGTCACCCTGAAGTTGCCTGGGGCTGTCTCTGGGCATCATTGCTCCCCTGGGGCTGGGCAGCTGGAGGAGGGGTGAGCTGCCCCACTCAGCTACCCAGGCGCCCTCCCCCACCCTGCCAGGGGTCACCGGGGGACAAAAGGCATCAGTGCATCCACACACCGCCCGGGCAGCAAGGGCCAGGTCCGCACATGGAGCTCCTTGCCCACGCCGTGCACAGGAGCCCCAGGCATCTCAGAGGCGCAGGAGCGGCCCCGCGTATGAGCAGAAAGAGGCTCACGAAGGGGGCGCGGGGTGCTGGGAGGGGCTGCTCGTCACGCCGGGCGCCTGCGCTGCATCCTGGCTCACGGTCCCACACTCAGGGACACGGAGCAGCCCTTCCCACTCACGTGTCACCGAGACACAGCCATGTCACACCGGCACTCAACATCACAAGGGGGCGGTCAGACCAAAGCAGAGCAGCAGCAGCAGCACAGCGACCACCCCTTCAGACAAAGCGGCAGCTCGCGACCCGTAAGATTAATCCCTTGTCGTGTGTCTACCACGTGGCTTTTTCCTAATCATCGACCATATTCCATATTCTCTGTGACTTTTAAAAGACAGCATCAGAGAACTGAAAGCTTAAGTGTAACTTTTAGACTACTCACAAATTTGAACTTTGTTAAAGAAACAAAAATAAGTTCTTTTAATTTCAGTTGATTTAACAAGGAATTCCAAAATAGAAAATGTACCTAGAAGAGTTAAAGAATGTTGATATTTAAAAGACCCGATTAAAAAAAATTTAGGACACACGAGCTTTAATATATGAGATACAAGTGTAGCTCCTGGAAATACTTTAACAGTACAAACGACAACTGTCCACGAAAATCAACTCTGTGCAGCAATAAAAATGTAAAACATGAAACTATACAGCTGCACATAGAAAGTTATGAAATAACAGTACATGAAAAGAGCAAGATTCTCCGTAAAAATATACTTGCATGTGGCAGTCAACACGCAAATGTGAACACAGGGAGAGAGAGCAGAGAAGCAGACCTGAAACACAGAGTAACTGACGTCCTGGCCTCGCAACACAGAACCGTCACGTCTGGGACTCTGTGGCCAAACGTCTCCTGTGAGTGTTTGTGGGCACCTGTGTGTATCTGTTTTAATACAGCTGTGATCATGTCAAACACACAGGCATATACATTTGTTTCCTGCTTTTCACCCTTAAGATAATAGTAAAAGATCCACTCAGTGAGCACGGCTTCATGAAGCAAATCACCTCCCTAAGCTGGCATTTAACCTCACTTTGCACTGTTATAGAAGTAGGTATTTCTCAGTTGTTTTCCTGACAACAAAAAGCACTGTGTCCACTGCACAAAGAGAAGAAAAAATACATAGAGAGAAGCACAAAGAGAAGATAAAAACTGCCTGGATCCAGTCGCTCAGAGATCATGTTTGATGCTGTGCATACACTTCTCTCTTTAAATCAAAATGAGGATGTGACCCAGGCTGCTTTGCACCCTGCTACTTTCACGTACTGATATTTTCTGGGCGCGTCCTGCTCGTGCGCTATTCTCCCGAAACGAGATTTTAAAAGGGTCTTGAGTAGCGCCTCACGTGGACACGCCCAGAACTGCCAGTGACTCACCCGGCACAGACGGTGGGCGCTAGGATTTCTCGAATGACAAACAACACTGTCACCCATCTCAATGCACAGAGCATTCTCTTCACTCAGGACTCCTTTCTGCAAACAGGGTCCCAGGATTGGAATTTCCACACAAGTGACAAAGCTAATTTTAGGACTCCTGTTACAACATTGCCAGATTATTTCCCCAAAGAGGACAGGTGATTATATCGTGTACGTTTTACGCAGAAGGACTGACCTGCCTCGGCAAGTTGGCATTTAGGGCGCGGAGAGACATCCGGGTCTTGCTGTGTTTTCTGCAAACAGAGAACAGGCTGTGAGCCCCCAGCCCTCCTCGCCCGAGCCCTGTTTCTAAAGCAGCACATGCTGTGCTGCAAGAAGGACTCGCATAAAAATGTGGCCAAGCCTCTGTTAACACGAGGCACCTAACTAGGAATGGCAGGATGACAGAAAACAAGCACTCAAACAAAAAATACACGTCCAGAAGAGGTGAAATTATCCCCTTCACACTGAAGGAAAAGCTCCACATGCAAAGCAACGACATGAATTTTCAGATTCAAAGTTTACCATGCTATGTAAAAACATTACATCTAAGCTAAGTGATACAGACTAGAACCAAAAAGCATTATCTGTATCTGTACACAATAACTGTAAATAACTGTAAAATACAAACCTATTACCATTAAAATAAATAAAAGAAACAGAACTCAAGTGTCAAAATACACGTTTACATATTTGAAGTGATTTTTATTCACATACAGGTTAAAGTATTTAAAATGTTAATTTTAAAAGCCTACACTTTTCATCACGAAGATGAGAAAATTTACCTTTCATACGGAATCCCCTTCATCCCACCATCTTTGACATAATCCACTAGTTGCTTCTGAGTTCTTCCACTGTGAAAAAAAATCAGATTTTAAAGAAAAGAATAAACAGTAATTCACAGCATTAATTTTTCACAAAAGCAAAGTAAGACTTGCCCATCCTCTCTCATAAGTTTACATATACATTTAAAAATTATACTTTGCAACAAGCATAACCAGTTTTCTAAACAGTTTTTATGAAGCCTATTTTCCCCACTATTTTATTTGCTATGCTTTCTCCAGTTTTACAATAGCTGCAGTCTGTGTGTAGTTCTCTGGAACATTCACACCACCTTCTTGACTGAGGCTGTTCGGGTTCTCAGTCCCACAGACAAGGCCAAGACCCGCCTGGCACTGCTGCCCCACCTGTATCTGAAGGAGGAGCCTCTGCTGAAGAGGACGGCTCTAGCTCTGGGCTTCGGCTGATCAGAAAGTCTGAAAAAGGTGTGATACTCTACACACGTCTTCCAGAAGTTCTTACACGCGTCCCTACTCCCCAGCACGAATTCCAGGGTGTCCTGGTAAGGCCCCTGGGAACAAAAGACAAAGGTTCGAGTTACTATATCAAGAATAAAATTTAGGAAGGCAAAAGGCTACTCCAAAGTTAAAGATTAGCACATTTTCTTCCTCAAAGTTGTATACAAAGACTTCTGGTTCCATTTACATTTAAGAGAAGAAAAACACAAGGTATATATTCATTGTAGAAACATCAGGAAAATGTGGCCATCTACCATTACACAACTGCTAACATTCTGAAGTTTATCTTTGTAACCTTTTCCCACCTAGGAAACTAAGGCATCTTTCCAGGCCGGCTGACGCATTTATCTATTATCACCCAATCATTCTGCTGGGGGTTTTTCTGGGATGTTTCAGATGCCCAGGACACACAAGGTTTTCAGGCTCACAAATACCACCATGAAGAAACTACTGCATTGTCTCTCATGGCTATTCCTTAGGATAAATTCCTAGAAATGGTACATTGAGCTCAGAAACAATGCACATTTTTGAACCTTATGACATATTATTACCAAATTACTTTCCAGAAAGAGTATAATACTTTGACTCCTATGTTTAATCTTAAAAATCTAAGTGCTTAGGGATATAAAACGTAACCTTGCCAGGTGCAGAGACAGACACAGTCCGGAACTTTGAAATATCATGCTATTCCAAAGAAGAGTTGCTTTGGAATATAAAGCAGTAATTCTCTTCTTTCCCTGTCCTTTCAGAATAACTGCCAGAAACTTTTTTTTTTTTTTTTTTACTTATAGAGAAAAAAAAAAAGCAGCCTTTTACTTGTATTTTGTACATGTTTTTGGCATTCCTTATACTTCTCTCTCATCCGCAGAAGAAATATTCGAGTAAAAAACAATTAAGCTATCTGTTCATACCTTCTACCAAACACACTTACACGCCGCACATGACCCTGGGGTTTGACAAAAGCTAATCAAGTGCCTTTGAAAAGCTTAGGTGAAGCCTCTCCTCCAGATTGGCCCAGAGCTCTGATCGCCTAGAGTGTGTCTAAGCTGCCAGCCTCCTAAGCTTCAACCCCACAGCGGCTCAGCTAATCTACTTTTTATTTCCCAACTTCCTTTGTACAACAGACATGCAACAATGTGAACATCTTTGAATAGTCTGACATACTGGATTTTTCCAACTATCAGACTGTACAGACATTTACTTTTCCCCCTTTTTACTAACTTCAGTAAATTTATACTTAATTATTACCTTACTGACCCACAACCTCAAAAGAAAGGAACCTTTATTTTCTGAAAATCAAGTCTACTTCGATTAGAGCCATTAAAGGGTCAATTTCTGAATCAAAGACATATGAGAATACTGGAAACGCCCCTCTCTTCACTCTGGACAGAAGCTCCAACACTGATTTGCTGTGGGGCTTCAGATCACAGCTAAACACTCTGTATTTCAGCTTTTTTATTACCCAGAGAAGGACCGGCTGTAACAGACCAACATTTCTCAGCAGCCCTGGGAGTCTGTGGCATGTGCACTCTCCCAGGCCAACCCCACAGCTGAGTCTCGGGCGGGGCCGCCCCCGGGGATGCTGATATGCCCTCTAGGTGAGAACTGCTGGGCAGGTCACCCCGAAGCCTGTCCCCAGCCCTGAATCCTGTCCTTAAATTCTTATGTGAGTTATGCTGAAATGATATATAAAGCAATTAAAGGGACTTCCCTGGTGGTGCAGTGGTTAAGAAGCCTCCTGCCAGTGCAGGGGACACGGGTTCGAGCCCTGGTCTGGGAAGATCCCACATGCCGCAGAGCAACGAAGCCCGTGCGCCACAACTACTGAGCCTGCGCTCTAGAGCCCACAAGCCACAACTACTGCAGCCCGCGTGCCCTAGAGCCCGTGCTCCACAGCAAGAGAAGCCACCACAATGAGAAGCCCGCGCACCGTAACTTAGAGTAGCCCCTGCTCACTGCAACTAGAGAAAGCCCACGTGCAGCAACAAAGACCCAACTCAGCCAAAATTAAACAAATAAATTTTAAAAAGAAGTAATTAAAAACTCAGTATTCTAGCAGAGTAAATTCTCTTACAACTTAAAAAGTTCTCAAAATAATACTTACATGGACCTCTGGGTGGAGTTTGATAAGAAACCTCTTCCTCTTGAAGCTGAGCTTCCGGAGCCTGGACCAGTTGAAAGTGTTGATCTTGGTGCTGCTCTGGAATTCAGGACACAGACGTTCCGTTGAGGAACATCTGTAACCTGACGCGTGCACACGACTTCTCATGAAACAGAGAAGGTTAAGTCACATCCTTGCTGGAAAGCACAGCAAGCCCCTGACACTTTATGTTCGGAAAGACCCTGAATTCAAATGTCAATACTAAGCACACAATCTCTCTGTTTTAGGAAGAAAACTTTATTTCTTTGATAAAGCTTTATTACAACCTCTTTTTTTCAGTGTTAACAGTGAACATTTTTGAAGCCCCCCTACTGCAAGGACGGCGGCTGGGAGGGGCCTGGTGGTGGCAGGGCGGAGCTGGAGCGGAGCTGGGTTTCTCACTGAAGGGAAGGACGGAGGGATCCCAGAGGTGCCGGATGGGACCCGGACCCAAGGCTGAACCCCCGACTCTCCAGAGTGGGCACACTGGGCAAAGCCCTCAGCTTCTAAACAATTGTGTCCACTAAGGAGACCAGGGCCCTTTGCTCTTCCAGGGTGGGGCAGGCAAAGAACAAAGGAACCTGGACCATCTTATTGTGTAAGAAAGTAAACAAGTGCTGAAAAAATGATGGGGAAATGTCAAAAGGACACAGGAGAGACTTCCTTCCCTGGTGGTCCAGTGGTTAGGACTCCACCTTCCAACGCAGGGGTGCGGGTTCGATCTCTGGTTGGGGAGCTAAGATCCCACATGCCTCGCAGCCAAAAGATCAAAGCATAAAACAGAAGCAATATTGTAACGAATTCAATAAAGACTTTAAAAATGGTCCACATCAAAAAAATCTAAAAAAAAAAGAAAAGGGCGCAGGAGCCACCTGAAGGGACTCCCTGATGTGGGTCAATTTAAAGATCAAAACAAATAATGACAACAGATCAAGTATCAGATTATAACCCGAATTATAACTTTAGTGATAGTACGATTACAATACAAACCCATGAGTCCACAGGGACGTAAAGACAATAAACACACGAGGAGAAAACCCTTCTAGGATCATGAAGAATGGAATTTAAAAAGCTAGGGCTTCCCTGGTGGCGCAGTGGTTGAGAGTCCGCCTGCCGATGCC
>NW_006797916.1:2070363-2111360 GCF_000442215.2 Lipotes vexillifer | reverse complement strand
AAAAAAAAAAAAAAAAAAAAAAAAAAAAAGCTGCCTTTTGGCAACCATCAGGGAAATTTACAGTCTTCAAGTATCTCTCCACAAAATGCTTACTGATTACAAAGGATAAAAAGTCACTTTGCAGCGAAGAAGCCTGTCAAACGCCTTCCAACCAAGTGATGGATACTGGCACCACCGGCAATGGGACAGACAGGCACCGTGGGCCACCTTGCGGGCTGCACCAGGCACACTCTTGCTTCTGTCATTCACCCGCCCAAGAAGCTTAACTAGGGTCTGACCGTCAGCAGGTGCTGGGAGGCCCATGTCACAGAATGACTGGCCTCGAACCTTCCAAAGCATCAAGGTCGGGAGAATCAAGGGGAGAAGGAAGAGAGTTCCAGACCGAAGAGGCCAGAGCGGGATCCTGACTGGGCAGAGCGCTTGGCCTCAGAAGGGATCTTCTGAAACCAACGAGACTGGGGCAACTGGTGGAAGCTGGATGCGGTCTCTGGGGAAGGGGCACGTTCTACTGTTCTCATATCCTTTCCATAACGTTGAAACATCTCCAGAATTAAAACGTTAAATGTACTGAAACACTTTTCTGGCATTTTCTTTTCTGTTCTCGACTATCATGACCATTTACTCTTTTCTACAAATTCAAGATGGGGGGTGGCAAGGTGAAGAATGCTTTCCCTTCAGAGAGACTAAAACAAACAAACAAACAACAAAAAACCCCACAACAACTTAAGCAATAAAAGAGGAAGGAGGCACTGAAACATGCACGACATAGACAAACTCTGAGACAGGGGAAAGCTGTCAGGCACAAAGGCCATTTACAGGAACGTCCAGAACAAGGAAATCAGCAGAGACGGAAAGCAGATTAGTGGTTGTCAGGGGTGGGCAGTGACTGCTACGGGGCATGGGGTGAGGCTGGGATTTAAACGTTCTGGAGTTAGTGGTGACGGTGACACAATTCTGTGAATATACTAAAAACAACTGAATTATACTTTTAAATGGTGAACTTTACGTTATGTGTGAATTATATCCAGTTTTTAAAATTCCTGAGTTGAGAAGTGTCCTTGAGGCCAAGATACAAATGACAGGGTCTAGACGAGACCCAAGTATCCCAGCTCCCAACACTGTGCAGACACGAAGTCACTTCAACTGCTACTCAAAGTAAAACGTTCAAGGGTTTTCAACTGTGTTCTCAAAAAAGCAAACAAAACAACCAAACGATAGAACATCAACAAAAGAAAAGAAAAGAAAACGCCCACCGCCAGCGCTCGCCTCTAGGTGGTAGGTGCCTCCGCAAAGGCTTAAAAAAGCAGGTGGCCGCAGGAGGGGCAGGGAAGGGCCTGTCCTCCCCAGGAAGACACAAACAGCGAGAGATACACTGTTCCCAGCTGCAAGCTTGCCATCCCATTTTCCCTTTGGGTCAAAATAAAAAATCACCACATCCCAAGGCTTTAACCGAGTCATAAATCAAAAGTGGAAACAAAGAATCCACGGATGACTGCCCTCACTCTGCCCTGGGCAACCCTGACACTCACCAAGCAGTGCGACACTCAGAGCCACTGATTTCATTTTGGATTTTATCAAAAAAATCCACGGCTCAACTGTAAATGCCAAATAAGACCTGAAACGAAACCCGGAGACTCAGGGCTCTCCGGGCCACCCTCAGGCCTGCTCCCCCGGACAGAACCGCCTTCCAGACCTGCATCTGCATGTCCACACAGCTCGTCCAAGGCTGCTACTGTACCCTGCTCCGAGATCTCGTCTCCTGGACCTCCACACCCACCACGACCTCACGTCCACTCGTCCCCACACTCCCTCCATTTTTGGTAAATTTAAAATTTGGTATTTATATTACTGATCACGTTAAGTATTGCTTGCAAGTTGAGCCAACCTGAATTATAACTATACTTTGGTCCTTTGCTCTTTAAAATTAATTAATTAATTAATTTTGGCTGCTTTGGGTCTCCGTTACTGCACGTGGGCTTTCTCTAGTTGCGGCGAGCGGGCTTCTCGTTGCGGTGGCTTCTCTTGTTGTGGAGCACGGGCTCTAGGTGCATGGGC
This sequence comes from Lipotes vexillifer, assembly GCF_000442215.2. Classification (NCBI taxonomy): domain Eukaryota; kingdom Metazoa; phylum Chordata; class Mammalia; order Artiodactyla; family Lipotidae; genus Lipotes; species Lipotes vexillifer. The sequence continues at coordinate 2,109,305 of NW_006797916.1, read as the reverse complement.
TTCAGCAGTTGTGGCACGTGGGCTCAGTAATTGTGGCTCGCGGGCTCTAGAGTACAGGCTCAGTAGTTGTGGCGCATGGGCTTAGCTGCTCCGCGGCATGTGGGATCTTCCTGGACCACGGCTCGAACCCGTGTCCCCTGCATTGACAGGTGGATTCTTAACCATTGCGCCACTAGGGAAGTCCGCTCCTTTGCTTTTAATTTTCCTTGAGTCACTAACTGCCTCTTTTCATTTGCTTAATTTCTAGGTACTTCAGCCCCAAACTTCCCCACAGACCTTTAAAACTCTTCGACATGGTCTAACCCATGAAGCCATCGCTCAGTTCTTCCCCCTGCCCCCTCACAGGCTGCACCTCCCAGCTTGCGGGATCTCAGTTCCCCAACCAGGGACTGGACCCGGACCCTGGCAGCAAAAGCACCGAGTCCTAACCACTGGACGCCAGGGAGCTCCCCTGATCAGCCCTTTCTTGGAGGCCACCTCCGTGCTTATGCTGACAAACGTTCTCCCCATCTGAGCACAGCCCACCCCTCTGCCTTCTCCAATATGAGTCACCCTGTTTCCTCAGCTCCCATCCAAGTTTCTCTCTCCTCCAGCGTCGGCCTTCAAAAGGCTGTGCAGGAACTGAATTTCTGAAAACCTGCAAATCTGAAAACGCTTTCATGTTCTCTCTGTACAGGAGTCGCATTGCACAGGGCACAGAATCCCGGGCTGGAAATGCTCTTCTTTCACATGTAGAACCTCCGGTCTCCAGCTTCCAGTCCTGCCGCTACCAGCCTGGCAGCTCTCCGACTCCCCCACCTCTGGCAGCTCGCGCTGACAAGTCCTGCTGCCGTCACACTGGAACCTGCAGGCACCTTCAACCTGGAACTTTGTGCCTTGAGTTCTGGAAGCTTTTTCTCGTGTAATTTCTTTAACAATTCCTCCACTGCTTTTTGGTTCCTGCCTCTAGAATTCTGGGGTGTTGGACCTCCTGGATGGCACTGGAATTTTCTTTACTTTTCTCTCCCATCTTTCACCCTTTATCTTTTTTTGTTTTTTTTGCGGTACGCGGGCCTCTCACTGTTGTGGCCTCTCCCGTTGCGGAGCACAGGCTCCGGACGCTCAGGCTCAGCGGCCATGGCTCATGGGCCCAGCCACTTCGCGGCATGTGGGATCTTCCCGGACCGGGGCACGAACCCGCGTCCCCTGCATTGGCAGGCGGACTCTTAACCACTGCGCCACCAGGGAAGCCCACCCTTTATCTTTTATTCTGTTCTGTGGAGATTTCCTCAACTGCATCTTCCAAACATTCTCGTTCCGCCAACGTGTGTCACTCTTGTTCTCCGTAACTGTCCTGCTCTCGTTTCAGAGATGCAAGCTTTTTCCTTATTTCTGTGAGGCTTTTTAGAAAACGTAATACACACAAATTGAAGGTCTGTGGCAACCCTGCACTGAGCAAGTCTATGGGCACTGTTTTTCCAACAGCATTTGCTCACTTCGTGTCTCTGTGTCACATTTTGGTAACTCTCACAATATTTCCAACTTTTTCATTACTATATTTGTTATGATATCTGTGATCAATGATCTTTGTTACTGCTGAAAAAAGACTATGACTCTCTGAAGGCTCAGATGATGGTTAACACTCTTAGCAATAAAGTATTTTTAAATTAAAAAAAGTATTTTTAAATTTTAAATTAAAAATTAAATTTAAAAAAATTAAGAAAGAAAATGTAATACAGTAACATACTAACAAGGTTCAAATTCTTAAGGTACCAAAATTGAGTCCAGAATGAACAGGCCCCTCTCCCCACTTCTAAAAGCCTGCAGGCTGTAGTAACCATTCTAGGGGCAGTCAACACCAGTTTATTTTGTAGGGAATAAATAGAGTGTGTGTGTGTATAAGTTCCCTTCTTTTCCCCATAAGCGGTAGCAAATTCCACACACAGTTTTGAACATCTCCATTTAACAATACATCTCAAAGAATGTTTCACGTATCAGGACACAGAGAGCGCATGCAACCTTTGGACAGTTGTCCAATTATCCCATAATATGGATGCACCACCATTTATTTAACCAGCCTCCTAATAATTAATTACCAGTATTTTACTATTACAAACAAGGCCAGAATAAAAAATCACAAGAGAAACGTTTACACTCGGGCTAAAGCTGTGTTCCTGTTCCCCACAAATGCGATGTGGGTAAAGCGATTTTTCTGTTTTGCCAATCCGATAGATGAAAAGCAGTAACCTCTCTGAGGAACCGTGCTTTCCATTTCTTCCCCCCCGGCACAGTTTCTGTTTCTTCTGAGTCTCTTCTTCGCACAAATTTGGGACCTGTCCCTCAAATACCATCTTCCCTTGAAGAAAGGCTTTCCTCAAATTTCTGGCAACCCTTGGTCACTGTCTGTATTTAACAGCGAGGCTCTGGGTGTGCCTGAGTTAGTGACCATCCTGGTAAACACTGGCCAGGGAGCATCACGAGGGGACGCTAGTCTAAGGGACATCTGACAAGGGACAGAACATCTGTGTCTTAAAGCGCCTCTCCATGGACCACTTATTAGTTGAAAGAGGAAAACCGGTAACTATGCAGTAGAAGAAATAGAAAACACAGCGATCAAGGTTCGCATCGCCAGGGAGGCCAGGTGGCATCTCGGGTGTGGCCCCCGAGGGGGACACATGTCACCTGGGCAGTGGTCCAGCTGGGAACACGTCACCTGAATCTAATCACAGGAAAACAGCCGACAAACACAGACGAGGAACTTTCTATTACAAAGGGGCTGTGTTCCTCAACACCGTCTTCATAAAAGATAAAGAAAAAAGAATGTTCCAGATTGAAGGCGACTGCAGCGTGACGGCCTGGTTCTAGATGGGATCCTGTCCTGCAGGGAGACCACTGGCCACCTGACAGGACTGGGGACGGACCCGTGTGCCAGGTGTTAAGAGCCTGCGGCCTCAGTGGTGACTGACTGTGGTCACGACAGAGAATATACTCTGCTCTTGGGAAACACACACTGAAGTTCTCGGGGTAAAGGTCCCGACGTGTGCAGCTTACTCCCCAAGGCTTCAGAAAAAACTGTGTGCGTCTGGGTGTGTGTCTGTGCGGCAGGGATGAGAACACATGCCAGCGGGAGGTGCAAATGGTGACAGCTGAACCTGGGGGACAGGTGCATGGGGTCTCTGTGTGCTATCGTCATTCTCACAGCTTTTTGGGATGTTTGAAAGTGTTTCCAGATGGAAGTCTTTACAAGAGGAGGCTCTGAAGTGCTGGCTGGCAGCTCCCAGGGCTGCAGCGGGGCCCCCGACGTCAGAACCCACTCGTGAGGCACCTCATCTCCACCTTCCCAGGGGAGGGAGGCGCCTCGTCCTGGAGGGGCGGGTCGTGCTGTAGCTGCCGGCCCCGCCCCGTCCGGCCTCCCCGCCCCACCCTGGGGATCCCAGACTCCTCACTGGGCCGTCAGGGCCTGCTTCCCTACTCCCCAGACTCTGGCGATAGTCCTTGTTTTCTGTGGTTTCCTTTCCATTCTTTGCTCTTACTGATGTAAGGTTAAAAACAAATTCCTTCACTGTCATGCTGGTGGGGATTTTGAGGGAGTGGAAATGAATTCAATCTGCCGCCTTTCATTTCAAGTCTCTAACCTCATGCTTTTACAGTTTCTTCTAGTCATAAATTATTTGTCCTTTTCTGGAGAAATGACAACAGCTTGATTCTGAGGGACGTGATTTCCCCCTCTGTGCCAGGTAGGAACCGCCATCAAAGGGAGCGGGTGTGGGGGACCCTGGACACCACTCAAAGGGCCTGGATTTTAGGTGGAATGTAACAGAACTGACATTCTAAACGCAAAATTAAATTTTCTTCCTACGGGAAATTGAAATTTGCTGGCTAAGTTGGGAAAGAGAAAGGAAAAGCAGAAGAAACAAAGTGTCCTTGATCAGGGAGGCCTGGATCAGACCAGCCGTTTCAGGCGCCGGCAGCGAAGATGGGCCACAGAGGGAAGAGCCACAAAGCCAGCCAGGCGCCAAGAGCGCCACCGCCAACCTGGGCACCACATTCCACTGGAGGCGCCCGACTCCACGGGCCAGGAGCAGGCAGCTCCTGGAGGGGAGGCGGGAGCATCTGGCGAGGCGCGGGCTCCGGAGCTGCAGGCCGGCGCCCTGGCAGCTGTTTCCAGGCGCGTCACACCCCACGGCCCGGCACATGGACATTCACCACAAACACGACTCAGTGGCCCTTTATGTAACACTCACCCATCCGAACGCCGCTACCGCACAGATCCCCGGGAACCCGAGCACTGCCCTCGGAGGGTCCCCAGGCTGTTCTGTCTTGTGCTTTGAACGGTGACTGGGACCTGTGGCGGAGACCCCACAGGGCAGCAGCCTCCCCGCGGGGGTGGACGCCGCCCTACAGGGCAGCCAGGGCCGGGCTTGAGGTTCCACGGGGGCGACCTTCTGTCAACGTTAGAAGGACAGTGGGACGTGACTGAGCGCCCTGCGGGCCATGGGCCCCGTGACAGTGAGTCCAGGACAAGAAGACAACTTCTCTAACGGGTGAGAGGTCGGATCGGAGGGTCCGCAAAGCTCTTCCTCCAAGTCTAAGACGGATTCAGCAACCAAGACTTCCCAGCAAACGTAAAACAACCCCACGAAGCCACAGCACAGCCGCCCTCCTACCTGGAAGACGAGGATGCCCATGTGGGAAACGGCCAGGTTGATCTTGGCGCCCTCCCTGTCAGAGGCCGTGTGAAACCTGATGCCATACATTTCCAGCTTCCGGGCAATTTCCAGCACCTGGAAATCGGACTCGGCGGGTGTCTGGCCCCTGTAATAAAAGACAGCATGATCACAGCACTCCTGAAAGAGCTGAAACACAGGACAGAAGCGACCAGGAAAACAGACCACAGAAACAAACCAACAAAGGAGGCTCTGTTCTTCAGAGGGTCGGTCACTCACTGTATGTTTATGTACGCACATCAAACAAAACACCACACACAGGGCACGGAAACTTTCCGCTTGCTTCTATTCTGTAATCCATTTCCTAGTGGGTCAAATGTTTTCTTTGCACTCATTAGATGTTCAGCCTTATAATTTTATCTTAATACAAAGTAATGTGCAAACATTATGTGCAGAGAAATAGTAAATAAAGGAAATACCACAGATAACTCTTCTATCTCATTAAACCCATTTCTAAACTTTAAAAAACTGTTTTCAAAAAGTACAACTCTAACCATTAGAATACACTTTTATAAAAATGAAATTATCGGGCTTCCCTGGTGGCACAGTGGTTGAGAGTCCGCCTGCCGACGCAGGGGACGTGGGTTCGTGCCCCGGTCCGGGAAGATCCCACATGCCACGGAGCGGCTGGGCCCGTGAGCCATGGCCGCTGAGCCTGCGCGTCTGGAGCCTGTGCTCCGCAACGGGAGAGGCCACAACAGTGAGAGGCGCGCGTACCAAAAAAAAAAAAAAAAAAAAGAAATTATCAAAATGAATAAAAATATAATCACCACAACAATTGGTTTTACTGACACCTCGCACGTGGCCTGCATGGCGCCGAGCAGCTCCAAGGCGTGACGCTCAGCTAAGTCCCAAACACTCCATGTGGGATGTTCCATTAACAACTCTTTTTTTCTTCTTACTTCTGAATGCCTGAGTTTTTGGATCTTTAAGGAATAACACAACTGTTTGCGTGATGCCGTTCTTGTGACTTCCATTCTTTGACTAAAATGTCTGTTCTCTGAAGTGGATATAGACATCTATTAACTTGCATTTTAATAAATCATCTTCAACTAGATGATGATTCCACTGTATATCCACCACATCTTACTTACCCATTCATCTATTGATGGGCACTGCTTCTGTATCTAGGCTATTGTAAATTATGCTGCTATGAACACTGGGGTGCACATATCTTTTCGAGTTAGTGTTTCTTTCTTCTTTGGGTAAATACCCAGGAGTGGAATTGCTGGATCATATGGTAGCTCTATTTTTAATTTTTATTTATCTAATTTTTTTTTTAATTGGAGTAGAGTTGATTTACAATGTTGTGTTAGTTTCAGGTGTACAGCAAAGTGAATCTAATATATCCACTCTTTTTTCGATTCTTTTCCCATATAGGCCATTACAGAGTATTGAGTCTATTTTTAATTTTGGGGGGAAGCTCCATACTATTTTCCACAGTGGCTGCAGCAATTTTCATTCCCACCAACAGTGCACAAGGGTTCCCTTTTCTCCACATCCTTGCCAACACTTATTTCTTGTCTTTTTTTTTTTTAATATTTATTTATTATTTATTTATTTAGGCTGCTCTGGGTCTTAGTTGTGGCAACGCAGGATCTTTGCTGTGGCATGTGGGCTCTTAGTTGCGGCATGTGGATCTAGTTCCCCGACCAGGGATTGAACCTGGGCCCCCTGCATTGGGAGCGCAGACCTCTGGACCACTAGGGAAGCCCCCTCTTGTCTTTTTTTCTATCGAAGTACACTTGATGTACAATGTTGTATAAGCTACAGGTGTGCAATATAGTGAGTCACAATTTTTAAAGGCTATATACTCCATTTATAGTTATTATAAAATATTGGCTATATTCCCTATGTGTATAGTACATCCTTGTAGCTTATCTATTTTATACTTAGTAGTCTGTACCTCTTAATCCCCTACCCCTATCTCACCCCTCCCCGCTTCCCTCTCCCCATGAGTAACCAGTAGTTTGTTCTCTACATCTGAGTTTGTTTCTCTTTTGTTATATTTACTAGTTTGCTGTATTTTTAGATTCCACACATAAGTGAAATCATACAGTATTTCTCATTCTCTGTCTGACTTATTTCACTTAGCACAATGCCCTCCAGGTCCATAGAGGCTGCTGCAAATGGCAAAGTTTCTGTCTTTTTTATGGCTGAGTAGTGTTCCATTGTATAATACATACCACATCTTCTTTACCCATTCGTCTGCTGATTTACTGCTTGTCTTTTTGATGACAGCCATTCTGACAGGCGTGAGGTGGTGTCTCATGGTGGTTTTGATGTGCACTTCCCTGATGATTAGTGAGGTTGAGCATATTTTCATGTGTCTGTTGGCCATCTGTCTGTCTTCTTTAGAAACATGTCTCTTCAGGTCCTCTGCCCAGTTTCTAATCAAGTTGTTTGCCTTTTTCATTTTGAGTTGTATGAGTTCTTTGTATATTTTTGCAGACATATAATTTGCAAATATCTTCTATTCAGTAGGCGGCCATTTGTCTTGTTGATGGTTTCCTTTGCTGTGCGAAAGTTTTTGGTTTTATTAGGTCCCATTTGTTTATTTTTGCTTTTGTTTCCCTTGCCTAAGGAGACAGATCCGAACAAAAATATAGTTGACCCTGAACAACTCGGGGGTTAGGGGCACCGACCCTCTGCACATAAGTTACAGCCAGCCCTCTGTATCCGAGGTTCTACATCTGAGAATTCAACCTGCCTAAGACCATGTAGTATGTAGCATCTACCACGGAAAACAGTCCGTGTATAAGGGGACTCACCCAGTTCACGCATATGTTGTTCAACGGTCAACTGTATTGCTAAGACCCACGTCAAAAAATATACTGCCTGTTTTCTTCTAGGAGTTTTATGGTTTCAGGTCTTACATGTAAGTCATCTTTTAAAAATATTTATTTATTATATTAGCTATTTGGTTGCACTGGGTCTTAGTTGCGGCAGCCAGGCCCCTTAGTTGCGGCTCGTGAACTCTTAGTTGTGTGGGATCTAGTTCCCTGACCAGGGATGGAACCTGGGCCCCCTGCATTGGGAGCGTGGAGTCTTACCCACTGTGCCACAAGGGAAGTCCCCTTACATGTAAGTCTTTAATCCATTTTGAGTTTATTTTTTGTATATGGTGTGAAAAAGGGGTCCAGTTTGATTCTTTCGTGTGTGGCTGTCCAGTTTCCCAATGCTGTTTATTCAAGAGGTTGTCTTTCCCCATTGTCTAGTCTTGTCTCTTTTCACACACCCACAAGTGTGTGGGCTCATTTCTGGGCTCTCTGTCCTGTTCCATTGATCTGTGTGTCTGTTTTTATGCCACTTCCTTCCCGTTTTGATGGCTGTAGCTGTGTAGTTGTTTGAAATCAGGGAGTGATTCCTCCAGCTTTGCTCTTCTTTCTCAAGATTATTTTGGCTATTTGGGGTCTTTCGTGTTTCCATACAAACTTTAGAGATATCTGCAACACTTACAAACACATGCACATGTGCATACGAACGCACGACGTGCAGGCGCGGAGCCACCTCTCAGGTATGGTGCTCTACTCCCCTCAAGGCGGGTTCTCGGTGTGACTGAGCATAGACTGGTCACCGTCCCACCAGCCTCCCCATGCATGGGGGGGGGGGTCACATCATGAACCCCCACCCACCGGGCCTGGCGGTGAGCCTCTCCCACGGGGCTGTGGACCCCATCCTGAAGCACTCTTCCCTGGGGTCTGCGGCCCCAGGCTGTCTTCCTTCCGCTGCTCATGGCCCTGTCCTGACGGCCTCCTTCTCAAGGCCTCTGGGGCCTCTCCCCGCCCCCATCCTCCAGGGGTGCGTCCTGGCCCCGCCCCGCCTCCCCCCTCCCCCCACCCCGCCTCACCCTGCACAGCATGCTTTGGCTCCACCCCTGCCCCGTCGCTGCTGCCCAGGTGGCACGCTTCACACCGTGGCCACCCCACCCTCCACGGGCGCCCGGCTCTGGCCCTGTGTGTCCTGGCAGGAAGGGGACCCTGCCCCCACGCTAGGAGCAAATCCCACACAGGTGACGGTCCCCTTTGGGGCAGACCGGGGACTCACTCAGGCTGGCATGGGGAGGGGGCCCTCTGCTCGGCTGGTCCTCGGGGTCTGGGTGTGACACGGGGTGTGGCGCACTCCCCCGCCGCCAGCCAGAACCAAGGCAGCCTCGAAAGAGGCCACGCCGAGGGGCTCTAGGAAGCGGGGCCAGAGCCCTAAGGGCCAGGTGCAAGCTGAGGCCGCGGCTGGGAAAGGGTGGCCCCGTGTGCACAGCTCGGACGCCCAGCGGTGCCCCAAACCACCACACCCAAGACGGAGCTCAGGCCTTGGCTCCGTTTCACCACGTGACGAAGGGGGGCCCAGAGCCCAGGGCTCGCGTCCCGCCAGCAGCTGGGGCTGTTATTGGCTCCTAGGACCTTGGGTGCTGTGCCCCCCACCCCCAGGCTGTTGCCTCTGCCGGCACCCTCACGGTCCTCCTGCACCCCATCCTTCCCGCAGAGTGGGTTCTGCCTGGCACTCCAGCCCACGTGCCCCAAGTGACACACCTGTACAGACAGTGCCACCCCGAGCCAGGCACACAAAGGCCCGTTGGTAGCTCTGAGCGGTAAAGGCATGGAAAAGCACACAGCCTCACAGGGAAGGGCATCCTCGAGGGTTGGAGCCTGGGTCTGCGTTGCCCAACGCCCGCCCTGCACGTGACGCCAGCGCGCTTACCTCTCAGCAGCCTCTCCCACGAGGGGGGCCCAGTCCTCCAGGACCCCTCCCCATCGAGCTCTCCCTTTGGTGAACTCAAGCTCACAACCCCCGGGCCCGGGGCCGCCAGCCCTTCTCACGGCCTCCCCATCTCTCTTCCCCTCTTCCTCCGGGTCGCCCTCACCTCGTCCCAGCGTCAAGCCTTAGGGAAGCCAGGCAGCAGGGCTGCAGCAGGAACCATCCCGCCCCCCGAAACCTGAGGACTGGGCGTGGCCAGTGCGGGACCCCCGTCCACCGCCCCCCACTTACGGAGGGACGCCAGCACTGCCCCGGGCCCGGGCACCCTCCCAGCCTGTCCCGAAGCGGCCTGTGGACGGAGTCCCGCCCGGCCAGCCGACTGCCCCAACGTCCGGCGGCGCCGACTCACGCGTGCCCCCGATGGAGCTCCAGGATCCGCTCCAGGGCCCGCTCCTGGCCCGGCAGGTACTCGTGGGCCTGCAGGTGCTCCCGGACCAGCGCCTCTTCGTAATCTCCTATTTCCGCTGAGACGAGAAAGTAACAGGCGGTCTTTCTCATGTTTACATGAAGAAAAATACAAGCGTCTGTGCGTGCAAGTGCGTAAATTAAAAGCAGAAGAAAATTATCCTAAATCCGTAGCAAAAAAAAATATCCCTTAAATAAACAAAATGTTGTATTTTATTTTTCCAAATATTTTATGCCGTTCAAGGCAAACATAAAGGCAGGCGAAGAGAATTCTGAGTCTTGAAGAGGAAAGACGCTGGTGAGCGGCTCCAGGGAGGGAAACTGAGCTTTATACCCTGTTTGCTACGTTTTAAACGTTTTCTCTGTACGTTGTCTCAAGACTACTGTGACCAGGATAAGGTCCTTTATTTTGTTTCAAGATAATGTATTTTAAATTGTTTCTTCCTTCAGGCCCTCTCAAATTCTTGAGGAACAGTGAATGTTTCTTTCTAATTTCATGTATTTTAAGGCCACACATATTTTCAAAATAGTAGTTAAAGCCCAATAATTTTAAGCAACATACTTTGCTTTGAGACAGTCTCAAATCACAGAAAAGCTGCATGCAGAGGATCACAGCTTGGTGTGTGTTTTCTACAAAATGGGACATTCTCATGCATAACCCCGGCAGCACCACCCAGGTAAGGACAAGGCCACCATCTGCTGCTCCATCCAAGCCTCAGAACCCGTTCACGTTTCAGCAGCCGCCTAACTTTAAAGCAAAAGACCTGGTCAGAATCCTACATGGCATCTGGCTGTCGTGGCTCTTTACCACCCTTCAATCTAAGCAGTACACTTCCAAGGTGGAACTTACAGGCAGACGAGTTATTCTAAGATAACTCAGCTGCGCACAGAGCCCTCAGCAAGAGGCACTACCGAAGGCCGTCCGCACTGAAAAGCCACCTGCCGCCTGAGAGGACCTCAGGACAAATCACAGATAACTAAGCCACTTCGACACTTGTGCTTATGGGCGTGAACAGGTCCCATTGCGCAGGACGGCAAACCTCTGGTAAAATCTGCTATTTGGAGAAGGTGAGTCGGGGAAGGACCAAGTAAACTGCACACTAACCCATTAACTTAGAAGTTCCTAAAATTCTGGAACCTCTCTGTATCATACGTCCTGAGTTCAAATTTCAGAAGTATTCGTTCTATGCCAGGAAGATGTGGTCCAGCCTCTAGTCCAGAAGCCAGGCAGGGATTTTCTTCTGTCTGTCCTGCGGGGGGTGGGGGTGGGGGCTGGAGGGCCCGGACGAAGCGCGCACCTGCTCTCCAGACCCTCCTCTTACGCTTCTCCCAGTTCACGCCTGAAGTCACCATGGCGCTCAAACCACCTCCCACTCTGAGATACTGAAGGGCTTCCTTTGTCCTTCGGGGACTGACGCCTGACTTGTCACGGGGGCTGTGATGCTCTCCCCAGAGTCGGGGTGCTGCCTGGCCCCCCCACTGGAGGTCTGAGGGCCACGTGAGACCGCGGGGAGGACGCGTGGCCCGTCTCACCTCCCAGGTGGGAAGTTAACCCTCAGCTCTTCAGAAAAACCTGCAAACTGAACCGCCCGTCCTTTGCTGGTGCCCAGCCTGAGGCAGGTGAGTCAGCCACAGGCGCAGCCATCCCGTGTGAGCGCGGGGCCAGCGGGACACTCACCCTGCAGGAGGTGGGACGCCAGGAGGGCAGCCGTGGTGTCCGTGCAGGTCAGACGCTCCTCCAGAAGGTCTCTCTTAAGTTGCAGGGCAAACAAGTATCTAGGAGGGAGTTCCAAGCACAGAGATCAGCTCCAAAGCCTCTGAACACACTCCCCACATCTGTCTCAGGAGGACACACAGCCCCAGGTCACACCAGAGCAGATGGCGAGCGAGGGCAGACACAGGAGGCCCAGCACCACAGAGCTCGGCGCGTCCGCACGGCGGGCGGCCCACACGCCCGGGCACACCACAGCCCAGGGCACCAGATCACCTGGAGCCGTACCGTCAAGGGGGAGGCTCACGAATTTGTGCCACACCTGCCACACACACGATGCTATGCTCATGATTTTGTGTGAAGTAGCAGAAACAGCCAATGGGGACAAAGCTTCAAGTGAGGCTACGAAGCTTTAGGGCAAATCGCTAACGTCTGCTCTTGGCTCGAATCTGAGAAACAGGGAGTCTTGAATTAACTGGTGAGAATGTAACAGAGAGGGTGACCGAAACTATTTATATATTCATTCATCCCATGAGCAAATAATCCCCAAGCACATATATGCTCCAGGTGCTGTTCTGGGAGCTGGAAATACCACGGGGAGCGGGGCAGACGCCCTGCCCTTGTTGGGGGTCCCGCTCCAGTGCGAGCCATCAGCGTGTACTGCTCTCTTACACTTGAAATGTACACACCCTTGGCCTTAAGCAATCCCACCCCTATGAACTTTTCTACAGAAACACTTCCAGAGTTCACAAAGATATGTGGACAAGCATGTTAATTTGCAGCATTACAGCAGAGAAAAGCTAGAAACAATCGAAATTTGCACTAACATGAGACTCTGGCTAAATAAATTAGGCCACAGCCATACATACTAACACGGAAAGACATCCACGGCATGCCATGGATGTGTGGGGGAAAAAGAAACTCGACCTGCAGTTCTCTATGTAGGGTTTGACACTGTTTTGTAAAATAATGACTTTAAAGCCCCACGTCTACTGGCATGCTGCTGTGAATTCATCTGGAAGACTCGTGTCCAAGTGTTAACACCTCTGGGAAGGGTGGGTGGGCAGGGAGTGAAGAGGAACGCTGACTTTTTACTCTACATAACTTTAAAGTTTTTCTTCTTTTACCACAAACATGCAGTTTTTTTATAAATAAAAAAATGACCTTCTGCATAAACCCGGCTTGGACCCAGGACATGGAATTAGGTCAACACTTCCTGTGACTCACCATTGTCGAGGAATATATATTTAAAAGTGATTCTCTCAAAAGGGACTTCCTGGTAAATGTGAGGTGTTTAATACACTATTAAGACAAGCTCTGTGCTCACTCGTAAGGCGCTTCCTGCCGTCCCGGGGTTCAGCTCCTAACCCGTAAAGATGAGAGACTAGAGCCTTGCGGTCTCTACGTGTCCTCGCAGCGAGTCTATGACTTTGTGATTCAGAAGCAGTTGGCAAAGGCCTTCTAAGCAGAGGTTCTAGGACTCTGAGGCCCAGGTGTGGATCCACATTCTGTCAGGAAGCTATTCTGTTACCACTGCATCATCATCATAGCCCTCTCTTATCTAACTTCTGACTCCGGGCTTTGAGTTGACTTTTAGGTTTTTGCTTTATTCCTCACGATAAAATCAGTACGTAAAACACAAGGAGAAAACCCACTTCTGTAATCTTATTGCCCAGATGAAACAACTGCAAACATTTTCTTTCAAAGAATCAATCGTGAATTTAAAAGAGTAGCACAGAAGAAATCACCTAAAATATTTCTGCTCTATATATTCATAAGGACACTCACAAGTAAGTGTATTTTGTTGGTTAAAAAAGTAAAGGAATGGGCGAAATTCCTACCGACTTCATGCACAGGCATAGATCTATGCTCGTTTGGAGAGTATCTGTTCAGCAGTACCCTCAAACGCCATTTTTAATTCTCAAATTTGTGCCGTAACCTTTCTTCCAAACCCTATTTGCATTTGTGTCTGTGCAAGAGTGAAAATGCAAAACTATGACACCTTGGTTACAGCTTTGACGCAGACACTAGGCTCGTTCTTTGAATAAACAACCCTGACCAGGTGCTTAGGTAAAGCACAGGTGCTGTCGGGGACACAGGTGAAGGAGGACCCTGCCCACGGCAGCTCTGGGTCAGTCAAGCTCTTTACCGTGTATATTCTTCTTGCAACTGACCCGGATCCGGTGGGAAAAATTTCACTGCTAGGCGGAGCACTGAGTTCTTTGGCCCTATAAAAAGAAACATTTTAAAGTCCACAAATAAGGTCACACTCTGCATTTGCTCTCTTTCTGCATATTCTGGGGTGATTGAGCTAGTGCTTTCAAATGGACTGTGAAAGCAAATCTTTTCAAGTAAGAGGATGTTAAGAAATTTCCTCTGTGTGAAATTGTTAGTCCTAAGTACCAGTCACATATAGCAAAGAAAAAATTGAAAACTTTTGCTTTAAGTAGAGATTACTAAAAGAAACCCTAAAAACAAGCAGGAAACTGCACATTAAAATCTTAAAATGTATTCTTCTTTATATTTTAGGAGTAAAAAAGTGATTAAAAAAATTAAGGTGTTTATACTATTAGTCATAGTGATAATTTTAAAAGCCTGGGAGTTCCCTGGTGGCCTAGTAGGTTAGGACTCCGGGCTTTCACTGCCAGGGCCTGGGTATGATCCCTGGTCGGGGAAATGAGATCTCGTAAGCCATGCGGCAAGGCCAAAAAAAAATTTAATAATAAAAAGGCCATTATTTTTGAAATCCTTATATACTTTAGTGAAAGAAAAATGTTATCATTCACTCTACTGAACTAGAACCACCCGATTACTGTAAAGAAGAAGTTTAGGGTATCAGCGTATCTGAGTACTTTAGCTTTATTGAAATTTTATAAAAACACAGCCACGTGATTTCCGCCACAAGAAAAGAGGAACTGTTTTGCTAAACTGCTATGGCAACCGAAATGGCCTCCGCTTATCAGTGAACAAAAGTCCCTTCCATACAACCTCTTCTCCTCAATTTAGTCCTAGAAAACTTACAGGTGAATTCAGGACCAGAGATTTCACCCCGTATGTCTTTTCATAACTTAGAAACTGCACACTTATTTTTGGCCAAAAATGAAGGCAATATCGAGCGGCATATCCTATTTGTTCCAAATTTGAGGCAAGTAACTGAGAACTGAGTTAAACGACACCCCACCCTCCACGTCTTACAGTTTAAAGCTAAACAGCAAATTGACCTCCAAGTTCTCCTGCTGCTGGTGTCACTCTGCTGCTGCCCAGAGTGGTGACGACCATGATCGTCCAAACGTGCCTTGAATTTGAACAGTCAAGGACAAAGCATCTTAAATGAGCAGAGCTTTAAAGAGTTAAGAAAAGGACTTACTTCGTACTTGTCTAACGATGGGTTTCATAGGTTCAAGCCAGATCTAAAGAGGATTTAAGAAAAGATATCAAATCCATTCAATTATTTCTCTATTTAATAAGAATGTTACAAAACACAAATATTTATAATTAAGGGAGATATTTAAGGCAGGAGTATTTTGGCCCGGCTGCTCTTAGACACACGTCGAATCCTGATATAACAGAGTACAGCAGGGCACGCTTTGGGAGGCGTCGAAGGACAGGATGCTGCTAACCACCCCAAGTCACAGAGGCTACTGTCGCCGTGCACAGGACCGGCACCCAGAACTCTGTGTGTGCGTGCTGGGGCTGGTATCTGTTAAGACCAAACAAATATCGGGCACCCGCTGCCTTTGTAAACAGCGAGCTGATGAGAGGGTTACTGTGCGGCAGGGGTAGACGGGGCTCTACAATGCTGACATGCTTTTTGAACTAATGGGTTCACTTGGTTTCTTTAAAACAGTTCTACCTGTAAATATTAAAGCTCCACACTTTTATGGTTCACCTATTAAGTAAAATGAGGCATAACCAGTTTAGTAAGGCAGTTTGCTCAAAATCCACTCTTGAAATGATCATCACACACAATATACTCTAGCTGCTTTTATAACTTATGAAGAAAGGATTTCCTTGGCACATGTGCTAGTAGATTGAAAAAAATTAGGGGGGATGCCAATTCAGGCTTAGGTAGGAGGCAAATATATTCCCTACAGCTGTAAATAAAATACTTTAATAGCACACCTTTGATAATAACAATGTGCCCTGCTTGCATCATTCCAGGAGGTCCTCAGAGGCCTCTGGCCTGGATGCATCACCACAAGCATCTGCAGCCCACCGACAGCCTATCTCCCAAAGCAGATGAGAGCACATACCCAGCAGGACTGGACGTTTTGAAACTCCAAGCCGAAGTAGTCACATTCTATCAGATTCAAGCGCTTCCACACCTGGGTCAGCAACACCTGGCCGTCGCGCTTAGGCTGCGGTGAGACAGACGAGAAGAAACACGAGGAGGGTAGGTTACCCGACTTTAGACAGCAAAGATTTACGAACACCGTGGCATAAAGTCCCTTCCCACACGCAAAACTTTATTATACTTAACTTCTTGCTTCGCTTTCCCTTCCGACGAGGCTCACAAACTGTCACAAAGCGAACAGATGAAGCCGAGGCTCCTGCTCAGAAACCGATGCGTCAATAAAGCTAAAAACTCCTCAATTTTACTTTCTCAGAGTGTGTGGAGTCATGTTTCTTTGTAACTTTAAGGTGGTAGGAACCATTTTTAGCCTCAGTAAACATCTTACCCAACAATTCTGATATTTACTAAAACGGTGAGTCTCATAGTTCATGTTTGCATGAGATCCCGTGGATAACTCAGCGTCTGGCAGCCTTTCCCACAGGGAGAAGAGCATGAACTAGGCAACAAACCAGGCGGGGAGCCGGCCCTCCACTCTGCTCACAAAGATAAATTCCAGTGGACTAAAGGCAGAGGAGAATGCTTCCATAATCTCGGGCTGAGTACAGTCTCCTAAGCGGAGCACAAAGCAAAGATTGATAGATCCGGTTAAGTAGAAATGAAAAATTTCTAACTAGAAAGACACCGAACAAAGTCACAAACTAGAATCATGCTGAAAAAATTATAACTTATGTCTCATGCTGCTCTTATGAAGCAATACAAATGGCCTTAGGCATACAAAAAGGTACTCGAGGGACTTCCCTGGTGGTCCAGTGGGTAAGACTCCATGCTCCCAATGCAGAGGGCCCCGGGTTTGATTCCTGGTCAGGGAACTAGATCCCGCATGCATGCTGCAACTAAGAGCACACAGGCCACAATTAAGAGTCCGCATACTGCCAACTAAGAGTTTGCAACGCCACAACTAAGACCCGGCGCAACCTAAATAAATATTTAAAAAACCAAAACCAAACAAACAAAAAACCCAAAAAGGTACTCAAGCCCTCTAGCAATGAAATAGATTAAAACAGTGAGGTGTCACTTTTCACCCATCCAAGAGGTTATGATGATGCCCAGAGTGAGTGGCGTGGCCATGGGAAGACAGCCACGCACCTGCTGGGATAATGTGAGCACACTGTCCAAGCCGAAGTGTAGACACGCACCTTTGCCGCAGCAACACCGCCTCTACCTCCCCCGGCAGATAGTCCAAAACCACGGCACAGAGCTAAACACCAAGGACAAACTAGCAAAGAACTGGCAAGATGAGTAATGGCGTATGCCTAATTAAAAATGACGCATCCCTGGGCTTCCCTGGTGGTGCAGTGGCTGGGAGTCCGCCTGCCGATGCAGGGGACACGGGTTCGTGCCCCGGTCTGGGAAGATCCCACATGCCACGGAGCGGCTAGGCCCGTGAGCCATGGCCGCTGAGCCTGCGCGTCCGGAGCCTGTGCTCCGCAACGGGAGAGGCCACAACAGTGAGAGGCCCGCGTACCGCAAAAAAAAAAGAAAAAAAAATTACGCATCCCTTAAAAGGAACACAGAAATTCTGTATGGACCATCACAGAATAAAGTCAAGACTACAGTTCAGTCAGGAAGAAAGGTTTCCATTTCTACACAGTATGATTCCCTTTCATAGAACACACCCTCTGTTAACACACAGCAGAAACAGGTCTGGAAGGCTGTACGCTGTGTCTCTCAGGGACTGAACAGAGTGCGGGATGCAGACAACGACTTCCACTTTCACCTCAATCATTAACTTGTCTTAGTCATTAACGTCTAAAGTTTTCATCAGTAGACATGTTATTTTCACAATTAAAATATAATACACACAAGTGGGTGGGGAGGGAAACGTCCACTATTTAACCATCAGATTTTCTCTCCGTGTGCTCAGGAAGTGCTAAGACTCCTGAAATGAGAATTGTTATTTGAAGGGATAAAAACCCGCCCTTCGTCCTAACAGAAGCTCACAGAGAATCACAGAGCAGAACGAGCACCTCATTAGGACAGGAAGGTGAGCTACAGTGTGACCTCACGCTGAAAGTACAATTAGTAGGGAACACACACGCAGGTCTCGCTGGGTTCCGTTCCTATGACGTCGTCCCTAAGAGCATCACGGTAGAGCTCCCTGTGACAGAGCGGATGCTGGGGAGGCCATGCAGTGCCCTGCAGGCCCCGTGTCACCGCAGGGACCACCCACACTGGGGCCCCTCCGTGGTTAACCGCTCAGAAATCACGGATTCTGCTGCAACCCACCCCTGACCCCACGACCCCTGGGTGTCTGACCCCCCAGAAGTCCTCTCGAAGCCACGTCACCCCTCCCCCAGGATGGGCCGGGACACTCCAGCCCCACCCCCAGCCCCCGCCCAGGGCTGGGTGCACAGCCTAAGGGGGGGCGTGTCCTCTGAGAACCCACTAAGGTGCCTTTGACCTCCGCCAGCTCCCCCAACGGCCACATCACGCGGCCCCCGGACAAGGCGCTGGTGGCACTGAGACTGGTTCTCACCCCCCCCTGGGCTCCCCACCCCGTCTGCGGTCGGACGGGAGGCTGCACAGCTGTACCCGAGCCACCCACCCCACTACCCGCCGGCCAGCCCTCCACCTGCAGTGAGCGCGGCCTGAGCTCTGCTCTGGGGCCGTCCCAGTGGGACTACGGGCACCGACCACGGCACGTGTGCAACACGAGGTTGCTCATGACACAGTGCTGCCTGGCACCGCCCAACACCCAGGGCAGGGGCTGTAAATCGGGGCACAAAGCACATGAGTTACACATGTATTTGTACGTATATGCACGTGTGTACACACATTTATGGATACATGAAAACACATACATGTATAATGCACACACATACATACACACATGCATGAATATACATACGGACACACACAAACACATGTGGGGATATGCGAATATAAATGCTCATGTATGATACGCACATATACACAGACCGGAATGGACAACTATATATATTTAACTTCCTGAATTGGAATAATTTTTTTTTGCGGTACGTGGGCCTCTCACTGTTGTGGCCTCTCCCGTTGCGGAGCACAGGCTCCGGACGCGCAGGCTCAGCGGCCATGGCTCACGGGCCCAGCCACTCCACGGCATGTGGGAACTTCCCGGACCGGGGCACGAACCTGTGTCCCCTGCATTGGCAGGCAGACTCTCAACCACTGCGCCACCAGGGAAGCCCTGGAATAAATTTTACTAAACTAAAAAACTTTTCCAAGTCAATTACTAGCCTATGTTCAGGTAACAAAAAGAATTTTGTATTCTCCGTGTGTCCTGAAATACATAATCAATTCCCACAAAAACCATCAGAAACAGGTGTCTTCACAAACCATGGAGGCACAGACATTTCCAAAGATATTTAAATTAATCCAAGGTGACACAGATGGCGGGGCGTCGCGGGGAGGAGGGAATCCCTTAAATTTGTTTTATGGAAAAGAACCCCCAAACTCCAAACAAATCCACATATACACACACATCCCCCAAGAGAAAGATTCCTACTTATGGATGTCAATGGAAATATCCCAAGTAAAATATCAGCAAACATAATCTGGCAGAAACAGAAAGAGTGACACATCATAACCGACTAAAATGATTCAGAAGAGAGAGGACAATTCCATATAATGTTAGGACATTTAGCATTACATCTTTCCAACAGACCTGCAGAAAGATATCCTATGGTTATTCCCAGAATCTGAGATTCTGAGAAGGCATCTGATAAAATTCAATTCTTAATAAAATAGGAAGAGAGACATGATTCCCTAACATCTAACAAGACGGGGTGGCTGCCCCCAACCGCACATTCCATCACTAACTCTAAATGCCAGCACCAAAACAGGAAGAAACGGGAGGCAAAAAACCTGGAAAAGAGGAAGCAAGGTGTCATTACTTGCAGGTACGATACTTTACTTTGAAAATCCAAGAACATCAACTAGAAAACTATTATAAAAAAGATGAAATTCAGTTAGGTGATGGGGGAAAATTATTATACGGATATCACCAGGCTTTTCAGGATAGACAGGAAGAAACAACCACATCTGTAACAGCAATGAAAAAACTGAAATATCTTGGAATAAACTTACAGTAAAAGAAAGCCTTACGGCGAAAATTTTAAAAACACTGTCAGGAGACTGAACAAGGGGCAGAAGTGGATGGCGCCACCTTCTTGGAGAGAAACACCCGTGGAGACGCCAAGCTTCCTTCCATTAATCCACAGACTCCATGCAGCCCTAATAAAAGTACCAAGAGGATTCTTTAAGGAACCTGAGAGGCTGACTCTACAGTTGACGTATTTTTTAAAATGCAAGAATGGTCAGGAAAATTCTGAAAAAGAAAATTAAGAGAGGATGAGCCTTAGCAGATAGTCAAGCTGTTGAAAAACTATAGTAATTAAAACATTTGGTACTGGTGCATATGTCCACACAGACAAATCAATGGAACAGAGTAGGAGGTGAAGAAATGTACCCAAATACATAAAACAGTGGAGTGTCTGGTAACAGTGACATTTCAAATCAATCAGTGAGAGGAAAACAGATTATTCAATAAATATTATTAGGTATCCATCTGGAAAAAACTAGGCTGTACCCTTATCTGGCATAATAATTTCAAGGTGAATAAAATATCTAAACACAAAAATATCTACCCATCAAAGTACTGCAGTGAGATAAATCTGTTTTATATTCCACATGGGGAGAGGCTGTTTTCATTTCACTCCAGCAGCTAAAAGCCATCACAGGAGGCTTGAGAGACTGAACACAAAAGTAAAAACCTCTGCACAGAAAGGAGCACTGTAAAGTCAAGACTTCTTCAAAGATAAACAGGGAAAAACGTTGATAGCTCGTATCACAGACAAAGGGTTAATTTCTTTAAAACATGCCAAACTGCAACGGAATAGAGAAATGGGCAAAAGGACAGGCTGTTCACAAAAACAGAAACCTAAATGACGTTTAAACACATAATTAGAGAATGCAAATCAAAACTACACTGAGATCTCATTTTTCGTCTATCAGCTGGGCAGAACTCAAGAGTGTCTGAAACGCCACGTCAGGGAGCACAGCAAACAGGCACCCGCTGTGGGACCATGCGAGCAAACTGGGACCACCTCTGTGGAGCTCACGATGGAGCTACCTACCAAAATTTAAATGTCCACACCATGCTTTTAAAAACCCCACTTCTAAACAGTATTTCAGGGGATTCCCTGGCAGTCCAGTGGTTAGAACTCTGCGCTCTCACTGCCGAGGGTCCAGGTTCAACCCCTGGTGGAGGAACTAAAATCCTGGAAGCCACGCGGCACGGCCAAAGGAAAAAAAAAGTATTTCACAGGTACAAAGCTATGCATATAGAACAACATTTGTCACAATAATGCTTCTAATAGCAGACAATTAACCATACCCTAAATCTGCAGCACAGGACAGGCTGCTAAACTGCAGCAAATCCAGTAACACTCGAGGTGGGTAGACTAAGGCCATTCTCTCTGCACTAAAGTGAACAGACCGCCAAGGTAAACTGTGAGGATAAAAAATCTGGGTGCTGAACAACGCACACACCACCACTGCATGGGGGGATATAAATATAGATATAAATCTTTACATACGCATGTATGTACTGTAGGTAAACGCACAGACTCTCTCTGAAGGGGCAGTTAACTACTAGGAACAGTTGTTGTTCCAGAGAATTGAACCACGTGACACAGAAAGGACTTAACCACAAAAGAATGTCTGATAAATGGACCACCTGAAAATCAGAAACTTCTGTACATCAGGAGACACTGTTAAGACAGGAAAACGGCAAGTCACAAACTAGAAAATATGTGCATTTTACAAACGTCCAGCAAAGGCCATGAAGCCAACACGTATTTAAAGATCTACAAATCATAAGGAAAAGGTAGACAGCCCAGTTAAACAGAAGTGGGCAGAAACAGCTGAACAGGCACTTTCAAAAGAGCATTATCTAAATGGCCAATAAACAGTAAGAAAAGCTGCACAATATGATGTCAGGGAAACACATGCTCAACTAGAGGCCCTCCAGGATGCTAAAAATAAGAGGACTGGCAATACTGACACTGGCGAGAACGTGGGGAACCGCATGGAGGTCGCGTCCAGGCTGATGTGGGTGCAGGTCTGCAGGTCTCCTGGGGAAAGCGGCAGCCAGACCTGCCCTATGGCTGCGCAGTCCCAGTCCCAGGGTACGCTGAACAGAAGTGTCTGCTTACGTACAGCGAAACACATGTTTGAGAACGTTCACAGCAGCTTCAGCAAAACCTGACAAGAGCTGAAATGTCAAACTGGATGGATAAACGATATACGGTTTGTTGACATGATGGAACATGACCCAGTGATGGAAAAAAGAGACCACTGCTTCATGCAGCAATACTGGTTACTGATAAATGTCAGCACGCACACCATATGATTGTCTCTGTACCAAACTGAGTATCTGGCAAAACCATTTTATAGTCCTAAAGATCAAAACAGCAGCTATTTGGGGGCTGTAAGTGGCTGGCGGGGGCACAAGGGAGCCTGTGGTCCATCTCCACTGGGGATGGGGGGCAAGTACACACACGTCAGCTCACCAAGCTGCACACGAAGGGCTGCACACCTCACTGTGGTACGAAAGTCACCACAAGGAAAATAAGAGGTCAAACAGCCTTGGGAGTTCCTGAAAGCTGACCTTTCACCTTTTACATTAATCCTTCTAGAGTTGCTCTGAGGCGTCAGGACGCACAGGGCACGAGGCACCTGGTTCCACCGCTGGATGGCCCTGCCTGGAAAGAGTTCCCAGCCTTTGGCCAAAATGCCTTTGCCTAAATCCTCCCCTGATCCATCTCCTGCAGATATGGTCCAGTCTGTCAAGAGCCCTTTCAGAAAGGTCACCCAGAACAGAACACACCGGAAAAGCCCAAGTCCAGCGCGGCGCCCCACGCGGAATGGACTCACTGGAGCCCATGACCTGTGCAAACGCAGGGACCTTGGGTCAGAACGTGGGTCTCCGTGAGAGCATGACGCTCACGCACACACCAGCCCATTCCAGTTTATAAACAATCGTTTCTCAAAGTGCTCAACATGAGAGACAGAGACTTTTTTAGACCACAGGTTTTGGGAGAGCAGAAACCATATCTTGAATTTTGTTCAATAATTAACAATTCACCGCATGTGTAGAGACTTTCAATAGAATGAGTTCCCCTTGGGGACAAAAGGCTAGGTGGTTCTTGATACTTAAATTATAAAAGAGCATCAGGAGGTTCTTTGGTGCACAGAGTAATTTACATGATGGGCACTGAGATGTCTGTTAATGAATCAATCACATAATAACTGGGACAACCCCTTCCATTATGACCATAGATACTGAAGTCCAACCCAACGTCATTTATTCAAAGATGGGGCAATCCATCCTGAGCAAAAGGATCAGGTGTGGGTGAGGTGCTACGTGGGCCGCACGCGACTCGGGAAAGCGAAGCAGGAGGGCAGAGCTGCGGGTCTCCGGCCGCTCCCAGCTGCCCTGGGGCCCTCTGTCCCTGCAGTGACACAAGACACACGGTTACCGGGCGTGTGAAGAGTTTTAGGAAGATGCTGAGCGGTTATTTTCCAAACCTAAAGAGGACAAAACTAGAAGAAACAGCCTAATCGACAATTTAGATAATCAGCTAAAAATACAGAGAGGCGTCGACGGTCAAGATGGTGAGAGGTAAAAGAATCGGCATGCTGCCCGATCAGTGCCGAAACGGCAGAGACAGTGACCTGACCAAGCTCGGTCACCCTCTGCCTGATGTGGATGAGAAAGCAGGGATTTTCTTGATACCTTCTGGCTCCTTGGTTTCATCACAAGGAACAAGTTGCGTCATGCGGCTGTAGGAGCACAGACCTGGAGTTGGAATCCTGGCTTTCCGCTTGGTGGCTATGCTGGGCCTGGGTTTTCCTCATTTGAAAAATAAATAATTCTTACCCTGAAAGGGTTTTCTGGGGCTGTCACGAAACCACGTATGAACACTGCCCCACGGGACGCCTGGCACAAGCTGCATGCGTTGTCTGCACACGTGCAACAGTGTCAGCATTGCACAAAACATCTTCCAACTGTGCACAGAGAGAGCTCCCACCCCCGAGGACCGCCCGTCCAGGTCTTGTGTTTGTTCATCAAGTGTGCACAGTCTCCTCCTGACACGTGTCTGGAAAGAGGCACTCGTTTCATCTGCCCGGAGCAGAAGAGGAAGCAGACGGGGTAGGGAGCCCCTGGACTCTGCACGGGGAGCGTGCTTCTCGCAGGCAGCCAGTGGTTTCTCCCTCCTGCCAACGCCTATGCGAACGCACAGGCGCGGACTGTTTTGGACGGTGTAGCTTAGGGGCGTTTCAACAGCACCTGCCAAGGTAATTTTCTACAGGTTCACTCCTCTCAATGTTTACAGGAGCGTCACAACCACGACTCGGCTGGTGCAACACGGCAGCTCTGTTCTGTATCCCTTGTATCTGTCACACGTCCATCTCTGCCTTCTCATGTCTTCCATACTCAGAGCTTACCTTCTGTTCCTAAAAATACAGACACTGACCATCAGTCGGACTGCAGCCCGCACGATCTGTGCCCACAGGGGCAGATGGTCAGAGGGAACGAGGCTGCCTGACCAGCACGGAGGGCGTCTGAGCACCGGTGTCCCCAACAGACACAATGGAGAGACCGACTTCACAGCCCAAACCAGGGCGGGGCTTCAAACACCAGGCCGGAGGAGACACGGCATTAATAACACAACCACAGTACAAAATACAGGTTACAGACATTTTGTTCGCTGTCTCCATTTTTCCAGTTGGTCACAACGGCAGAGCTCTTCTCCAAGCTTAGACATAAAGCATATTGTTACAAATCGACATAGACAGAAGTACCATTAAAGATTTTGTCTGGACGGAAATGGGTTACAGCAGCTTCGCTAACAAAGTATTTCTTTCTTCTCTGTCTTAGCAGCGTGGGAAGATCCCTCTTGAAAAGCCTGACTTTGTCCTGCAGCTTGTTGCTCCATGTGCTCGTCTACAGCTCATTTGTCAAACCACAGCTCCTCCGTCTCTGCTCCTGTACCGAAACTCACATCTCCACTGCTAGCTTCAGGACTTGAGATTTTTCTTGTCTAATAATTAGATCAACCCCTAACTTCCTTTTACAATATTAGACTGTGCAATGAAGATAATCTTGCGAGCTCAGAGGAAACTGTAGCCACATTCATTCGAGATGCTCTGAAAGGTCACCGCACTTCTGACGGGCATTTCCCTCTCACTCTGGCTCACGCTCAAGTCTGAGATTCTCACATATTCCTCAAATGCTGTATCACCAGAGACCCACTCCCTCCTGCGCTGAAGGCCACAGGAGCTGTGTGAAGCTGGAGGACATGAAGACATCACTGCTACGTGTGCTTATCAGGGAGGGGACACAGTGTCCTCGGACAGAGGCACCAAATGAGCTCACACATCCGTGGATCCGCTGGTGCCCCAGCTCCTCTTACAATAGCTTCTCCGAAACTACTCGAGGAAACAGGACAGCTTAAATCCCCAAATAAGAACCTGTTAGTACGGGTGAGCTAGTTATCTCTTTATTGCCCCTCTGCTCCAAGCCCACCCTTCTTTGTGGCTTTGTGACCCTGGGACAGGACCTGCAAACATCTCTCTCTGACCAGCTGGAGACAGCACAGGAAGAGAGGGCCTCTCTCCCTGCTTCTGGGCTCTGGGCTCACAGCTGCTGGCCTGTGCAGGAGGCCCAGAAGCGACTGTCTCTCAAGCTCCGGTCCCGCCGCTGGGCAGCTCCTGCCCGCAGCCTGTTCCTGGGGCCCTTGGTCTGAGCCTTGGGCTTGGGGGTGGTGGCAGCTGACTGCACTCCCTGCTCTGCATCCTGCGGGGCTCCCCTCCCCGCTTCATAGTTACTGTCTGTTACCAGTTAACAACTGTTGCATTTCCCAGTTCACAGGGCAGGTGTATTCTGTCTCCTGACCCAGACCCTGAATAACTCGGCACACAGACCCTGGACGACGCCCACGGAGTGCACAGCCTAGGCAGGAGAGAGTTCCAGAACTGGGGGAAAAGCCAAATCCACAGCAAGCCTCCTGCAGCTCGTCCAAACGCACACAGTTAGCACAACAGCCGCGCCGTGACGGTGGCAGAAGCTCGTGACCAGATGAGGCTTAAACGCCGAACAGCGCGCATTAAACAGAGGGGCACGTAGACGTCTGTCCTGAGGGGTGCTCTCACCAGTGGGGGGAGGGGGCGACAGCAGAGAAGCAGAATCCGTGATGAGCATCCTAACAAGACCCTGTGGATGGGGGAGGGGCTGAGGTGTGAGCACAGGAGAGAGACGGGAACCCCCCTCCCAGCTCCGGGAAGGACCATCCCGTCTCCTCCCACCAGAGCGAGGGCGCTGGTGACCCAGGTAAAAGAGGCCGCATGTCCCCACCACATCCTTACGTAGTTTATGTCCCATGGCAGCAGCCAAGGAAGCAACCTGATACTTTTGACGAGTTTTAGTAGTTGGGTGATCAACCCACTATTTTTTTTTTTTCCTTGTCTTTAACTTAGCATAGGGAAAAATAAAACGGAGGGTGTATCATAGCCGTGAATCTCCTAGAGCAGCCAGTCTCTCGGGTGATTCCTTTCTTTCTTCCTCGTCAACAGAAGGGTCTGGTTGGCTTGCCTGCCCTGACGTGTGTGCCCCTGTGCAGACTGCCTGCTCCCCAGCCAGGGCCCTGCAGAGGGGACCTGCCTACAAAATCAAACTGTGCCTTTAAAAAGGTCACTGGAACCAATACCAAGCAGTCTGAACCTTCATTTGCAAAAATACACAGACAACCAGGAATGAGCAGATGCTTAACACCAAACTCCTGAAACAGGTGTCGACCTGGAAAGCAGACAGATGAATTCCCGATGAACAGAGAGGATGTGGTAACCAAAACCAAAACAACGTCATTAAAAAAAATAACGAAGATCCTCAGAAAGGCCAATGGAACAGGTCAATGTATTCGTAAAATGAGATTTCGAAGAAAGAAAAACAGCAACTGAAGAATAAAAGGAGGAAATAAAAAGATATAACTCCAGAAACTAAAGGTCAACAGGAGGCCTGAACTGAACGGGTAAGACGTGCACCTGCATGGATGTGGACAATAAATGGAGGTGTTCCTCTCGAAATGGAGACTTGGGAACGTGAATCGGGAACCAGAAACTTGTCTAAGAGGAATCCCAGGAGGGGGCGACACAGGAGGGGACGGGTTGGGGGGAAGGGGTGCACAGTGACTCTTCTGAGAACGGCAGTGTAGACTGTCACTTCCTCAATCTCTTGCTGGAATCACTGAAAATCAAGAAAGAAGATAAGAAACAAAAATGTAAAGTCCACTTGCAGCAAAAGTAGGAAACTGCTAAAGCCTGAATCACAGCTTGGTGGGAGGAGTGCCAGCAACAGAGCCAGCCCGAGGGCGTGGGAGGGTGTGGGACGTCCGACAAGACGCCAGGGCACAGGTTTCAGCAGAAAGCCTCACAGAGCACTGAGTCACGCGACTGGCACAGCTTGGGGGGTGAAACCTACACCCCGTTTGCAAAAAGGAGGGGAAGAGGCGGCGGTGGCAGAACCCAAACCCGGCCCGTCTGGCTTGCAGAGGCACAGGAGGCGGAGCCACATGAGGCACACGCAGGCCAGGGTGAAAGACCGCTTGCAAAGACCCAGGCCAGCTGCTGCTTTCGGCTGACTGAAAATGAGGGGTGAACTGAGTCCCCCGCAAGCCTTAGGTCTTACATAAACGTCAAACGTCCAAAACTCTCCAACCAGTCGCTCATACAAGACCCCTTAAAATAGCTAATCCACGAACAGCTGAACTGATTCAAAGAGGGGTGACCACATTAGAACAACCCTGCAAATATTCAGACATTCAAGATAAAAGGAGGGGAAAAAAAAACAGAAAAAAAAAGTCAGATGAACACTCAGCAGAAGAATGCTGCTTCTTAGCAGATGAAACTGCGGCCAAAATTTCATCATGAAGTTAGAAAACAGTTAATAAAGCAACTGCCTCTGTAATATAGGAGCACAAAGCAGAGAAACAGGAGCTCTGGAAAGAGAAGAGAAGAGAACAGCTATTCAAGGAAAAGGGACCACCTGGGAGTGAGTTCCTGGGTGCCTGCTTTCTGGCCATGTGACCCTGGGCAACAGTGTAAACTGGGTTACTTGTCTTTTATTATTGAGTTGTGAGAGTTGTTTTAAAAAATATATTCTAGGGACTTCCCTGGTGGCACAGTGGTTAAGAATCCGCCTGCCAATGCAGGGGACATGGGTTCGAGCCCTGGTCCGGGAAGATCCCACATGCCGCAGAGCAACGAAGCCCATGCGCCACAACTACTGAGCCTGTGCTCTAGGGCCCGTGAGCCACAACTACTGAGCCCGCATGCCACAACTACTGAAGCCCGCACGCCTAGAGCCCATGTTCCGCAACAAGAGAAGCCACCACAATGAGAAGCCCGCACACCGCAACGAAGAGTAGTCCCTGCTTGCTGCAACTAGAGAAAGCCCGCACACAGCAACAAAGATCCAACGCAGCCAAATAAATCTGTATATAAAATATATATGTATATTTTCTAGATAAAGTCCTTATCAGTGTATAATTGTAATTTTTTCTCTCATTCCTTTAACTTTCTCGATAGTATTATTTCTAGCACAATTTTTTTTTAAATGAAATCCAATTTATCTATTTTTTTTTGTCATGTGTGATTTTGGCGTCATATCTAAGAAACTACTGTCTAACCTGAGGGCATGAAAATTTACTCCTAGGTTTTCTCCCCAGAGTTTTATAGTTTTAACTCTGACATTTAGGTCATTGATCCATTTTGTGTATGGTTTGAGGGGTCCGACTTCACGTAAGGATTTATTTCTGGACTCTCAATTTTATTCCACTGACCTATACCGTCGCCTCTCGGTATCCAGGGGCACTGCCACAGATAGCCAGATCTGCAGATGCTCAAGTCCCCTGGTGGTGCTCCATGTCTGCGGGTTATGTGTGCGTGGATTTATCCGTGGTTGGTTGAATGTGTGATGTGGAGCCTGCAGGCACGGAGGGTGGTCTGTACCTCTGTCCTCCTGCTGGCACCACACCACCTGGATCACTGTTGCATTCTAGTCATCCTTGGAACAGGAAAGTGTGACTCTTCCAACTTTCTTCTTTTTCAAGATTGTTTTTGGCTATTCTAGGTCCCTTGAATTCCCATATACATTTTAAGATCACCTTGTCAGTTTCTGTAAAAAAGCCAGCTGGGACTTGACAGGGATCACAATAGATCTGCAGGTCAGCTGCGGAGCACTGCCATCTTAATAATAGCAAGTCTGCTGATCCATGAAAATGGGATAGCTTTCCACTGATTTATTTAGATCCTCCTTCACTTCTTTCAGTAGTTTACAGTGCACAGGGTTTTTTTGTTTGTTTGTTTGTTTTAAAGTTACAGTTTCACTGGGGCTCATAATATGTGTTTGGAATTGAGTTGAGCTGTCTCTGGTGATGGTTAGGTCTGGGCCATCCCAAGCAGGGGCGGGAAGTGGAGGGATGAAATGCAAAGCAAAACTCCTGGGCTTCCACAGCTGAGCTCGATGTTTCCTTTCACTGCCCTTTGCTAGAAGCACGAGGAACAGTTGCAAATAAGCAGTTACGACATTTTGGTAAACACCATCCTAAAATGCCAGTGAAAAATATGTGTTCTCTAAACCAAATCTTTTCTTTTAATCTTTAGCAATTCATTGAAGGCAAAAAAAAAAAAATCTGTTTCTCCTAACATCTGATTCTGGCATTTAAAATTCATCTTTAAACATCATGTTTTTCAGAAACAGAGTGGGATTTATTGATTTGTTTTTAGTAGCATGTAGGCATTTCCTCCCCTAATTAATGGAGCTTTTCAGAGAACAGGAAATCTGGTTCTATCACAAATCAGTACTTCTAGTAGACAAATGTAAGAGATTCAATTATTTTAGGACTTTACATATATTATTGTGTTTAGTTTTTAGGAAAAAATGCAATGTAAAAAATAGTTAATATTTCTGTAGCTATATTCAACGTAAACACTCTACAACTGTGGTTTAAGTTTTAAAACATAGGAAAATGGATGGACAATACAAAAGGGAGGATAATTTGACCATATAAATAAAAAAATCAGTGAATTGTAATTTAATTAGCATTTTATTGTGCTTGAGAATTTGCAATTATTTTTACAATTATACTGCAAAGGAGAAAAGAAAAGACCTTTCTAGGCTATTCCCTTTGGAATTTTTTTCCCACAAATAAAAAGTTTCATTCAAAATCTCCAGGTGACTAACTGGCTTTTCAAAACTCTCTTTTTATGGGCTAAAACTACAGATTTCCCCTTCAAGAAATTAGTAGTTGACTACCAGGGAGCATATAAATTTTGAGGTTCTTTTGTTAAATTTGTTCCCAAGTATTTTATTCTTTTTCGATGCCACTGTAAATGGAATTGTTTTCTTAATTTTATTTTGGGATTGTACATTGCTAGTGTATTGAAATACAAATTGATATTTGTATATTGATGTCGTATCCTGTGGCTTTGTTGAATTTGTTTAATAGTTCCAATAGTTTTTTTTTTTTTGTAGATTCCTTAGGATTTTCCATATACATCATAATGTCATCTGTAAATAAGAGATAGTTTCACTTCTTCCTTTCCAATACGGATCCTTTTATTTCATTTTTTCTTACTCTTTTCCTTTTGTTCCTAACTGTCCTGGCTGGAACTTCCAGTACTGGGTAAGTTTTTAAAATTCCCTGTATCTCAGTTTTCTCAATTATAAAACAAAACTAATAATAATGCTGCTAATGGTTAAGGAGGAAATTAAATAATACATGCAAAGTGCTTCCGAACAGCACTCGGAATGTGGTAAACACTCAGGGTTGGCCATTAGGTTGTATACAAGAAACACAGCTGAAGCAAATGATACAGAAAGGTTGAAAATAAAAGAGTGAAATGGTTGAATCACGAATATGGCAAACAACAACAACAAAAAGGGAACATGAACTTTATAGAATACATGGTTGAATTTAGGCCAAAAAGGCAACTGAGACCAAAAAAATGTACATATTTTATAAGAGGAACGAAAACAGTGCTATGCCCATCAGCATATTACAATGAATATCTTGGTACCAATTCACATGGTGTCAAGAGTCATAACACAGAAACTACAGGAGGTAAAAAGAAACACGTAAAGGCTAAAATGTTGGGAAGTGCTTACGTGATCAAGTGGACGGGTGTGACGTGGACTGTGGGCCTGCACCCCACGTGCACACACACGGCTGACCGTCTGGAAGATTAAACGGGTAACATGACCACAATGTCAAAGACATTATTTCTGGGTGTAGGAGAATAATACATTTAATTGTTTTCCTCTGTACTGACTGACTGAATTTTTTACTGTGAGCATGTATTAATCTTATCATTTGAAAAAAATACATAAAAAGTTTTCTATAGTGAAAAAGCAAAAAAAAAAAAAAAAAATCAACATGAAATACTATAACTTTATAAAGTCAGTTGACTTGAATAATTAAAAATAACAGCATCAGTTTCTAAACTGTAGAAAATTTGCAGCAATAAAAACTTTGGGGGACTTCCCTGGTGGCACAGTGGTTGGGAATCCACCTGCCAATGCAGGGGACATGGATTCGAGCCCTGGTCCAGGAAGATCCCACATGCTGTGGAGCAACTAAGTCCGTGCACCACAGCTGCTGGGCCTGCACTCTAGAGCCCGCGTGCCACAACTACTGAAGCCCGCGTGCCTAGAGCCCGTGCTCCGCAACAAGAGAAGCCACCGCAGTGAGAAGCCCGTGCACTGCAACGAAGAGTAGCCCCTGCTCGCCGCAACTAGAGAAGGCCCGTGCGCAGCAACGAAGATCCAGCACAGCCAAAAATAAAAATAAAATAAATAAAAATTTAAAAAAACAAAAACAAACAAACTTTGGTTTTCCAGAACTTAGAGTAACAATTTTCTGAAACAAGTTTGCCCTCCTTTGGTGCTCTTAGGTGTCTCCTAATCTGATTCCACTAAATAAGGAAAAATTGAAGACCCTTTGTAGAAGCCTGTGCTCTCAGCAAGAGTGTATCAGTCTCTCAAGATGTTCTTTTTTTATTCTTTATGTTAATATGCTAACAAGTTAAATTTTATCTCAGTACTTATGTAAAATTTATGGCTTCATTTTATAATACAATTTAGATTCCTCGCTACATTTAGGATATGTTTCTACTATTTTATACGGTTTTAAAAGACACAGGATTGATGTAAATCAGAGCCAGAAGCAAACAGCTATAAAGCTGACTATCCTTATTTAGTGTCTGATTTAAAAGAGTCCATGTTCCAACATAATTTCCAGAAGGAAAGCAACGTCTAGAGCCTTAAAGTCATTCTGAGTTGTCTTAGCTGAAAATTACTTTAATTGGGGAAAAAAGGGCTTTTCTTCGGCTATAGAAATCTAACTTTATCAGATTCAAATATCAAAACATGCAAAAAAGCATAAGGCCACATATTAGTGGATTAAACAAATGCAAAAAATATAATTATGAGGAAACATTATAAATATCTAAAAATAGAACAGTAAGAAAGAATGTATCTTTCATAATCAGTAATGTTAAATTTATTTTAGAAAAAGATATTTTAGGCTTGACAGTGAAGCTATGACAGAAGTCTACACGGGAACTTCTGAAGAGGCTCAGTCCCAGGCAGGGGTTGGAGACCAGGAGCCGAGCAGGAAAACATTTCTTCCTGATTTTCACTGTCATCAGAAAAAGCCCTCAAGTAAGGGCTGGGCTCCTCTCTGCCACGGTGGCAAGTTACATAAACTACAAAATTACACACACAAAAGCGTAACACATGTGCAAAGGACATTCCAAAGCATTCCAGTAACAACAGTTGGGAAGCACCTACAGATGCTTTTCATGTTTCTCTTTAAAGACTAGTCAAAATCTCGCTGAAAATAAAAGCCCATAATTACTGTGACCCAGGAGTCGAGGATAGGAGAGTTTAAAGCGGCCTCCTTGGCCAACAGCTGACATGGCTGGCACGTGCGTCTCGCTGCGAGGGGCCCGAGCGCAGGAGGGCCAGGGCCTCCCCGGGGACCCACCCCCCGCGTCCCCTCTCCTCCCACCCACATGCCCGGCTCTGGGTCCTCAGCCTCCAGGCCCCTGCACCCCCTGCACGTGCCGGCCCATCTCCACCCCTTCCTGTCTAAGGGTGCACCCACACTCCGTCCCTGCCTGCTTTGTTTCTCTCCTGAGCACTAAGGGCTCTGCTTTCCCTAGTTTATCCTCGAGCTTCTACTGCAGCATAAGCAGCAAGAAGGCTGGGCTCACCTGGCATCCGGCCTGACTTCCACAGTGGTGCCTGGAGCATCCCAGGTGCTGGGACACACCTGCCCCCGAGAGCCATGGGGTCGCGGAGAGCGGCACAAACGCACACCGATGGCCTGTTCAGGTGTCCAATCCCTGACTGTGCTTGCCATAAACTTTCTGTCCGTTTCTTCACTGTAAGTTGTCACTTTCTGTGATGTCTCCAGCATCTCCTGTCTTTTTCTTTTCACTTCAAATACCATATACTTACTCTCAACTTCCCATTTTTTTAACTTCTAATATGAGGTAGAAAAATTTGAAAATTGCATATTTAATAAGGGGTTAAGATACAGGATATGTAGAGAACTTTTAAAACTTAACAAAAAAACCAAACAACTCAATTCAAAAATGGGCAAAGGACCTGGATAGATATTTCTCCAAAGAAGATATATATATACAAATAAGCCCATGAAAAGATGCTCAACATCACTGACCATCAGGAAAATGAACATCAAAACCGCAGTGAGGTACCACCCCACACCCATCAAAAAGCACCCAGTGCTATCAAAAAAAAAAAAGGAAAGAAAGAAAGAAAAAGAAAAGAAAACAACGAGTGTTGGCTAGGATGTGGAGAAATTAGAAACCTCATGCACTGTTGGT
This sequence comes from Lipotes vexillifer, assembly GCF_000442215.2. NCBI lineage: Eukaryota > Metazoa > Chordata > Mammalia > Artiodactyla > Lipotidae > Lipotes > Lipotes vexillifer. Next base: position 2,075,425 of record NW_006797916.1, on the reverse strand, counting down.
GAGAATGCAAAATGGTACAGTCACTGTGGAAAACAGTATGGAGCTTCCTCAAAAAATTAAAATAGAATGACCACGTGATTAAGCAATCCCACTACTGGGTATACACCCAAATGAAAAGAAAGCAGAGTCTCGAGGAGATGTCTGTACACCCATGTTCACAGAAGCACTACTCACAAGAGCTAAAACGTGGAAGCAACCCATCTGCCCCTCAGCATTTGAAGGGCTGAGCAAAATGTGGGCCATCCATGCAGTGGGACATCATTCACCTTGAAAAGGAAGTTCTGACACATGCTGCAACATGAGAGAACCTCGACACCACGGTGCTGAGTGAAATAAGCCACTCGCTCAAGAACAAATACTGTGTGATTCCACTTATTTGAGGTACGCAGAGGGGAAGAATCACAGAGACAGCAGGATGGTGGGTGCCAGGGGCTGGGTCAGCATTTCACGGGGACAGAGCTTCAATTTTACAAGATGAAGAGTGACAGGGATGGACGGTGGTGATGGCTGCACAACGACAAGGCTGGACTTAGCGCCACTGAGCTGCACACTGAAAAGTGTTTAACGTGGTAAATCCCTCCTGCATCTATTTTACCAAAAAAAAAAAAAAAAAAGTAGAGCAAACACACACACACAAAACCCCTCAAAACAAAACCAAAATAGTTAAGTCTGATAAAACTGTGTCTAAAAAACATAACTTTTGCCTATTAAACTGGCGATTTCATTAAAAACCATAATAGGTACTGCTGGGGGGTGTAAAGCGCTTCTGCCCTTTGTGGGGCTCCCCGAGGGCCATACAGCACCCGCTGACGCAGAACCTCCAGCTCCAGATATTCATCTACAGGGAAAAACCCAGAATGTGTATAAAAATTTATCACAAAGAAACTGAAAACTAGAAAACTACGTAGTCATTAAAAATTTAAGGAGAAAGGATACAGAAACGTGTTCAACAGTATGCTAAGTTTAAAAACAGGCTACAAACGTATGTGGTTTGATTCTAGGTGAGTTTAATGAATATATGTGAATAGATAAAAGGGTGGAAGGATATTCAGAACACTGTGCTTGGCTGTTTCCTGGGTGGGGATTCTTGGCTATAGGCCTTCCCCATCTTCTATTTTCTTACAAGGGACACGTGTGATTGTTAACAATCAGCTGAACTCCCTCCCAAAAGGTGGCATCAGGAGCCCCGCGTGCCATCCTGGCTGGTCTCCGAGGTGCCGGCTGCGCGAGAGCCTTGCCAGCAGCACGGCGTTGCCAGGGAGCGGACCAATTAGCACCAGTGCAAGTGCTAATCCTGGTGGACACGCTATTCGTGAAACAGTAAGATAAAACTTTGGAAAAAACGTGTATTAAACACAGTACAAGTGAAAACACAGAATGCTCTCCTTGAAATAAGAGAGAATTGTAATCTTCCAGCCAGCTTTCTGGAGAATCTTGGTTACTTTCTTTAACTGAAAGTGATCAGTAACACAGAATTAGGTTCTTAGGACAGAAAATGAATTGTGTGGCTGCTACGACCTAGCAAAGCTCCACTGAGAAGTGGAGCTTGGAGGAAGTCTTGTGGAACACCATACCTTCTGTGGGGAGGGGAGGGTGTGTTTGTTTTGTTCAGGGATTGAATGAATGGACGGAGGGAAGAAATGAGGGTCAGGACAAATGGGTCAGCAGAGGGTGCCTGGGGTGGGGGAGGGCACACATTCCAGAACCCGTCAGCTCTTCTCGAAACCCCGGCTGCCCATCCTGCCCAGAATCACCTGAGGATTCCTCAGCAGCACGGCATGTTTTAAAGGTGGTCCTAGCGACCCAAATGTGCAGTAGGTGTGAAAGGCTCACTGGGGGCTGCGGGTGGCGGCGGGGGGGGGGGGGCCATGAGGACGGCAGCGCTCTCAGATGACCTGGCTGGGGACAGGAATCAGGACAGGATGCAGACAGCCCCAGGGCCAGGCCCAGCAGCGGCCCGCACTGGGCAGCAGCCCCCGTGGATGGAAGCAGCAGGAGAAAGGCCACAGGGCCAGAGGATGGCTGGCAGTGGTCCTGTGTGGACGAAGGGCCCGTGAGACGGTCTAACGGGTTTCCAGAGCAATCCATGTACCTGGGCAGGGCGAAAACGGGCACATCCTACAACCACAAAGTCCACGCTGGGGACATACCCTAGAGAAACCAGCGCACGTGGCAACACACACAAGAACATCCGCAGCAGCACGGTTCCTAACATCCAGACACTGTTCACCACTGAAAAGAGCAGATTCTAGTTAAGTTCAGAAAGCCCTGGGGTGTGCCAGGCTACACAGCTCAATATGGGGGGCAGGACATGGGGTGTGTGTCGGGCAGCCGAGCAAAGGCCTACAGAGGAGGACTCTGGGCCTTTCCAGCCTCCCCGCCCACGTGGCCCCCGCAGGAGCAGACAGGTGCGGACGTCACCCCGCGCGCCCCGCTCTGGCTACACGTCCGGACGGGGCCCCTGAGCAAAGCCGTTCCCAGACTTGGAGCAAGGCCCTTCCTCACGCCATCGGGTGGTGAGGGGCTGAGATTTAAAACCTGGTCCTAACTTGCCCCACGTGGCTGCAGAGAGACGGATGAGCATGTGAGCCCGGGAGGCCTTGGTGGTCAGGCAGCACCACTCTCAGGTGGGCCACCTCCTTGTGGGGAGTTGGGCCAAGAGTGCAGGCACCGGGAATTTCTGGGAAGGGGTGGAGGCTGAACGCCAGTGACGCAAGGGCCCAATCAGTGAAACAAGTACAAGGTCCGCTCTTCTAGCCTCCTGTGAACACAGGACAACAGAACCAAATTCTTTCTGATCAGTAAATGAGAGCATCACGTGGATAAGAGCAAGGGTTCTGGAGACAGCCGGGGGGTGGGGCGGGGTCACAGGTCAGCTGCGTCACCTGGCAGCTCACTCTGCCTCTGCCTCCTGCTGGGGTTGCCAGCGACATAAACCCATCATGTGTCTTAAGGGCTCAGGAAACAGCTTGCAAGTCAAGACAACCCAATGGGCAAGTTTCCTTTCTATGACCCTCTGCTGGGAGCCTGAGACAAGTCTGCTGTCTTCTACTACACAACCGTGGGGATGGGTCTCCCCTGGGCGACATTTCCCGATTCTTTTCCATTTGTCATCGGTCATCATCGCAGGGTCATCCAACATAGACTGTATGTGCCAACCCACAGGCATGCCCGTGTGCAGGCGTGTGCGTGCATGTGTGTTGGAGCTTCGATACCACAATAGGGTAAACGTCCACACCTCTGCCTCGTCCCACCCTGCCACATTCCTGGGCTTCAGGGTCAAAACACAGATCAATTTTCCAAGACAAAATAATAGGTTTCAAAACCTAGGGCAGAATCACATAATTGCTGCATACACCAGGGACACGCAGCGCTCTTACATAAAGCCTATATTATCACCAAACTTCAGATGCTGAATTACTAACTTCTTCTGAGATCAAACCAAAATAAGCTCTAAGGCGGTTTCTTTGCCATATTTAGGGTGCTCGTGTAGGAGCAGTGACAAGCATCCGGCTACGACACTTTCTGGAATTCTGGCTATTTCTTCCTGGCCAGAAAGAAAACATTGAGTTTTTACTGGAATACCAACTTCAAGTCCCCCAGCACGGGACTTCATGGCTGAGAATCTGTCCTCCTACTGGCCACATATTTAAGCTCAAGCTTTTGCAATTCTAAAAAAAGAAAGAAAGAAAGCCCGCTCTGAAACTTCTGAGGAGGCTAAGGAAAGGGGAAACGTGAGCAGCCTGCACATTCGTTAGGCTCCACCCACCACACCTGCCAGCAAAGGCGCGGCACTCACTCCTGTGCATGAGGCCTCCCTCACCCAAATCACATCCCAGACTGTTCTCTCAATCACTAAATATCACTGTTTCCACAATACCGACTCCAGATAACAGAAAAGCTATAGGTGACGTCCATTCCTAAACCCGCCATGAATGGTCAGCGACGCAGGAACGTGCCCTGTCCCCAGTGCCACGCCCTCTGCAGTGGAGGGGAGGCCTCTCCAGGGAGGACAGGACCACCGGCTCGGCCCCTCTGCTGCTCCCAGGGCAGCATGGACACCGCTCACACGTACAGGGCAAGGAGCTGGACACGTTCTACTCCCTGACTTTGCACGCAGGACAACTGAGCTGACACACGGCCTCCAGATGGTTTCTCTTACAGCTGAGAAAAAAACTTTCCAGAGCTGAGGTCAGATTTCTAATTTCAAAACCACAGAATTCATTTAATTAACTGAAAACAAATCATGATTTTTACTAGATCAAAAAATTGGTCACTGACTGACCTTCAGGGAGTTAAAAGTCCCATCTGTAAATGTCAAACATCACTTAAAATTAGACAGAGTTGAAGTTCCACCCTGAATCCACCAGACATTTTTCTCCCCCTTTCTTTGCGCCCTTCCGGACACAACAGAAGTGTTTTAATTTAACCAGTAATCAATGTAAAGAACCACAAAGTACATCTTTTGCTTCATCATCATCATCATCATAATAAATGTAAGTTTGTTAAAGCAAATGATCCAAATGGATGAGAGTAAATCGTAGACACTGGCAGCTAGTACTTACAAATGAGATAAATATCGATTTAAAAATACAATTGTCAGGGTACTTCCCTAGTGGTCCAGTGGGTAAGACTCCGTGCTCCCAATGCAGGGGGCCCAGGTTCGATCCCTGGTCGGGGAACTAGATCCTGCGTGCCCCAACTAAGAGTCCGCATGCCGCAACTAAGACCCGGCACAGCCCAAATAAATAAACAAACAAACAAATACATCTTTTAAAAATAAATAAAAATAAATATAGTGTCAGTAAAAGTCTAAATGAAACTTTAAAATGTTTTAAAAAATTTGACACAGCAGCTTCCGCTCATCTACCAGCTTCAGTTCCCAGGGCCTCCAGGGCCTGCCCTCAGCCTGCTTTCTCTGTGGTCCTCACAACTCTGGGATGTAGAAATGTTCATTCCACGTGTGGTAACTGGGCCACAGCTAGACGGTTAACTCCACAATTACTCATAATCTATCCAAGGAACCACCCCAAAGATTTTTTTTTTTTTTTTTTTTTTTTTT
>NW_006797916.1:2061372-2069923 GCF_000442215.2 Lipotes vexillifer | reverse complement strand
GTGGCACCCTCCCGGACCGGGGCACGAACCCGTGTCCCCTGCATCGGCAGGCGGACTCTCAACCACTGCGCCACCAGGGAAGCCCCAAAGATAAATTTTTAATGGTACAATTCTCATATTTTGGGGCTGAAAACCTTCCTTTCTTTAGCCATTAAAATTTTTAAAAATTTCACCTCAAACCACAACGAGATACCACTTGAAGCCCACTAGGATGTTTAGAATCAAAAAGTCAAAGAACAGTAAGTATAGTTGAGAACGTGGGGAAATTGGAAGCCTCATAAAGTTGCTGGTGGATATAAATGGTGTGGCTGCTTTGGAAAGCAGTCTGCCAGTTCCCCAAACGATCACACACAGTCACTGTACGACTCAGCAGTCCCACCCCCAGGCGTCTGTCCGAGACAAGCAGAAACGCATGTCCCCACAAAACCTGTACCCGAATGTTTACGGCAGTGACGTTCGCAACAGCCCAAAGGTGGGACGTCCACCAGCTGACGAGTGGGGAACAAAAAGGAAAACAGTGCTGAGACGTCAAACAGCGTGGATGAACCCCTAAAACACCACGCTAAGTGACAAGCCAGTCACAAAAGGCCACGTATGACTCTGCTCAGATGAAAGGGGTCTGTGGAAACAGGACCCAGGTCACGATTTGCTTAGTGCTGGGGGGGCACTGAGGATGCTGGGGCTGCGAGGGCGACAGCTAAAGGGCGTGGGGTTTCCAACTGGGAGGGATGAAAACGTTCTAAAACTGACCGGCGTGATGGCTCTGCGTTTCTGTGAATACGTTAAAAACCACTGAATTGTACGCTTTACGTGAGTGATTGTATGGTTATGTGAGTTATATCTCAATAAAGCTGCTAAAAAGTTTCAGCTTATCCAATGCTGCTCAGGAAAAAGCAGACAGACCCCAGCTTCCAGCTTCCAGCCACCTTGACTTTGGGGCAGCAGGGCTGCAGACCGAGAAAGAAAGCCAGAGGAAGAAAAGGCTCCCGTGTGGCCAGCAGTTCTGGCTCTCAGAGAGCTGGCCGGTATCGTGGGGCCTGAGCTGGCGGAAGCAAAGCTCACGTCACCGCCCTAGCGGGTGGGAGACAGATGGAGCCGGGGGCTCGCGGATGGCGCTCACCCCTCGGAAGGAAGGGAATGAGGGCGGGGGGAGGGCAGCCTCAGCTGCTGAAGCAGCAGGAGACGATGAGCCGCACACTCTGCCTGTGAAGAGCCACAGGCACCAGCAGCGACAGGCACCAGCAGCGACGCCGTTTCCAAAATAACTAAACGTCAACTTCTTCCCCTATAAGAACAAACCTTCAGTATCGACCAGGGGAGTCCACCCAGGCCACACCAGGCCAAGCGTCACCAGCTGCACATCAACCCTGCGAGTCTGCAGATAATGCTTCCGAAAACTTAGTAAAAAATAAACCAAATCAGCACACCGTAAGATAGGTGTGGATGGCCAAAAAACCCCAGACGCACAAAACACGACACCTGAATCCCTAACGTCAGAAGACGTTGCCATAGAGGGAAAAACTAAAAACTCTCCTAACGAAAGCATGTTACCCAAGCTCACCCTCGCTTCCGTTCGGTCAACCGCACTTACCGGCACTGGTCCAAACACGGAAGCAGCCTCGCCGCCCGGGACCTGCCTTCCAGGAGGAGAGCCCGGCCAGCTCCGGGCTGGGGGCGTCTTCCCCAAGACCTGCCTTTTGTGCCACCAACAGAGGCCAACCACCCCGGGACCTCACTGCCCGGCACCTCAAGTCTATACCACCCACAGACCCACAGCGAAAGTCACCCAACCACAGTGTGTCTCTCAGTCCAACTGTACAGGGCAGGCGGGGGAACGACAGACAAGATCAGTGACCAGGGATGGTGGGGCAGGGGCGGCAGACCCAGGGAGACCCAGCCTGGGCTCTGCATCTCGGATCTTGGCGACGGCGGCCCACGGGAGACACTGGGGAGGAGGGAGCAGGGCAGAGGCACCTTCTCCAGCAGCCCCTCCCGGAGAGGGCCCCACAAAGTGCTTCATCTGGCAAACCCGCCCAGCCCGCTGACACCAGATACCAGAGCTTCAGAGACTTTCCAGGGACTGTGCACCTGATCCCCGGCAACAGCTGTGTGAGAGCCTGCAGAAAACGGCCACAGACTCCTGGGTAATTCTCCAACCTGGGCTTGCCTGGCAGCCTGCTTGATCCGTAAAACCTGGCAGAAGGTACACGTGTGAATTACAAGCCTAGACCTCAGGGACCTCACAGCTGCCACCCCCGAGCACATTCCCATCACCATGTGCACAAGGTCACGCCAGCTCGCTGGAGAGTGAGGTCCCACACGGAGAGAGGTTCCAGTTGGGGCCCCAGACATGTGAGCGAGGCCATCCTAGACCACTCAGCACCCAGACCAGAAGAACCTCCAAGCCAACACTCAGACATGCAGAAAATATTAAATATTTGCTCTTTTAAGTTATCAGGTTTGGGGGTGACGTGTTACTCAGCAAAGCTAACTGATACAGTTGTAGATGACTAGGGTACTTAGAAATAGAATACAACTAACTTACAAAAAAATACATTGAGTTTTAACTTCTCCTGAAAGGTATGCATCAGTGGGTAGCACAATTTAAAAAGTACCCTATCCAACTCAGGATATACAACAGCAATTTAATTCTTTAATTTCTGCTAACTCTGCCAGGTATATCAAAATACCAAACATGATGGTTCTATTTGGTTAAAAGAAACAACAATCTCAATTTATTAAAACTTTGACACGCTCTCTATATTCTGAACTTTTATAAAATGCTATCTCTGATTTAAAAGCGAATTTCTCAGAGAAGGATTACATCTTATTTATGACTCAACAATAAATGTGTGCTTTTTTCCTTTTCTGGTCCTAGGTTTAGTTGATAAAGACCCTTAAGCAGGCCAGAAAAAGATGCTCTAAAAGTAAACCCTAACTAATGCAATTCTTTTTTCTCTTCTTCTTTCCTTTCTTTCAAAAAATCTGAACCTCTTTTAAGCCTAGACCATAGCAAATGTGTTTATGACTACATGGTGGAAATTCTTCCAAACATTTGGCTGGAAGAGACCTGGGAGCCCAGCTAATTCCCAGACCTTTAACCTGTTTCTCCAGGTGACTCATCCGAGTACGGTAAGACAGGGACCGAGAGCCAGCCCCCCACTTCAGGGCTCAAAGGTGGCCTGTTCCCAACTCCCTGCCCTGCAAAGGCTGCTTCTTGCAACACAGGAGTGACTTGGGAAGGTGGACAGACAGGCCCTACCAGTTCCAGTTACCACTGCCCTGACGAAATGACATCTGGTTTCTTCCTCAAATAAGACCTAAAAGAAGCATTCAGGGTTCCCTGAGTTCAGACACTAGGAATCTAGGCACTAGATACCTGCCATCGAACACTCAAGGTGTACCCTGGGCTCCAAGCAGGAGGGCACCTCTACTCCTCAAGCCCCCCCAGCTGGCTCCTCCCCTCCGCTCCCCCCGCCCCTGACTGTACTCACCTCTTTCCTCACCTCCGCCTTCTCACGCAAGGCATCCTGCGATCAGGCTCCGCGGGAGCCTCAAGGTTTCCTCTAGGCCTCTTCACACCGGGCCCACAGCTCCTCAATCATCTTTCTATTTTCTGTGTAGCATCTGGACCTCTCCCCAAGCATAAATAAACCTCCTGCTAAAGTTTAAGTTCATTCTCTCGTCTTTACTTTGTGACATTAAGAGCAGGGGATGCTTCCAAAGGTATTACTTTAAACCAATATAAAAATATTAGAAAAAAGAATGTATTCCTGCATCACTTATGAAAATAAGTAATTTTTAAAAGAACATTCATTCTATTGCCATTTAGGAAATCAGAAAAGATGTTTTCAAACATTTGCTATATTCAACTGTCTTTGCCAACATTATCACTGCAATCTGTTATTAGAGAATTTTCGCAATAACAATGTTACTATTGCTGACCTAAAAAGACAAGCCCTGTGCGAGCGCTGTGCCAGGCTCTTCTTGTGCCGAGTGCTCTGCCCTCACCCCAGCCACCCTGGGAAGCGGGGACTTGAGTCACCCTCACATTCAGACGAGGACGCACTGTGAGGCTAAGGGGCGTCCCTCACCCAGCGGCTCAGCCACCAGGACCTGGGTGGAGACAAGCTGGTTCCAGTCTGCACTGCGTGGCTCTCAGCCAGCCTCTCAAAAGAGAAGAACGTCAAGACCACATTACGTCAGAATTTTAAGACAGGAGAATACCACTCCCCAAACTAAAAGGGGAAACGCAGACAGAGTTCCCAAGGACTTTATTACCAGCCCAGCCACTCACGGGCGACTTGATAAACAGGCAAAGTCTAACCAGCAAAATGGAGTTTGGTACATAATACCAAATATTACCCGACTTCTAGAAAACGCGAGGAACTTGGCCTCCAGCAATCACGCTTCTTACCTCAACGTCAAACACCTCGACGGAGCTGTCTAGCAGCTGCACTCGGATGGGTGTCCTGGCCGCTGGCCACGCCGCTGCTGCCGAGGGGCCCTGCCCAGGCTCGAGGGTGCTGACGCCCGCAGGGGTCGGGGCGCCTAGGCGTGTCCCTGGGGTCTGCAGGACGCGGTAGGTTCCTTCCAGCTCCCCCATTCTTCACCAGCTAAGAGTGAGGAATGCACTAAAACACACAAACCCCCCCCCAATTATCCCCAGTTATTTCGATATTAAAACAACGTAAGAAAATTATCAGGTACACAGAATTCTCTGCACTGTTTTTGCACTTCTACGAGTCTTAACGTACAACAAAATTAAGAGTTTAGAAAGATTATCTTCTCATACCTCGACTGGTAAGCATACACAGCAACACGCCCCAACACCACTATCGCTGGGGTGCGCGCAAGCTGGCAGTGCGTGAACTCATTTAACCCCCAGACCCTCTGAAGGAGCCGCAGCATCTCTGCCCACCGGCAGGGGAGGGGAGGCCCACAGCCGCCTGCCTCTCTTTCCCCAGACCACCCGGAGGCCCTGCACCTCCTCCCTCCACCAGCCCAGACATTCACGTGCTGACCACATGCTCTGTGTGCCGGACAGTGCTTTTCAGCAAAGGGAAAGGGGTACACACAGCATGGTGCCAGCATGGGTCCCGGGTCCCACCTCTGCTGACATGGTGGGGAAAATGCCAAGGAAGGTGGATGAAGACAGCCAGGCTGTCTGCCCGCTTTGCACACCCTGGTTTTTCTAAGCTGTGTCACCAGGCTGGAGCGGGGGCCACCAGTGGTTCAGGAGGTAACTTCAGACTTGGCGCTGAGTGACAGCCTGGTACACATCACGGGGAGCGCACACGGGCCACCCTTCCCAGCACCCGCCCTGTCCTGTCCTCACAATACCCTTGTGGTCACCACCACCCACGCCCTCCTCACCCATGACAACACCGAGGGTCTGCAAGGGTCAGAGAGCTGCCCCGGGAGGCGCTCGTGCCCTTTCAACCCGCCTCAACGTGCCGGGGGAAGGGTCTCCGGTTCTTAGCTGTTAAGTTGAACAGAGCCAATCACGCCATTGTTTTTTAACAACCAAAGGACAGGCTCAGTGCCTGCTAGAACCTGGTCATACTGCCTTGCTTTTAGTCATCCTTATTAATATAATTACCTTCTATTTATGGCCAATTCCCTTCTTAAATACGTGTATTTATGTATGAAAGTCAACTTAAAGAAACATACCTAATGGTTAAACACAGTATGGCAAACACAGATGCCAGATGTTTAATCAAGAAAGAATGCAGGGGCTTCCCTGGTGGCGCAGCGGTTGAGAGTCCGCCTGCCGATGCAGGGGACACGGGTTCGTGCCCCGGTTCGGGAAGATCCCCCATGCCACGGAGCGGCTGGGCCCGTGAGCCATGGCCACTGAGCCTGCGTGTCCGGAGCCCGTGCTCCGCAGTGGGAGAGGCCACAACAGTGAGAGGCCCGCGTACCGCAAAAAACAAACAAAACAAAGCAAGACTGCAGATGCGGTGAAAATCATTTTATTTTGCTTTAATCATCTTCAAACAGTCTTCTACTACTTTGCAGTAAATAGTTTAAGGAATTAATCTCACTAAACTCCTAGTCCTCGTGCCCTTTCATGCCAACTTAACTGCTGAGTCCTCTGCCTTTTCCTCTTTTTCGAGCTTGTTATCAAGATAAACCAACTCATGAACTTATTATCTCTTCAATTAAGATGGAAAAGCTCTCAGTGACCCACTGCCAAGCAACTCCTACTTAAACCCTACTGAGCGAAGACCTTCCCAACAATCTGCATGAGAATTTCCATGCACGTCTGGTTTATTAAACAAGCAAACAGAAAATAAGAAAGCTAAAACCACTGGGAAAAGTGAAATGTGCGTAGCATGAGCAAAGTGCTGAGGCAACGTGTCATTCTGCGAAATACAGCTCCTGACCCACCTCATGCACAAACGAACGGGCTGACCCCCTGCTCGGACTGGCACATAGATCCCCTGCGCCACACGTGTGGTTCAGGCTGGCAGTTACCCAGAGTCTTCAGAATTCTCTCTCCAGGCTGCATGCCCCCGGGAGCGGTCACTAATTCTGTAACTATTTTCTAAGTATTTACTTAATTAACGTCGCAGCCATCAAAGAACAGGCACCACGTATGCCGCAGTCAGGAACCACACTTCAGAAAAGCCCTGTATATGAAGTTCTGAGAGCCATAAATGTGAGCGTTTTCATGCCAGTCTCACAAACTTGAGTAGTTACTACAGAAGAGAGGGGTGTTAAGGAAGTCAAGCCCACCCCTCAGGTGTCTCAGGTGCGTACACAGGTGAGAGTAAAGCATGGTCAGCTCACAGCACTCGCCCAACACCCACCACCAAGAGGAGGTTCTCCTGAAACAAGCTACGGGATGTTTTACTTTGGGCACCAAAGTGATCCTTTCCCTTTTAAGTAAAGCTACAATTCTGAAAACATATATACAACCAAGATGTACTTTTAGGAGTCACTTCTGTTGTGTATTCCGTTGTAAAATTCTCATTTATATTACTTCGTAATAATTTTAGATGGAAAAAAATTTCTTCAGGTTCTTTCTCTTTTACTTATTATAAGAAAGTCATGTCTAAACGTCTACTTTAAAAAAAACAAAACAAAACAAACCCAGCAAGACTAACCTGTCTTGAGGGGCACATCCGGGTGAGAAAACTGCAAGAACAGGCAAGGAGGTTATTCCTAGAACAGTCAGGGCAGTGGTCCCCTTGGTGGGAGGGGCCTGTCCCAGGGGCAGGGCACAGGGGAGGGGTCCCGGGTGTGGCCGGCACAGTTCCATCGCTTCACTGGACAGTGTCCACTTCATTCATTAATCTGTACATTTGATTAATGCAGTTTTTCTGTATCTGTGTTTATTTTATAATAAAAAATATATTTAAACCAGCATACTTTTAATTTACCATTGTTTCATCTCTCATAAGAACAAAAGATACGTTAGACAGATGAAAAAAAACAATTTTCTTGGCTCAAGGAATTCTAAAACATGGCTCTTGAGAGGAAGCCTTTGCAGGTTTTTACACCTTCTGAGCAGCATGCTTACATCCTAGTTATCTGCACCTGGTCAAAGAAAGACACCCACACAGCTTAGGCTGAGACTCCGGACCACGAGATGGCCTGATCCCGGAGGTTCATCCGAGGGAGACAAGTTCTCTTAAGAGGAAGTGACCCCATGGGGCACCCTCCCTGCTGATATTCCAAAGAAAGCTCTGTTTGCTATTACACAACGGCAATGTGGCATTAAACCACCCATTTGATAATTACTCAGCTTTAAGTTTAAGAAAGTTTAGAAAGGAAGACACTTAATGGAAAACCGAATGTAACTGCTGTGCTGTGAATGTTAGTTAATAATCATGGTGTCATTTTAGAACAAGCAGCAGAAGGACCCCTCCCTGCAGGAGCATGAAGCTGCTCATTCAACAGTCTTGCTACATACAGCCTGATTGCTTCCTGTAGTCTGACAATGGGAAAAAATGAAAGGGAAAAATGTATGTACTGAATTTGCTTTACATAAATTATAAACTAACAGAAATTACTTTGTTTTGCTCTGTGTGTTTATAAATAAACATTAAAAAGGCAAGAATAGGCAAACTGGACTAGACACACAGAGCGCATCCCGCAGGCCTGCAGGCTCTAAACGTCAGGCATTAGCCCCTGCTCACTCCCCTGCTGCTGCCAGAGACGCTCTCCGGAAATCTGGAGGGAGTCAGCGGTGTCAAGAGTCAGGCGCCTACGCGGGACCCCGGCTCCCTTCTCCCTCCCAGGTGAACAAAATGATTTGCAGTCTTCGTTCCTAAAAACACTTCTGACGGCTGCGTACACATTGCCACCACTGGTATTTAGTGTGACCTACTACAAACTCGGCTCCTATATATTCTCATTTAATACAAAATTTAAAAACCAACTCGTGGGGCTTCCCTGGTGGCGCAGTGGTTGAGAGTCTGTCTGCCAATGCAGGGGACACGGGTTCGTGCCCCGGTCTGGGAGGATCCCACATGCTGCAGAGTGGCTGGGCCCCTGAGCCATGGCCGCTGAGCCTGCGTGTCCAGAGCCTGTGCTCTGCAGC
>NW_006797916.1:2061098-2061362 GCF_000442215.2 Lipotes vexillifer | reverse complement strand
AAAAAAAAAAAAAAAAAAAAAAAAATCTAAAAACAGCCTGACCACCATGTTGAAATACTCACCACTTTTACTAAGCTAACATGCAACACACACACACACACACACACACACATAAAAAAAAAAAAACCAACTCGTGACATATAATTTCCATCTTGAAGTTGGAAAAATTCGGCTCAAAAGTCTGCCAAGGCTTTGGGTGATGATGGGTCAATGCAGGTTTGTAACAAAGGTACCACTCGGGGGGGGGGGGGGGGGACGGGGGAG
>NW_006797916.1:2049380-2061004 GCF_000442215.2 Lipotes vexillifer | reverse complement strand
CTGTGCACGTCTGGGGGCGGGGGGCATACGAGAAATCTGTGAAACTTCCACTCAATTTTGCTGTGAACTTAAAATTGCTCTAAAAAGCAGGTCTATTAAAAAGAAAAAGAAGCTCTGCCACAGAACACATAATTCAGAAGTGACAAAGCCAGGACATAAGCCCAGCCCAGATTTGGCCCTCAAGTCGCCTCCCCCTTGGCTGGGAAATCAGCCTGTGGCTCCCCAGACAGGCGCAGTCCACTGTCCACAGCAGTGGAAGTTGCTAAAATTTCGGTCACGCGTGGAAAAGATCTCTACATGCTTCTTTGACGAAAAGGTGAATAAAAGCAAGGTACAAAGAAGGCTCGTGGTGCACTAACTGGTTAAAAGAGGAAGACGTAAACACATGCACTTTTCAAACAACCACCCTGGAGGGTAAACCAAAACCTAAAGGAAAGAACTGCCTCTGGGGGCAGGGGGAGGGGGAGGCGCTGGGAGGGCAGCGCTGGGCTCCGCTTCCTGAGTCTACAGTGTTCAGTCATGTCGCATAGGGAACCTTGTCAATGTGCTTTTGCCACGTAACATAACCTGTTCCCAGAAGTAACACCAGGGGGTGACGGCCATGGGGGCCAAAATTCTGCCCACCGCAAGGTCTTTGTCGGGTAATTCCCATGTCTGCATCATCTCAGCTGTAGCCTGTCTTTTCTCTTGTGAGCTGGTATTTCCCTGGTTCTGTGTAGGCCAGGTAATTTTGGATTATATTCTGGACATTTTAAACACTGTGTTACGAGCCTCTGGCCTTGTTTAAATCCCACAGGGAATGTGGCACTTCTCTTTCAGCAGCATGGCCTTGCCAGGTTCAGGCCGCAGCCGTGGTCTCAGCATCAGAGGCTCCATCCTCCCTGTGCACCATGACCCAGCTGCCAGCCTGGCTCCCAGGCTGTGGTCGACCCCTTAGTTGAGTCCCCACAGCCTCTGGCAAGTGGCGCAGGGTCGGCCCCATGCGTGTACAGCTCGGTATCGAGCCCACAAGTTTGTCGGCAACTCTGAGTGGTCACCTCCTGAGCACCGCCCTCCACGGGGGTCACTTCCTGAGCTCCCCCCCTCCACAGCTCCCTGGTTTACTTCTCAGTCCTCCAGCCAGAGGACTGTGGCTTGTTCCCACGTCCTGGGACTGCACCCTTGCTGGGACCAGGCTGCAGGAAAGAGAGTAAAAAGCCCTTGGAGTTTTAGGTGTCTCAGGCCTGGCTGGAGAACAGGGAGAGAGAGAGAAGAAATGGTGGCCTTCTCCCACTCTCTCCAGAGCACAAACTGGGTGGCTCCCCCTGCAGCCCTCCCTATCTGCCCCTGGAGCCCATCTCCAGGTTTCGGACACCCTGAAGACGGCTGGGGACCGGGGGTGCTGGAGGGAGAACAGGAAGCTCAGTGCTCCTGCGGCAGGCACTTCAGACCCTGGCCTTCGTCTGCCCGCCACCACTTCCTTGCCAGGGTCCTCAGGGCTGCTCACGCAGCTGTCCAGCTTTGTGGCCACAGTCAGCGGGAGAGACAGGGTGGAGGAGGCTCATTCCTTCTCCCCACAAACGGAACTTGGCATCCATGCATTTAAAGCATGTTTGCAGAGGTCATCTTTGAGAGACGGAAGAGGGCTGACTTTTATTTCCTTCTTTCCTGGCGCCTGTATCTCTTGAACTGCCTGCCGTGATGAACGTGCGGTACTTCTGGAATCAGATGGCCTCCGGCGGACGACGGCAGGGGTCACCTAGAGCCGAGCCCGCTTGCCTTCAGAGAAGAGCCGGGGTAACCAGCCGCGTCTCCTCTAGGTGTCGTGCTTCTTCCTGCTTCTCAAGTAGTGCAGTTAAAATAAAAACTAACGTTTTAAAACACTCTCTTTAGATCAATTTAAAAAATTGATTTCTTGTTCCGACACTGAGACTTGCTCCCCCCACACTCACCTCGAGTTAACTATTACCGAGGCAACTGGGATCTGAACGACGCAGGGGGTGAAGTGAATCACGCCCAGTCACTTAAACGACTGTAAAACAGCCAGTGCTGCTTCCTGCTTCCAGACACAGCCTGCCAGCCGCCGGAAGAGGCGCCGTGCACCCTCACCCACGTGCCTCCACGGTGTCGTGTGGCACCAAGCAACGGACCACAGGCTGCCCCTATGCCGGCAGTGTGACTCGAAAGCCATTCTGCCTCGTTTCTGGGCCCCTCACTGGCACCGGCCCTGCCAAGGTCCTAAGAAAGGCCCTCAGTGAAGTGTGGCCATGATCAGTCTTCTGGGAAATTCAAAAACATATTCAAATTGCAATCGACTAACACTGCTGCCCCTTCCACCCCAAGTCTGTTTCTGTCCCTCCTTCCCTCCACATCAGGCAGCTCAGGAGAGGACCCAGCTACCAGCACAAGGAGCTGGGGACACCCTTAGTTTGGGCTGAAGCGGAGACGTTTCAGGTGTTCACACTGAGGTGACCACCAGCCTCGCAATGCAGCTATGGTTCCCAGAACACCACTGCCAGTCCCGTGCTTGCGCGCCGGAGGGTTATGGAACAAAGGTGCAGGGCCCGGGCCCTGCAGCAACACGAACAGAACCGATGGCACCTGGTGCTAGAAGCGTGTGGGCCCTGGGAAAGGAGGAAGGTTTGAAACTCGGGGAGCCAGACGCACATTTGTGGGAAAATCATCACCAGACTCGTCAAAATGCAAGCAGAGTTTGGTGCTCAGTAGTCAAAACTGCACTTCTCGCCTGTCAGAAAAAAAAATGTATGGTGTAGCAGGATAACTATAAATACACCGTTGATTTTCTAACGTTTTTGAATGGAATTGTGCAAAACAGAATTTATCAGAACTCCTGCTTTTCCAAGACATAGCTGTGCTAGAAACAGCAAGTGTGAAACCATGTTTTATATATCCTAACAATCAATAATAAGATTTCTGATCAGCCATGCTAGAGGAATCACTGAATTCCTTCTATCCTCTGTCATATGAAGAGGCAACTAAAAAGTACATAGCCAAATGAAAAGTATTACAGAAGTGTGTCAGATAATTAACAAATATGCTATCTTTCTGGATTTAGTGATGTCTGTATCAACGGTCAGCTTTTTCAAATCTGTATCTTATTTACTTTTTCTCATTCTAAATAAATATCTGCAAATTAATTTTCAAATTGATTTTTATTTGTAACTGTATTTTCTTAAAGAGGCCTCCTCCCCCTAATTGGATAAGTCTCAGGCCCCATAAAAATTGGCATCTGCCCTTGCCCCAGATGAAATTTGATTAGTTCAAACACTGATTGAGCACCTTGCCTCGGTATCAAGCAAGTCTAAGTCCTTAAAGATACGGGAGCCTGTAAGAGGGAGGAAATCCCTCCCATGACAGTGGGAGAAGACAAAGAAGACAGTCTGTTAAAGGGCGGTAAGAGCCGCGTGGAAGTGAAGTGAGGGAGCCTCCAGGAATCTGGTAGGTGGAGAGGGAGGGAGGAGGCCTCAGCAAAAAGGGGGTGTCTGCGCATCTGGTCCTCACAACCCCCATCGCACACGTGCTGTCCCATCTCTGGTTTAAGGGGCCCCACGTGGGGAGTTCACAATGATCTAGAAGGGGAGACCACTGTGGACGTGGCCCTGACCACTGCCTGCCGCAGCAGCGGAAGGCAGGAGGCACGAGGTAACACCAGGAAGGCAGCGCGGCTATAGCCCGGCCAGGACGGCTCTCTGGGAAGAAGCGGGAGCCGGGCCCGGCGGGGCGACGGGAACCAGCTAGACAAGAGCAGCCTGCGCACAGGCAGGGGCTGCTGGGCAAGGCTGAGAGTGGCAGGGGCCCTGAGGATGCCCACGGTGGGCCGGACTGTGGGGGTCTCGAGGGCCCACCTAAGAGGTCTGGGTGGAATCTCATACCTCCTTCTGTGCTGCAGCTGGGAGACAGGGGATGAAGAAAGATTTGTCACTGCACCCAACAACGTCAGAGGGCCTTTCTGCTTTTGAATTTTAAAATGACTATAAACCAAAACACCAGCTTAGCGAGAAAAGAGTCCTGTGACTCTAAAATAAAAATACTTACGTCACCCCACCTTCCCTTCTAATCCTTGCCCACGTCCTCGCACATTTTCACATCTGTATAATTGCTGTGTACAAACTACTTTGCCTTTTTGGTTAAGACGTGTTTTTGAACATATTTCCATGGATCAAAATGGTTCAAATTTTGCTGGGAAGGAAGGATAGGAAGGAGATTGCCAGAGCATGTCTGCTGGCCGAGGAGTACTCTACCTCTCTGACATGCAGAGTTTACGTATCACAGTTTGTTTTCAAAAACAAACTGGGATTCCAAAGTCAAAATCTTTATCACATATGGCTAGCTGCTCTCCAAAAAGATAAGACGAATTTACAGAATCACCAGAAACCCACCAAACACTGGCCTCTATCATATTAAGCTTTGTGGAACCCCCTCACCTTTTTGGCACCCTGTTGCCAAGGTAAAACCTGGAATTGACACATATGCTAACGTGCAATCATGCTCTACACACGGGATCTCAGAGAGCACCACCAGAGTGACCTCGGCGCAACATCCAGCTTTACACGGGGGTTTCCCTGCACCTAACGCCAAGCCGTGTGCTGGAAGCTCACGACCCACTGAGCAAATGGGGAGGTGGCAGGCTTATACGAAAGTGGGTGAAGAAAAAACAGGAACAAACCTGAAAGGGCAGGCAGCAGTAACAAACACCTGTTACCGTCTCAGGATAGAGGAGGTGCTGGTGTGACTAGAGGCAGGAGTGTTTGGAAAGGAGTGGAACAGAATTCCTTGGGGACCAGGGGATTTAAAAGAGCTTGCATGGAATTACCCATGCATCCACCTTTGCTTTGTCAATCCAGTGCATATCCTTCCCTCCGAGCAGGATAATTCTGCTTAAACACTGCGCACTTCTCTCTCTACTGTCTGCTCAGATTATTCTTCCACCTGGTAACATAATGGCTAACGCTTGTTAAGCACTTACTGTGTCCCAGGCATCTAGCTAACAGCGTTTCCACTGATGTTTAATCCTCACAAGTCTATGAGGTAGGTAAACTGTAACCTCATTTGCTGATAGGGAACCTGAAGCAGAGATAGATGAATGTATCATATAAACTTCCCTTTTGGGGAAGGATGCCCATGCATGTAAATGAGCCAGCAAACTCCTGCAGCTCCTGTCAGCGTCGGGTGCAAACACCTCAGTGTGAACTGCTCACGGAGAATCTGCAACAGAGCAGGAGCACCGGGGAAGCAGGGCCAGGGTGTGACCCTAAACCGGTCACCCTGCTCCTCTGCTTCCAGACGGGGCCTGGGCACGTCTCCTCTGCAGATTTTGAGAGAACCAAATAACATAACGGGCGTGAAGCACTTCCCAACCCTTCCCAAAGAGCTACGTCTGTAGTGTACAGGAACTCATAAAAAACTTTCAAAAAACAGCAGATACAGACAATGAACATTAGATGTGGCCTACGAGCAAAGGTCACTCCATGCCTGCTGACCTCAAATGTCCTCTCCCATCTCTGTGGCAGGAGAAAACTGCACACTGTCCACACACAAGCAGCCCGCTGGTCCAACGCTCCTGACACCCATCGAGCACCTCCGCAGTCCTCCGCCGGAAACGCCCTCACAGACGTGAGCAAAGGTACAGAGAAGAGCCACCCTGAGATGTAAATCTTGCCATCCTTTCACTGTGGACTGACATTATTTCCTTCAGTGCACCTTGTGTGAATTTGTTTTTCACGGCAATTACTGACCAGCACACGAAAGGCCACCAGAGGCTGCAGCCACCATAGTAAACGGAAACGGGGGCATATTCCAGCCCCAGCTTTCACCGTCTGCCTTTAGAAGTCTCCCCACTGTCTGAGGAGCCGTTCTACACTTCATGGAGTAAAAACATTAACACCTGAGCTTCCCTGGTGGCGCAGTGGTTGAGAGTCCGCCTGCCGAAGCAGGAGACACGGGTTCGTGCCCCGGTCCGGGAAGATCCCACGTGCCGCCGAGCGGCTGGGCCCGTGAGCCATGGCCGCTGAGCCTGCGCGTCCGGAGCCTGTGCTCCGCAACGGGAAAGGCCACAACAGTGAGAGGCCCGCGTACCGCAAAAAAAAGAAAAAACAAAACAAAAACATTAACACCTAATACGGCTTCCCAGCGTTAAGATACAATCTAAGGAAAGGCCAAAAAGGGCGTGGTCTCAGGCGGCGCGAGCTTCCACCTGTGGCTCTGCCGGGGCCTCCGCGCGGGACCCTCCCGCCCACCCCGGGCCTCCAGCGGGCAGACTCCCCACACACGGCCCTCCCCGCACGGGGCCTGCCGCCCTAAGTAAGGCCTTCTGAGCTCGGGCGTGGACTCCTCTGGCCTCCCGCCGGCCGGAGGCGCCCGCCCTGCCCTGGGCTTCGGCCCACGGCCTCCGCCGCCCACCCCCGAGGCGCAGCCCGGCCCCTGCCTGACCAGAGCCCCGCTGCCCCGCACGCTCACCAGCCGCCAAGCCCGCGCTGTCGGCCGCAGCGCCCTTCACATTCCCGCGTCTGCTCCGCCCGCTTGCGACGGCCCGTAGACCGCCCCCGCGCCGCGCACCCAGTCCCTACCCCCCGCCCAGGGCTCCGCCCCCGCCCCCGCGGACGCGCCGCCGATTGGCCTGCGGACTCTGAGGCGGGGCCTCCGCGGCCGCGGCCTAGAGGAACGGCACAGAATTCTGATTGGTGAATGGACCGGAGGAGGCAGGGCGAGAGGGCAAGCGCGGAGTCCAATGCAATTCAGCAGATATTCGGCTGGCAGGGCGGCGCGGGGTCCTTGGCGGGGCGCGGTTCCGGCTCGGGGAGGGGCGGGGCGCCGGCTCTGGGGGGCGGGGCGTCGGCTCTGAGAGCAAGGTCCGGCTCGGAGGGCGGGGCGCTGTCCCGGCGCGGCCATCTGCTGCCTCCCTCCGCCCCCGAACCCTGGCTGCTAGCCTTCCCGTTACCCGCTCCACCCACCAATTGTGATCCTCCTGGGGCTACTGGTGTCGTGGCCTACGGGCACCGAGAGCCCCGTGAGGATGTGCCGAGGAGGAAACGGGCCGTGCTGGCGAGGCCCGAGGCCCTTCCAGGCTTCACAGTCCTCCTCTAGCCTCGTGGCCCCCACCTGGAAATGGAAACGTGCCACCACGTCCGGAGCCCCCAGGCCCGCGACTCGCAGCAGCACACGCCCCTTCTTCGAAGAGTTTCAGTGAACTTCTACGCTTTCAAGACCCGGTTCAATTTGCCCTGGTCCTGGCCCCCGCCGCAGTCCCCGCGCCTCCCGGGGCAAGCCAGGAGCGCGCCCGCGAGCCCCCGCGCGTCTGTCTAGGGAGTAAACCGAGGATGGACCCGGACCCATCTAGGAGGGGACTCCTAGGGTTCTGGCCACCGGATTAAGACCCCGACCCCTTACGTTTCCCAAAGGAAGCAGGAACAGCCGCTCCCCGCGGGGCAGCTTCGGATTCGAGACTCAGAAGGGCACTCCTGTCCCCAGTCGCTCCCTCCGAGCTTTTCCTCTAACTGGCCCCCAGCGACACCACCGGCAGACCCGATGTCAGAACCCAGGCGCTGTTCTCGCTGCTCCCAGGGTGGCACACACCTCTCGGCATGGAACCCCCACAGGTGAGCAGCGCCAGTGGGGACCCCGCAGGGGGAAAGCCTGGTCAGAGGCTGTGGGGTGTATGCTGGAGGGAGGGCCTGAGGCAGAGGTGCAGGACCTGGGGGAGGGAGGGACCTGGAAAGAAGGAACCAGAGACAGGGCTCTAGGCAGACACTGAGAAAGAAGTAAAGGGGCCCTGGGGTGGTCAGTGGAGTGGGCAGAGGGCCGGCCAGGCACCCAGATCAGGCTTACAGTCCAGGTTTTCATTATTTCTTCTAATAAGTTAGTAGTTGTTACTACAGTGAATGAGATCCTTCCCCACATTTTCTATTTAGTGGGCAGACATCACTGAACTCTCACTAGTGGTCATTTTTATCATTCACTTTAAGTAGATGATCAGATTCCCCTGTAAATATTTCCTTTCCAATCTTTATGGCTTGCTCTTTTGGGCTGGGATCACCAATACAGAGTTGTTGGGTACAGATGTTGGTGCAAATAATTCCTCCTGATTTTTAAAAAAACATTTATTTTTGGCTGCATTGGGTCTTCGTTGCTGTGCGCGGGCTTTCTGTAGTTGCGGCGAGTGGGGGCTACTCTTCGTTGCCGTGCCGCGGGCGGTGGCTTCTCGTTGCGGAGCACAGGCTCTAGGACACGTGGGCTTCAGTAGTTGTGGCTTGTGGGCTTTAGAGTACAGGCTCACGAGTTGTGGCACACGGGATTAGTTACTCTGCGGCATGTGGGATCTTCCTGGACCAGGGTTCGAACCTGTCTGCATTGGCTCACAGGCTCTAGGACACGTGGGCTTCAGTAGTTGTGGCTTGTGGGCTTTAGAGTACAGGCTCACGAGTTGTGGCACACGGGATTAGTTACTCTGCGGCATGTGGGATCTTCCTGGACCAGGGTTCGAACCTGTGTCCCCTGCATTGGCAGGCGGATTCTTAACTACTATGCCACCAGGGAAGCCCCCTCCGGATTTTTATACACAGAAAACGCAGGGCTTTCTCTGAATCTTTCCCAGAAAACCTTACACCTTTACCTCGTTAAGAGCCAATAATGAGTACTCACTTAATATCTAAACAATAGTGCTTTATTGGTAAAAGGTTAGTTTCAATGGATACAAAATTGCTGTGTAAAATAAGTTTTCAAAATACATTTTTATAGGTAAAGCTTGTATCTTAGTAAAAGATCAATTATCTATTAGCAAAAGTATTTAGATTTGGGCAGCAAAACAAAAGGGAATTTAAAAGTCTTACAGTGTAGGTCCACCCACACCCCCATAACCATTAGGTGGCAGCTAGCACTAAGTAGTAGTTTTACTCTACAGAGCTCTACACCTACTGCTTTTCAAGTGCTGCCACACCCCCACCCCTTTTTAAAAACAGCTTCTACTAACATAGTTAATAAATGACAAAATAACCCAAGTAACTAGCCTTGCGTGGAGGGGCCCTAAGGTCATGGAACACGTTTTCTTGGTAGAAACTCTGCACAATGTGTGAAACCCATAGCTCTTGACCATTTGCAATTACCCAGCAGTGAAAGGGCCAAGCCAGGAGAACAGCCAGTGATTTTCTGTGGTACGACACCTTTGTAACTCATCTATTTCAACCATCTCATTTTCTTTTCTGTCTGTTGAATACAAAACCCCCTCCTCGTCCTTGGAGTAATAAGCATTTTCTCCATTTTAACCCCTCTTGTTCTAGCAAAATGAGAACACTGAACCAGCACCTGCTCCCTCCAGATCTTCTTTCATCTGTCACTTTTTAGAGACCAATTTCCCCACATCAGCAGCAATGCTGAAAAAAAGCCAACCCCAAGAGCATCAGTGCCCCTTTGAGTGCACGACAGGGAGACCAGCTACAAGGACAGGGAAGGGCCAAGGCCACAGGGCACAGGAAACCAACCAGGTGCAGCTTCAACTGGTGGCACCCGTCAGCCAGCCCATGGTGCAGATCTGAAATAGCCTTCATTCTCACACGATACATGGAAGGAAATGACAGTGGCTGAAAAAGGACTAGACAGCCTGCACACACAACAAGATTACTGCTATTTGCCTGAAAACCACTCAGGAAAGCATCAGTTAAAGGGACGCCAAATCAGGAAAACCTGGCAGGCATTTTGGGCCCCACGGGGCTGAGGCCTCGGGGCCACCCACCCGAGGACCCTTATTTTCGCTGCTGAGGCACGTCTCCTATACCTGCAGTTAGAGAAAACACATTAAAGTGCACTATAAAAATACAAAAAGGCTGTTTTCTGCACAGATCAATTGTTAATTTTCCTTAAAAAGTTATTTTTTAATTTAGTTTAATAAAAATAGTTTATTGACTCTTATTGTGTAGGTTAAGAATCTTAGTTGCAACATGAAAACTGCAGCTCATGGATACTTTGATTTTTCACGGCAAACTCTACAGAAAGTGGCTTGTGGCGAGTTCTCTGCATAGACCCAAGAATCCAAAGACTCGTTAAAAAATTCACCCCTAAAAGCCTGTTTTTAAAAAAGCTATTTAAGTATAAACATGTATCTCACTGGGTAATTCTGTTTCGTTTGGTAAACAGATAAATGTGCAGATGGATTAACAGTACTGAGTTATAGCAGCAGAGCTGGTTTTAGGTGTTGTGCTCAAACAAAGCAAGATAGCTAACCAGGTGCCACGACTTGGTGAGAAATGGCCTTGCACCAGGGCAGCTCTCATCTTTCTGTGTCACTAGGTCCATGTCTCTGCTACTCAGGAACATTCTGGGAAATCTGAATGTTCTCGAAATAAATCATGATTAGTCGGTTAGGCCAGCCAAATCAAATTCAACTATTAACTATACATGCTGACTGGTCCCTGGGAATCAATTCTAACATTAGTGGTCAGTTAAGGTGGACAAAAAATGGAAATGGAAAGTTAACCTCACAAAATGTAAAGTATAACATAATGAAATATAAATGTTAAGGTACTCCATACAAAATAACACATCAAAAGTTTTTAAAAAATTAAATTCTCAGGCACAGGTACTGTAAAATGTGGACAGGCACCCCTCCAACAGTCTTGAAAACACGCAGCTGTGTTACTTGTCAGAATGTCATCTTGCAAAGTGTTTTCTGGAAAAACAAAACACATTTAAATGGGAGTGATGCAATGCCTGCTGCTTGGACCACTGGTAGCACTATTTTCCTGTGTAACAACAAATGGCACAAACTGAGCAAAAGGTGGCCTCTGAGGACCACAGAGTTGACTAAAATCAAAACGTCACTTATGAAGCTCTTGGAAATCAGTAGTACTGCAAAACTGAAAAGTATACAGAAATGTAGATTAATTTTAGGTACCAAAAGTAGAATTCTCGTAATTCCATAAAGTTTTAAAAAGAGAAGCAGCAAGATCAGAGAGTGAGCTAACATCTGCTGCTCCCTCCTGCCTCAAATGAGCCCCACCCCTCAGGAGTCCGTTTCTCTGCCATCATTTACCATCAGGCAGCAAACCTGCCCAGGCAGGACTGCCCTGTGCGGCCAGGAGGTCCATCAGTTGACAAGTGACGTGACCACAGGCAGGTAATTTTAAACCCTTGCACAGCGTCCATGTCCTCACTGGGCAAGTGCGAACTCAGCATGTGCCCTCAGGACCTTTCTAAGGTTTCAATGTGATGACAAAAGAAAAGCAACCAACTCTGACCCAGGTGGGGTTCTCTGGATGCTCCCTTTAAAAGCAACTGGTTACACTGTACATGTGTATCTGTGTCTTTCTGTGCATGTATTTCACAACTGAAACCTTTCCCAATAAGCCGCAAAGGGGCAGGGGCTTTGTTTTGGTGACCAATGCCCCCAGCCTGCCCGCCCCGCCCCACGTCCCTCATCACCTGTCCGTGTTGTGGAAGACTTCTGACAGGTGCCCGACCTCCGGGCCCCTTACCTCCCATCTCATTGGTCCTGCAATGTGTCAGCTCAGCCTGCAGTCACTCAGGCCGTCACATGACCTCCTGAGGGACTGCATCGATGCTCACATGCCCTACAATCAGGTCCACATCCCAGCTCTGTGCCAGCTCGAACTCCGACTGGCCCCAGTCCGCTCTTC
>NW_006797916.1:2038493-2049272 GCF_000442215.2 Lipotes vexillifer | reverse complement strand
GCTCTTCCACGGAGCAGGCTTGCCCCCGCCCCACCCATGTAACTCTTCATCCTCTGGTCCTCATGTGACTTCACCTCTCCCTCCTTCCTCTTGGAAGTATGGAAGCAGCCACTGGACAGCTCTGAGTGTCCCCCTGTCCACAGGGTACAGGGGAGCGGACACTTGCCTTTTCCTAGTCTCTTTTCCTAGTCTCCCTTCAAGCAGCGAGGCCAGCATACACCCGGCCACACAGCCACACGAGCCACTGATCCCCAGCGGCTGGAGCAGAGCTATGGTGAGGAGCAGCAAGGTCACCCTGGCCTCCCTCCCTTGACCCCATCTCTACTTTTAGTTGGCCGAAGCTGTTCCGGTAACACTTTGAAGAGATGTTTTCAGCTTTAATAAATTTCAAACTGTACGACCAATAAATCTACTTTAATATACAGTTTTCTTCTACTGCTGTGAGACGATAAAAATAGATTCTGGTCTCTGCCCCCAGCCCTGGCACACAGCCCCTAAAACCCTTTCATTTGCTAAGTGGTCGGTGCACCTCTTGTCCTGATACTTGGTCCTTGACCTCTGTTCCTGACACAGGGCTCCAGAAACCCATGTACCTTCCCTGATTTTGTGCTAATAAGGGAACTCTGTGGGTTGGTCACCAGAAAGACCAAGCCATGATGAGAAGCTTGTCATTTCCAGCCCTGTCCCCCACCCTCCAGAAAGGGGAGAGAAGCAGGAAATGGAGTTAATGACTGATGATACCTATTTGAGGAAGCCTCCTTTAAAATCCCCAAAGCAGGGGTCTGGAGAGCTTCTGGGTTGGTGAATCCATCCAAACCGGGAGGGTGATATACCCAAACTCCTCAGGGACAGAAGCTCCTGCACTAGGGACTCTCTCAGACCTCACTCGCCCTGTGGGTTTCTTCATCTGGCTCTTCACCTCTGTTCTTTATTATATCCTTTAATAAATGTGACCTAGTAAGCAAAACGTTTCTCTGAGTTCTGTGAGCCGCTCTAGCAAATTACTGAACCCACAGTGGGGTGGGCACCTCTGATCTCTAGGCGGTCAGTCAGAAGCACCGGTGACAACCTGGATTTTGGACTGGCATCTAAAGTGGGGGGCAGACTTGTGGGACTGAGCCCTCGACCTGTGGGGTCTGACAGCATATCCAGGTAGATGGTGTCAGAACTGAGACTGCAGGACCCCCAGCTGGTGTTGTGGAGCACTGCTCGGCGCAGGGGAACCTCCACACATTTGGTCACCAGGAGTGAGGGCACTCTGCGTGGAAGGAGACATACAGGAAAGGAGCACACAGCAGGGAAGAACAGTGTTTTTCCCTAAGTAGGAAGGGGAAATAGTTTTTCCATTACAATTGTTACTCACACTTATAAGCTTAGAAAACACGAAAACCCTTTACGAAACAGGAAGCGTGGAGCAGCTTCCGTTTTGAGGAGCAACCTCTATCCTTTCGGGTGGACACGCGCCTGCTCTCCAGGCCTGGTCGTTACCTCATACGTGGTGCCCGTGGACCGCGCCGTCGCCATCCCCACCCTGCATCTGCAGCTGCATCTGCGCCTGCATCCGGGCAATCATCTCCTGCATACGGCGGAGCTGCGGACACGAGATGGACACGCCGTTGGTCCTCGGGCTCTGCTGTCCCCAAGCAGAGGCTTTACGGGGGCCCTGGGACTGTCAGCACTTCAACGTCTGTGCTCTCCCAGAACATGGCCACGAGCTAACATACAAAACACTCTTACAAGCCAGGAAAAGGACCAATGGCTCAATAGAAAACCAAGCAAACGATAAGAATAGGCGATTCAAATAAAAAATAAAAATTATCAAGAAACAAAAGAAATAAGAAAGACAACATGAGACAGTTTTTGACCTAAAAAGGTAGGAAGGAGTTGCCACTACCCAGTGGGGAATGTGCACTAAAGGGAGTAACGGGCCCAGCTACTTTGGGTGATTCAAATGGTGAATCTTAACCCTCCTGCATCCCCATCACTTTTTTTTTTTTAATTTGTTTCATTTATTCTATTTTATTTTTTCTTGCTATTTCTTTTTTAAACATCTTTATTGGAGTGTAATTGCTTTACAATGGTATGTTAGTTTCTGCTTTACAACAAAGTGAATCAGCTATGCATATACATATATCCCCATATCCCCTCCCTCTTGCATCTCCCTCCCACCCTCCCTATCCCACCCCTCTAGGTGTTACAAAGCACCAAGCTGATCTCTCTGCACTATGCTTCTGCTTCCCACTAGCTATCGGTTTTACATTTGTTAAGGCATATATGTACATGCCACTCCTACACTTTGTCCCAGCTTACCTTCCCCCCCGCCCCATGTCCTGAAGTCCATTCTCTAGTAGGTCTGCGTCTTTATTCCCGTCCTGCCCCTAGGTTCTTCATAACCATTTTTTTTTTTTAAGATTCCATGTATATGTGTTGGCATATGGTATTTGTTTTTCTCTTTCTGACTTCACTCTGTATGACAGACTCTAGGTCCATCCACCTCACTACAAATAACTCCATTTCGTTTTTTTTATGGCTGAGTAATATTCCATTGTATGTATGTGCCACATCTTTATCCATTCATCTGTCGATGGACACTTAGGTTGCTTCCGTGTCCTGGCTATTGTAAATAGATGAGAATTGCTACTCCAGATTTTTGATTTCCATTTGCGTGGAATATCTTTTTCCATCCCTTCACTTTCAGTCTGTATGTGTCCCTAGGTCTGAAGTGGGTCTCTTGTAGACAGCATATATACGGATCTTGTTTTTGTATTCATTCAGCCAGTCTATGTCTTCTGGTGGGAGCATTTCATCCACTGACATTTAAGGTAATTATCGATATGTCTGTTCCTATTACCATTTTCTTAATTGTGTTTTGGGTTTGTTATTGTAGGTCTTTTCCTTCTCTTGTTTCCTGCCTAGAGAAGTTCCTTTAGCATTTGTTTTAAAGCTGGTTTGGTGGTGAACTCTCTTAGCTTTTGCTTGTCAGTGAAGGGTTTAATTTCTCCGTCGAATCTGAATGAGATCCTTGCTGGGTAATCTTGGTTGTAGGTTTTTCCCTTTCATCACTTTCAATACCTCTTGTCACTCCCTTCTGGCTTGCAGAGTTTCTGCTGAAAGATCCGCTATTAACCTTATGAGGATTCCCTTGTATGTTACTTGTTGGTTTTCCCTTGTTTTTAATATTTTTTTCTTTGTATTTAATTTTTGATAGTTTGACTAATATGTGTCTTAGCATGTTTCTCCTTGGATTTATCCTGTATGGGACTCTCTGTGCTTCCTGGACTTGATTGACTATTTCCTTTCCCACATTAGGGAAGTTTCCAACTATAATCTCTTCACATACTTTCTCAGTCCCTTTCTTTTTCTCTTCTTCTGGGACCCGTATAATTCGAATGTTGGTGCGTTTAATGTCCCAGAGGTCTCTGAGACTGTCCTCAGTTCTTCTCATTTTTTTTTTCTTTACTCTGCTCTGCAGTAGCTATTTCCACTATTTTCTCTTCCAAGTCACTTATCCATTCTTCTTCCTCAGTTATTCTGCTACTGATTCCTTATAGAGAATTTTTAATTTCACTTCTTGTGTGGTTCATCATTGTTTGCTGTTTAGTTCTTCTAGGCCCTCATTAAACGTTTCTTGTATGTTCTCCATTCTACTTCCAAGATTTTGGATCATCTTTACCATCATTACTCTGAATTCTTTTTCAGATAGACTATTTCCTCTTCATTTGTTACGTCTGGTGGGTTTTTACCTTGCTCCTTCATATGCTGTGTGTTTCTCTGTCTTCTCATTTTGCTCAACTTACTGTGTTTGGGGTCTCCGTTTCGCAGGCTGCAGGTTCACAGTTCCTGTTGTTTTTGGTGTCTGCCCCCAGCGGGTAAGGCTGGTTCAGAGGGTTGGGTAGGCTTCCTGGTGGAGGGGACTAGTGCCTGTGTTCTGGTGGATGAGGCTGGATCTTTTCTTTCTGGTGGGCAGGACCACGTCCAGTGGTGTGTTTTGGGGTGTCTGTGGACTTACTGTGATGTTAGGCAGCTTCTCTGCTAATGGGTGGGGGTGTGTTCCTGTCTTGCTAGTTGTTTGGCGTGGGGCGTCCAGCACTGCAGCTTGCTGGTCGTTGAGTGGAGCTGGGTCTTAGTGTTGAGACGGAGATCTCTGGGAGAGCTTTCGCTGTCTGATATCACATGGCGCCGGGAGGTTTCTGGTGGACCAACGTCCTGAACTTGGCTCTCCCACCTCAGAGGCACAGGCCTGACACCTGGCCAGAGCACCAAGACCCTGTCAGCCACACAGCTTTTGGGAGGTCTGAGGTCTTCTGACAGTGTTCAGTAGGTGTTCTGTAGGAGTTGTTCTTCCACATGTAGATGTATTTCTGATGTATTTGTGGGGAGGAAGGTGATCTCCATGTCTCACTCCTCTGCCATCTTGAAGGTCTCACCCCATCACTTTTTATCACTATGGTTTCTCTCCGTTTAGAAAGGCCTCTAGGCAAGTGTTGTAAAAGATTTACCTCAATTTTCTTCAGGTAACTTTTGTGATTATGTTTTTAACATTTAAATATTTGATCCACAGTGAATTAATTTGGTCAAAGAAGTGTTTTATTTTTGTTTCCAAAAGGCTGGCCTGTAATCTTATTATTTACTCAACATGCCTGAATTCCACCACTTTAACAGGTCTCAGCACCACCTTTACCTCAGAGCACATTGCCATACTTCTGATCTATTCCCAGACCTGCATTTATTTATTATTAATTTTTAAAAATTTATTTATTTTCTTTATTTATATTTGGCTGCGCTGGGGGGTCTTCATTGTGGTGCTTGGGCTTCTCATTGCGGTGGCTTCTCTTGTTGCAGAGCACGGGCTCTAGGCGCATGGACTTCAGTAGTTGTGGCTCCCGAGCTCTGGAGCACAGGCTCGGTAGTTGTGGTGCACGGGCTTAGTTGCTCCGCAGCATGTGGGATCTTCCCAGACCAGGGCTCAAACCCGTGTCTCCTGCACTGGCAGGCGGATTCTCAACCACTGCGCCACCAGGGAAGCCCCGACCTGCATTTAATCAGCCTAACCCGCCTGTACCAAACTCTGGACGACCACTGTTTGACGTTTCCGTAACCAGTAAAGCAAGCCTCTTTTCGTTAGTCTGCTTTTTATAGAGCTTCCTGTGTTTCCCAATGCTTAGCCTTCAAGACAAATGGAATTACTTCAAGTTCTCGCTAAAACGAAGAACTCAGCAAATACACAACTCTGTGGGAATTGCGTTAGAGAGAGCTGTGATCCTCACACTGAGCATCCTACCTACAAAGCTTTCTGTCTATTCAAATTTTGAAAGCAGTTTTCAGTAGAGCTTTTTCTAGTTTCTTCCCCTATATAAGCCCTACTACGTATTTCTTTCGTTTTTATTAATGATGGTGAATGAGCTTCTTTCATTATATTTTCATTGTCTATGTATGGGAAAACTGCTGATTTTTAAACATCTTACAAAAACCAGTCATGTTACTGAATTCTCACTATTTCCAACTTTTCCCACTAAATTGCTGTTGGGTATTAAATGAGATAACATATGTAAACCAATATATATACTTATGTATATATATACATATTATCATATGCAGATATATAACAGATTAGTTATATACAGTATGTTCCTTTTCAAAAAAAAACAAGGAAAAAAAACTATACGAACTACAAATAATATTTTTAGGTATACACTAAACAGTAGACTCAAAAACAGAAGAAGTACTTTTCTACTTACCTCAGCTTCCTTTTCCAGCAAGATCTGGTCTTTATTCATGTCCTCATTTTCCACTTTTCTAAGAGGTGAAAGAAACTACAATTATAATATTACGACAAATATAGTTGGTCATTTCTGACAAAAGATGCTCAAAGTAAAATTTCACTTTATATTTCTGAGAAATATATCTATTGAAAATTGCATAAATTTATCATTTTTCTGATTAATGACATGAATAAGAAAAGAAAACGATGAAAAATGGAATATGAAATGGAAAATTCAAGACCTCTTTCTTACTCTAAGCCGGGGGGGTGGCACTTTCGACTTTACCCAAAAAACAGTAGGTATTATCTGAAGAATACTCTTCTAAGATAAATTATGAACAAACACTACAACAGTCGTACTTAAAAAAGGAACAGGATGTGAGTGCCCAAGTGGAGAAGCCGGCGCAGGAGGCCCTCTGAGCCCTCGAAGACGCGGCTCCACGTGGGCCCACTCCCTTGGTACCACGACCTGGCTGTATTCCTCAGACTGGGATGTTCTTGCTGCCTCTAAATCCCTTCTTCACATCTGGTCCCCAAATTAGTAACACCATAAAGCAGACTCTAAAGTGTACCTCATACGTCTGTACGAAGGACCTTGTGTTGAAACAGGATCCAACACAAGTCTTTGGCCTTTCCATCTAGAGCTGTTCTTGATATGCAACGGTTAAAGACACCTTTTAACAGGCACAACAAAAAAACCCCACCCAAAACAAAAACAAACCCCAACCCCACGATTTGATTAAATTAGCAACAAGTATCTCCCAATCGCTTCTGAGTAGGAAACCAAATGGTGATGCTTAGTGGTCAAGGCTGAGCTGGACACACAGAGGAGAGGGGGACAGCATGACTCGAGGTTACCAAATATGGACCGAGGGGACAGCATGACCTGGGGCAACAACCTGCCGCCTCTTTTGAGCCTCTCGGATCGGAAGTTTTCATAGTGAAGGTCCTGGGTCACCTCTTGGAGATCCTGCATGTGAGTGCTGAAAGAGAAAAGGATGCACCATAGCTATGCCATTCGTGTGGAAAAAACACCCAATGAAGGACACAGAACACACACCAGGAACTAAGACCCCAGATTACTTGGTAAACAGTACACAAAGTTACTGGAATTTCAGGATAAGGGAATGAGGCTGTGGAAACATCTACAGAGGCGCATCTCTTTGCTACCACGATAAACAACGCACAGACACACCCAGCTGGGCCACAGGGTCTCCGCCACAAGCACCACCCCCTGCGTGAGATCACCACAGTGGACAGAAGGAGAGGCACAGAGGCTTTAGGAGATTGTTTAGGTAAACAGTGTCTGAAACAGAGCACACTTTTCTGAAAGAACTTACAAAAAACAAGCAATTCAAACATTTGTGACTCCTTAAGCTTAACGTGTATGTCACAAAGAGCCTATTAGTGTCACCTGTGGAGAAAACCATAAATCAAAGTACTAATCTTCTGGATGAGACAGAAACAGCACTTCACATCTTCTAATCATCCTGGAAAACATTCATAGCTTCGGCCCAGCTTTTTCAGGTACTTAAGCACTCAGCTCTGAGACAGGATCATGACAGCCAAGGGCCTGTCCCTGGAGGGCCTGGGTGCACTTTCACACCTGACATGGTGACTGAATTACATCTGACAACCTGAATGCCAACTTTAAGGGTATTTTTAGTGATTTTAATTCACCAAAAATTCCTAAACCAAGTGAGACCTACGTGGCCTGTAGAGCAATTTTCAGTTCTTCAAAATTTATCTGGACCAGCCGTTCTTTGATCTCAGAATTCTGATGAAAGAGGGGTTAGATTTTAGCAACACTCTTTCTGTTAGCCTCTTTATTCAAGGACAACAGCAATGCATGTTTGTTACTAAATGTACAATTTATTTTTAGAGGAAAAAAGTCTGTTTTTGTAGTCAGGTCTGTTCTAGCTGCTAAAAACCAACTGGAGAACCTCAAGGCTAACTGGGGCCACCTCGTGTGAGAGCCTGAGGCTGATGGGCACGCTGCATTTTAGCGGTGGCTGGAGAAGGCTCTCAGGGCCCCAAGCAGCGAAGCTGTCCATTTCCTCACCAGAGCAAGAGGTATCCTGTGCGTGGTGCAGCCACACCACAGGTGAGGTCTAGTCTACTTTTAGCATCAAAAAGGTCTTTGAGATTAGGAAGGAGAGTGTATTAAGCTACAGGCCCCAGGTGGAAGAGGCTAGTCTGCTACAGTCCCAGAGAGGGGAGAGCCTTCTGCACCAAGCCGGGAGAGCCCCGCTGCAGGAGCACAACGGAGCCGGTGTGGCTCGCAGGCCCCACGCACAACCCCCACTCGAAAGCTCTGCTCTCCAAGCCGGTGGGAACGCACACGCCCCTTACATGAGCATCGTCCTCAGTTTCAGGAAGTCGTTGTGCTCTGGGTTCTCCACCTCCACGACACCCCACGGGTAGAGGCGGCCTCTGACTTTCTTGCCTTTGGCTTCAATCAGCTGATTGGATCCAACTACAGAGAATGGGATACTGGCCTAGAAAGAGACACACGGGGTAGACTGGCTCCACACAGGGAACCCCAACTTTCACTGCAAACACAGGAACGTCAGCACAGAATAAGCACACTGCTGCCAACTACGAGGCTCACTTGGAAAACCAACGGTACACATATTTCACTTGCAAGTGGCAGTTCTTTTCCACATGGGACAAACTGTATGAAATCAAATTAAACCTGCAGTGAGATTTCTAAGCCTCAGGTAACAGCCATGCCAAAGCATCTTCAGAGCAGAACTACCACTGTGACCAAATCTATCTGGCAACCTCAGAGGCCAAGCCTTGTAAGACTGTGTGCTTTGCCAGCTCTTTGCATTTTAAATGCACTATGGGAAAAAGGAGTGAGTTAGTTACACTGTGTACTTGGAGACAAAGCTCCTACCTTGAGAAGTCTAGTCTGCTCTTTAAAATCTTCATCTTCATCTGACTCTGCATCAGGTAAGTGATAGATTTTGATGTTATGTTCTTCAATTTCATCCAGAATCTGAAAGAAACACCAAACCAGGAGCAACTGTAGCAAACTGCATACTATTTCAGTCAAGTTTAACGCATCATATTAGAAGTATGTCAGAATTATCCAAACGTCAATAATCATATTGACTAAAATCATTTTCAAATGATTTTACAAACTGCTAAAAAGGTATTCATGCTTGCACTGAGGGACCCTCTGTCCAGAGTAACAACAACAATGTATCACCACCTTCACTGCACAAAGCAGCAGACTAACGACAGTCCCAGTACAGCAGGTAAAAGCAGACCACACCACAACCAGCCTCCGGAAGGAGTCGTGCAGGTAGAGAAGGGAGATGCGCCCAGAGGGAACATCTCCTCAAAGGCATGGAGGGGAGGACGCAAGGGTTGTGTCTTGGGAATTACAAGAAATCCAGGATGGCTGGAAGGTTAAGACATCCAGTTGGACAGGTCAAAGAAACAACTGAGGTGGACAGGTCCCTGAATGCCACCAGGTGAGGGATCTAGGGGTCTGGATTTTATTCAATAGGAAAAAAATGATCAGCAGTGTAACCTCACAGTCTGAACTATCAACCAAGTAGTAGAGTAGCCTAGAGGGAAAGGGAAACTGGGCTGGAGTTGAAGTAAGCAGGCATTCGCCACCAGCCAGTCCACTAAGCAGCAGCCCCAAGCCCCCAATGTCGGTGCCCCATCAGACGCGAGGTTGGGGCTCTGCTTTTACTCTCACGCCAGAGTCTGGACCACCAAGCGAAGGGAGAGCACAAGCAAGTAAGCAGGAAGCACCGCTACTTCAAACCTGCTCCCCAGTTTTTTCCTCCTTAATGTGACCTGAAGGGCCCTGCGCGGTCAAAGATCTTGGACGAACCCCCTGTCCGCACTAAGTCGGGGTTTAAGAGAAGGTCCTCCTCCCAGCACCCTCTCCCCCGCGCAAGCTGGACCTAGTCTGTTCATAACTGCTTATTCCCCAACGAGATGGAGAAGCTGAGCGGTGAGCGTGACCCTGCCCTGCCTGCTCCCCACTCCGCAGCAAGAAAGTGATGGATCAAAAATAATCACACCTCCTCACTGTGGGCGACTGCAGAGCTACGGGACCATTCTGAGAGACAGGGAGGTGGGCAGATGTTCTTAGACTGTGAAGGAGGAGCACACCCACAGGTACAAGGGAGAAACTGGATAAGGAGAGGGACTGCCAAGGCCCACGATTCCAATTCCTTTCAGCCTTTGAAATTGAGCCCGAAGAATTTTGGACACAGGATCAGAGATGGGTATAAAGCCTCCTAACCCTGACAGCTGCCCCTCCTACCTGTCCAAAATTTAATGTAACATCCTATAAAAGGTGAAGTTCCCTTAAGTGTAAATTGCCAAAACACTTATTGTCAAGCATAAAAATGCCTAAGCTTTCAGGGACTCTTCCAAGGGCCTGAATATTTCCTAAAAAACTGGCAGACCCTTGAGACAATAAAGGAAAAGGCTGACAAACATGAGTTCGTATTATTTTAAAACTCCACTTATGGCAGAAGACATCAAGAGAAACACGAAGTAACACAAAAGTCTAACTAGGTGAAATAATCTGCAACGTGACAGTCAATGTCTAAAAATATACGAGTATCTGTAAGTCAATAAAAATGCAGTGAAGAGCAGCAAGCTCTAAAACCCCAGAGAACACGGCAACGGGCTTCAAGCACCGTGACAGAAACTCGCACCAGCAACCAGGCGAACGCAAACTGCAACCAGGTGCCGTTGCCCATCTCTCAGGAGGGACCCTACAAACGCTGGGAGCACATCCAGAGCTGCTCCAGGGCCGCAGAGGAGCAAAAGCTCACACTCTGCTTTGGGGGCTGCAAACGGCTACAAACTTGTTTTGAGGGAAACGCAGCCCTCCTTCAAAAACATAAACGCACCTCAGTTCCTTTCTAAGAATGTCTGACTGACACAGTTGTGAGACGACAGAGGCGCACCGACGCTGACAGCACGGACATCAGCGAGGCCCGCTCTGTGCCAGCCAGGCAAGGACTGTCCGAACCACCGCC
>NW_006797916.1:2031231-2038481 GCF_000442215.2 Lipotes vexillifer | reverse complement strand
GCCCCCACCTGCCCCCGCCCCGCCCCCACCTGCCCCGGCCCGGGGAGCCCAGCACGCACCCTCTTCTTCAGGCGCTCCCGCTCCTTCAGCGTGAGCGTGTCGGCTTTCGCAATGACAGGCACAATGTTCACCTTGTTGTGTATCGCCTTCATAAACGCAACATCCAAGGGCTTAAGTCTAAAAGTCATGTTTAAGGGAAGAATAAGGAGCTCACACTGAACTTTTTTCTCTCAAAATTACCCCAATTCTTATAATAAAATATGCAGTTTGGAGGAAAGTTGGAAACCCACATAGTAAACACGAAATCTTAACCTACACACCAGGTTTCCATGGTAAATGCTTACTTACCCGTGTCCGAAGGGGGAGATAAAGTAAAAGCAACAGTGCACCCTGTTATCGATGATGTGCCGTCTGTTCAGACCACTCTCATCATGCAGGTACCGTTCAAACTGCTCATCGATGTAGGAGATGATTGTCTTAAAGCTGAGAGAAGCACAAATACGAGTAATCAGGGGGGCAAGAGGTGGCAGCTGTGTCCCAAACGTCAAAGGCAAAGCGAGCTGTTCTATCCCCTGCTCTCCAGCAGGTGTGATTGAATAATTCAACTGTAAGATGGGAACAGAAAACCGACTCCCAGGTTCGGCAAGATGGAGGCTTTCGGAAACTGTGCTAAGAATCATTTCCGTAAGTGTTGAAGGTCAAAAGCCCGGATGGGGTAGGTTACAAAGGGGCTGAGCTGACTGACTGAAGACAGTCGGGGCAGAGTGGGAGTGGACACGGGAGCTAAGGGGTGCCTGCGGAAGGGAGGGAGAAACCCCCGGCGAAGGAGAAAGATGCAAGAAAGCCTCTCCTCCTTCCCTCCCTCTTCTCATCAGTGCTGGCGAGTTGGTGCTTTAGGTTTGTGGGGATTAGAACCAGGGGAGTCTGTACAATGAGGGCGTATATTCTCTGCAAGGTACAGGGGACAGACTGCTCTCACATTCTAGTTCTGGATTTCTTTACTTGTGCAAATGGTGCCAACAAGCAGCCAGTTACAAACACTAGCTCTTGAGCAAGTCTCTTAAGAGACTTCATCTTCTTGAATATGGAAAAGAGAAAGGCTGTACTACCATATCTTGTCCACTGGCCATGGTCCAAATCAAGGTGCTTTATTTATTCTAGCATTTGCCGTATGGTTGGCTTTGTGATATCAGATCTCACTAGAACGCTCTTACAGAAAAAAATACTCATTCCCTGTGAAATTCCTCATTTAAAATGCCGTGATTAAAATGATTTAAACTGTCTCATTGTTTTATTATACACAGTTACTCCAAACCCAGCAATCAATCATCAACATTACAGACTGAAATACGCGGAAACAAACGTAAGCAGGCACACGGCCTCGTCACTGGCGGGGCTCTGGGGCACGTACCAATCCCTGCAGTTGATGGCGTCCCCATAGCCTGGTGTGTCCACCACGGTCAGCCGCAGCTTGACCCCTCGCTCTTCAATCTCAACAGTTGAAGCCTCAATTTGGACAGTTCTTTCGATTTTCTCTAAGAAAAAGAAGAAGCAAACTTAATAAGAGAACGTACCTTAAAATAGAGCCAGTTTGCACAAATGAGAAATTACCAGTTAGTTACTTTCTTTTTATTAAACAAATGACTCAGAAGTTCACTATCTCTCTTTAAGGACAGTTCTCAGAAGGTAACATGAGGACTGTGTAAAAACAACCCAGGGTCAGCAAGGGAAACATCGCAGCTAAGATTAAAGGGCTGCTTGGGAATTGAAAATTCTAATTTCTGATTCCTGGGACAAAAAGAACAATTAATGAATTCATTTAAAAACTGTCCAAGGGCTGCAGTCGTGTTGTGGTGTCCCAAGTCCCAGACTGATGTATGCACAGTTCATTCACTCAACAGCCTCACGAAGCCCAGTGTCCAGTGCTGGATGCTAACACCTAGGGGAAGAGGTCCGATGACACCTATGCCCACAGAAATCTTCTGTGTATGCCGGTTTTTTCATGAGAACACTGATCCTCCCATCAAACATACAACATAAGCAGGAACTATTACACTTTGTAGACAAAGAAAACAAGCTTGGAGAAGATGGACCATGGTACATGGTCTGAGTGTGTATATCGAGATCCAAGGACGTCAGGTGCAGCACACCTTTCCCCACGTGACTGCCATTCTCCTTGTGTCTAGAGCCAAACAAAAACAAAAAAAACACAAAGCTAAGGCACAAAATACTAATTATGCACTCTGTAGCAGCTTTCATGTAGTGCAGCGTGGAAACTTCTGTACCTGCAGCTCCAGGTATGACTCTCTCTGGGTAGAGGTCAGTCAGGAAGAGGCTGTTTATCAGAGTTGATTTTCCGAGACCCGATTCACCTTGAAACAAAAAGGAAATTGATGTCGTGACGTTATATGTGTGACACAGTCAAATATGTTGAGTGTTTACGTGAGGCCTGGCCCTGGACTAAGTGCCTCACAAACATCCGTCTCTGCATCCCATGTGACGACTGTGAAAATGGCACAACCCTCCCAGTCCCACTGATGGGGGAATAGGGGCTCCAAGGTCAGTAGCCTGTGTGCTCAGAGTGCTGTCCAGAGCAAGGCCTCAATTGGAATCCAGGTCTGTGAGGCTCCAGAATCCGTTAAGATCATAAACACAATGTGACCTCTTCCCAAATATGTGGAATGGACTTGAGGTGGGTTTTTATTTTTTGAGAAAAGGAATGCACAGTAGGTTTTCAGGTATGGGCTCCGCTAACCCTTAAACTCATCACGTTTCAGAGAACTGAACACACACACACGTCAACAACCCCAGCTTCCCAAGCTGTGGCATCAGGGCACGGAGGACGGATGCACAGCTAACCCTTGCGCACAACCGGTCTGCCATCTCCCCCGTGACACCAAGGCAGGAGCAGGCCCCCTGCCCTCTTCCTGCTTCACTCACAGCCCCACATCCCACCGCTGGCAACCACCATACGTCAGGCAACTTCCTGCCCACTTTGCCGAGTGTAATGCGACCAATTCGGGCAGCGCATAGCCACTCAAGCATTTAACGAGTTAAAAATTCCACTTAAACCACTGTGTATCACGTATTCTGAATATTTGAAGTTTAACTTCAAAGAAGATGCAAAATGCCAAAAATTAAAATTCCTATTCCAAGAAAGCATGAACAGATTCCAACACTTTTCTGGAGGTCATCATCTAAGGCTTAAGTTTGCATGTATTGGTCCGACTGTCCCCTGGGCACCTCGGTGCGACGCCCCCTCTGCTAAGTGCCTGCACAGCCTGTAGAAGGAGCATACATCTGATTTAAAAATTACCTCTGGGAAAATCAAGAACAGAAGACTGAATCTGAAATCTGTAGACATACACAATTAGGACTGCACTTTAACTAGACTGCAATTTTCATAGATGAAAAGGAACATTAAAAGGACAAAAACAGAATTACATTTTGAACATGTCCAAATATAAGAGAGCAAGGATATGACCTAATACACACTATCCCAGCAAGTTGTCCTTTTAATAAAGTGTCCAGCAACGCCCTTTTACGTAGTTCACTACACTTGCGGGGGACTTTACCAGGACGCGCCAAGTCCTCTCCCCGAGTGCCAGGCACAGGTGTAGGTGCGGGGACACAGCAGACAACAGGATGGGTGAGTCCCTGCTCCCATGGAGTCTGGCAGTCCAGCAGGGGAAGATGACAGGCAAAGCCACTCTGTCACCGACTGAATGGTGAGAGCTGTGACTAATACAGCTGAAAAGGGACCAAGGCCAGAAGATAGCTGAGCAAAGGTATCTGAGTGGAGATGGCTGATTCTAAATTATGAATCTTAATTTTAAAGGTATAAGTGATTTATTTCACTTGGAATAGCTTTTGGGTAACACCTACAAATAATCTGCTTATTAACTCAGAACATGATGCCACCCTTGGGCTGAATCTCTGAGCACATCTAGCTTTGCTCTGTTCTAATACTTTCACTAGTATCTCTATCCCAGCTGGGAGTGTCCCAAATAGGTGCCTTCAGATGGGGGAAACGACGCGAATGAAGGTGTGGACCAGTGTAAATCCATCACCATCCAAAAATTTTAACACGAAACAAACAGCAGGCCCTCTCCACTGCGTCTGGCAGCTTTGGCTCAGCATACAATTACTTAGCCTCTGAGGTTGGTCGGTGCTGCCGCCCCTACCGGTAGCCTGTTTCTCTGCACTGCCAAGCAATGTTCTGTCGTGTGGATACAACACAACCTGCTGCTGGACAGACACCTGAGCTATGTCCAGAAAACTGGCTTTGAGAATTCACACACAGTCTGTGACGTGCTATCACTTCTCTCGGGTGCGCCTAGGAGGGGACCGCTGAGTCACAGGGTGCACACGTAACTGTGAGGAAAGGGCACACTTTGCCTTCTCACCAGCTGCTCCACTGCTAACACATGCACCGCCTGCCTGGAGCACTTCAGCCAGTCTGGCGGGTATGCGGGGCTACCCCATGGTGGTTTTCATGTGTGTTTCCCTGATGACTGAAGAGGACATCATCGTGTGTTTACCACCCATCTGTTTACCTCCCATGAAATGTCTCTTCAAATCTTTTGACCCTTTTCGTAATTGGGTCATTTGTCTTCTTACTAAGCCTGTGAAAACTTTTATATTCTGGATGTAAGTCCTGTGTCGCACATACTACGATATGAATACTTTCTCAGTTTATGGCCTATCTTCTTACTGGTGCCTTTGAAGAAGGCAAGTCTTGAGTGAAGCACAACGTATTATTTTATTTTGTGACTAGTGCTCTTCGTGTCCTAAGCAATCTGCGTGCCCCAAAGTCATAAACATTTTTAAAGCAATTTTCTCCTAGACTTTTTATAGCTTTCCAACTAGGTCACAATCCATCCTGAGTTTATTGTTGATGTTCAGTGTAAAGGAGGGGCTAGAGTTCACTTTTTTCCCCAACAAGCAATTGCTACATCACTATTTGTAAAAAGACTAACTTTTCCCATGCTGAATTACCTTGGCACTTTTGTCAAAAATCAGCTGACCATATACATGCGGTCTGGGCTGTTATTTTATGCAGCTGATCTCTATGCCTACCTTACACACTGCTGTGGATTTTGTTGGAAATCAGATTGTTCTGTCATATTCTAGGCCCTCTGCATTTACATGTGCACTTTAGAATCAGATCATTAATTCCTGTTTTTCAAAAGTCTGCTGTGATTTTGACAGGGATTTAATCGACTCTATGGGTCAATCTGGGGAGGCAGGACATCTGAAGAGCCCCACTCCACGAGCGGGTGAGGTCTCGCAACCCAGTCAGCTTTCCTTTGGTTTTTTCAGCTGTGTTTTGAAGTTTTCAGTGTTGGTCTTGCACACATGTTGTTAAAACAATATTTTTAAGTTTAATACTTAAAAAAATATATTTATTTTTATTTTTGGCTGCGCCGGGTCTTAGTTGTGGCATGCGGAATCTTTTTGTTGTGGTCCGAGTGCTCAGTAGTTACAGCGCGTGGGCTTAGCTGCCCCACGGCATGTGGGATCTTAGTTCTCCGACCAGGGATTGAACCCGCGTCCCCTGCATTGGAAAGCAGATTCTTAACCACTGGACTGCCAGGGAAGTCCCCACATTTTGTTATATTATCCCTAAGCAGTATGTACCTTTTATATTACTATAAATGGTACTACTTTTAAAAAGATTTTATCATTGTAATTGTTTTTGATATTGTATTTCTAAGTTCATTTTTAAATTACTTGCTGGTAATTATAGAAATAAAGTTGATTTTTGTATACTGACCGGAACCTGCAATCTTGCTAAACTTTACCTATTAGATCTAGCAGCTTTGTATTTTCTTACGATTTTAACATACACAAATCATGTTATTTGCCATTAAGGAGATTTTACTTCTTTCTCTCAGTTTTTCATGAGTAAGAGTAATGCTAACTATAGGTATTTCCCCTTTAGAACCAAAGTGATTGATTTCCAGTGTTAAACCATACATTCCTGTGATCAACCCCATTCACTTAGGATGCACAGTCAGTCCTGCCATGACACTTGCTTTGAAAGTGACAATTTGTTCCAACACAACTGATATATTATGTAACAATTTAAGCATAATACAAATGCTGCATTTACTTATGTGTGATTTCACTGGTGAGAAACTAGGTCTACCCAGCGGAATCAAGCCACAAAGGAACAATCCTCCCAAGGCATATACACCACAGCTACCAGCTGACATACTGCAAGCCACAGCCACTTACCTCCAGTGTCCCAACTGTCCACCCATTCTCAGATAGCCCTCCTTCCACAACCTCACAATAACACACAGGCTGCAACCGTCCTGATGCCCACTTTCACAAACTTCAGTTCAGTGGCTTATGTGGTGTAGTAATTTTGATTTCTTAACCATTTAACATGTGAAACTGAGATCATTTTTACTATGTTCCTAACACGTCACTGAGGAAGGTTTTGAGTGTTGTGTCCCTACTTTCCCTGCATGGTGATTTTTTAGGAACACACATATATTGTGTTACAGTAGAACTGACTGTATTAAGGACTTGCTACAATTTTAGTAAGGTGTCTGTGTCTAGGCTCATGAGGAATTAAGTCTACTTTTCTCATCATTTGCAATAGGGCAGTGCTTGGCCTAATACTCTCATAATGCAGAGCATGTGTGGTGAATGTTCCACGTGCCTTACAAGAACGGGTATCCTGCAGCTGTTCAGCACAGTGCTCTGCATGTCAGCTGGGCTGTACTGTTTGATAGCATAACTTAAACATTCTACAACATTACTGACTTTCTATCTACTTCATACGCTACTGTGAGGAGTGTTAAAAACTCCTGTCCTCACAGATTTATCTTTCTCCCATCAGACTCTGCGTCATGCATATTTTAGATAATGTTTTGAACAGATCCCTTTCTCGTTATGATATATAGTTCTTCCTCTCTGGGAATATTCAGGTAGTAGACCTAAAGTCTGCTTTGTCTGATAGTAATTCAGCCACTTCAGCTTTATGACTGGGGCTTGCATCACAATGTCCCATTCTTTTATTTTGAATGAAAAGGGTTTTTCCTGTAGACAAGAGGAGGTCATTTAGTCTGATAACCCCTACCTTTCCCTTATACTTTACCTTGTCCATTTACACATAATCATCGACAAGGTTGTGCTCAAGGCTGCCATCTTGCTGCCCTTTTTCTATTGTCTCATCTATCCTTTTTTCTTTTCCTTTTCTTTTGGGGACTGAATTTTTTTTTTTTTTTTTTTTTTTT
>NW_006797916.1:2022677-2030734 GCF_000442215.2 Lipotes vexillifer | reverse complement strand
CCCGTGTCCCCTGCATCGGCAGGCGGACTCTCAACCACTGTGCCACCAGGGAAGTCCCTGAATACTTTTTTATATTCTATTTTATCAAAGCTATTGGCTTTTAGCCAAATCTTTATTTTTCTAGTGGATGCTCTTAAGTTCACAATGTGCACCATTAACCCAGCATCTTCCTTTCAATAATGTTCTATCGCCTCACATGTAACGTAAGAAGTTCACAGCCGCACACTTCTACTCACCGTCCTCTGTGCTATCCTTGTTCATTTTATTCCTATCAATTATCTTTGAAAGAAATTAAAAAGCAAGAAGTCTTATTTTCACCAAGTCTTATTTTTACCAATACATTTGCCATTTCCAGTGCTCTCCCTTCTGCGCCAACTTGAAAACCTCATTTAATCTTCCTTACAGTATACATCTGATACTGATAAATTCTTTCCACTTATTTATCTGAAAATGTCTTTATCTTCTTTTTAACCTTCATTTTTAAAGGTTATTTTTGACAAACACAGAATTCTAGACTGATAGTTTTATACTTTCAGTACTTTAAACTGTCATTCCACATGGCTTACATTATTCTTGATGAGCAGTCAGTGGTCCTTCTTACCTCTGACCCTATGTAATGTTTTTCTTTTTTTCTGGCTTCTTGTAAGATTTTTCCATTTATCAGTGGTTTTCACCATCTGA
Source organism: Lipotes vexillifer (assembly GCF_000442215.2). NCBI lineage: Eukaryota > Metazoa > Chordata > Mammalia > Artiodactyla > Lipotidae > Lipotes > Lipotes vexillifer. Next base: position 2,030,053 of record NW_006797916.1, on the reverse strand, counting down.
TTACATGCCCTGGTGTGCTTTTCTTTATATTTATTCTGCTTGGTGTTTTAGTTTGGATGCTTTCTATTGCCCCCATTCTTCTGTACAATTTGCTGTTAGGCCCATCAGAAAATTTTTTATCTCAGACGTTGTATACATTTTTTAATCGCTAGAAGTTCCATTTTGTTTTTTTCTGGATCTGTTTCTACTGCTTGATTTCTGTCCTGGTTATGGGCCATTTTTCCCCCTTCTTTGCACATCCAGGAACTTTTTAGTGGATGCTCAGTATTGTGATGGTTATACTGTGTCTAGATTTTAATGTCCTTCTTTAATGAGTGATGGGTTTTTGTCCTGGCAAGTAGGTAATCATTTGTAAAGAAGATTGATCCTTTCAAGGTTCGTTTATAAGCTTTGTTAGACAGGGTTTAGAACAGCCTTTATGTGAGTTTAGCCCTACTCCTAAGCAAGGACTTTCCTGAATGTCATGGGTGTTCAGTAAGATTTCCCTCTGGTTGGCTGGAATTCCAATGTCTCCTTGACCCCTTTCCAGCTCTCTAACTCCATCCATGCAGTCTCCTTCCTGGTGGTTCTATTTTGCCTGGCTTCATGGAGGCTTCCCCTACCCATATACAAGTTACTGTTCAGCCATGGTGCCAAAGGAACCCCAGTGCAGATGTGTGAAGTCGTTCTCTTTTGCCTGTTACCTCAGCTTCCCCGAACTGTGGTCTCATTCTTCAGCTGAGACTAACCGTGTTAGGTTTACTCCTCCCTGGGAAAAGGGCAGGTGAATGGCAGAAAGCTGGAGTAACTTTATAGTTCATAGAATTCCTTTTCCTTCTCTCAAGGACCAAAGTCCTGCATTGCCTGTTCAATGTCTTAAAAGGGCTGTTTCATGTATCTTGCCGAGGCTTCTGGTTATTCAGGTCAAGAGGACTGTCTGGTACAGCTTTTTCAGGGTTTGGCAAGCTGCAGCTCTCCTGCGAATCTAGCCCTCTACCACATGAACAAAACAGAGCTTCACTGGGACAGTTGTGCCTGTTTGTTCATGTGTTGTCTATGGCTGGTTCCCACGACGACAGTGGAGCTAACAGCTGCACCAAAAGCTGTAAGGCTCACAAAGTCTTAAATATTTACTATCTGACCATTTACAGAAAGAGCTTGTCAACCCCTGAGTTATTCTATCAGGGCCAGAAGTAATTGTCTGGTTTTAAAGCTCTAAATTAAGTAACTGTGTGACAGACTGCACTGCATTTCTCTTTTCTACCAGGAACCGGAATTTGCATTATTAACATCATCATGTAATTATGCTCCTAAAACATGTCACCATTCACTTCTCTGGGCCTAGGGTCCCACAGTTTTTTTCATCTCAGATTTGTGAACTGTTTATCCCAGGAAACAATCGTTTGTCCCACTCATGCATGACCACCCATCAAGCTTTTCCAGTGGCTACCTCAGCATTTGGGGAGAATTGTGCAATTATCAGAAATGAAATAAAATGTGATATGGTAAGCAGAATTAATAGTTCATCAAGTTAAGTTTGCTATGGACACACTGAAACAGAATATATATGCTATAATCCATGATAAAATATATCTGATATAATAGAAATTTCAGGTAACCACTCAATTTCAAACAACTTTAAGTACTTATTTTAAAATACGTGTGTATAGTAAGGGTTGTTCCTTGTTTAAAATATACCCACCAGAAAAAGTTGAACAGTTCTTTTTATGAGTATTAAATAAACACGCTTCTGGTTAATTATAAGTGTTTGTTATCTTTCAAGTGTAACAAATTACTGTAAAATTCAGTGGCCTAAACCAACAACAAACATTTATCATCTCATGGACTCTTTGGGTCAGGAGTTCGGGAGTCTCTAAGGTGGGCAGTTATGGCTTGAGGGTCTCTCTGTGGTGACAGTGATGTTGGCCAGGATGGCGGTCACCAGCAGGCTTAACTGGGGCTTGAGGACATTTCTGAGATGGTCACTTACACGGTTACTGGCAGGCCTCAGCGCCTTGCCTTGCAGGACTTCTCTATGAGGTGTCCCGACAGTGACTGATTCAAGAGAAGGCAAGGTGCAGGCCACAGTGTCTGTGACCCGGTCTCCACGGCACACACACCTTCATCTCCACAACGTCCTACTGGCTACACGAGTGAGCCCTGCTCAGTGGGGAAGGGGCTAGAAAGCGTCATGGACACCAGGCAGCAAGGGGGGCACGGGGTGGGGGGGCTTCAGAGGCCAACTGTCACAATGAGCAAACACTTTCACTACATACAAGCAAGAAAATGACATAAAAATTATAATTCGGCACTTCAGCAAGATTTTTTAAAGAAGTTTTTTTTTTCAAATTCCCAAGTTATTTGACTCCGTCAACAAAGGAATCTTCCCTGTGACTTTTAGGTCACGTTATTATACTCCACAGGTTGGGAAAAGGAGATACCCACATATTTAATAACTTGAGAGTACAAGTTAATTTCTTACCAACCACCATTAGTGTGAATTCAAAACCTTTTTTCACTGATTTTCGATGAACTTGATTGGGAAGATTTGCAAATCCAACATAGCCAGGAGTTTCTGGATTTATAAACTGAGTTGGTTGTTGCTAAAAAAGAACAAATAAACACCTTATTAGTTGCTTTTAAGACATTATTAAACCTGTGACAAACAGATATCCTTAGTTCTCACAAATCAAAAAAGTATACACATAAATCGATACTTCCAAAAAGTCACTGCTATCAGAAAACTGATGGTATTCGTTTGAAAATGTTTAAAAAAGAAGAAAAACCAATCCAGTATCATTTCATGCCTACATGCTGACCTAAAACAACATTTCTATTAAGCAATTAAGCAATACATAAAAGATACATGCTTAGTTCATCTTAGTACAATTTCAAATCTCAACTTAAAAAACTGTCTATAGAGTTGAAGGAAAATCTGTCAGACGTACAAAGACCCCACTTACAGTGGTCTCATTCAACAAACTTCGCTAAAGAACAGCTTCCAGGGCTTCCCTGGTGGTGCAGTGGCTGAGAGTCCGCCTGCCGATGCAGGGGACACGCATTCGTGCCCCTGTCCAGGAAGATCCCACATGCCACGGAGCGGCTAGGCGCGTGAGCCATGGCCACTGGGCCTGCGCGTCCGGAGCGTGTGCTCCGCAACAGGAGAGGCCACAGCAGTGAGAGGCCCGCGTACCGCAAAAAAAAAGAAAAAAAAAAAGAACAACTTCCAAAGTAAAGACTGTGTATCAGGAGTGGTGCATTTGTGAAAAGTAGCCAGGAAACAGTCATGTCTCTTGCTGCATTCCTAGCTCAATGGAACTGAGCCCCACCAAGGGTGAGGCAGCCCACTTAGGGGTGGGATGCTGAGAATCTAGCTTCACAGACCAAGAGAAAGAAGACTGAGAGTGAGAAAGGGGTCACGGCAGAAGCCGCTGAAGTGTCAATATTCCTTGACAGATGGATACCTGACACGAGGAGATTCAAAAAAGCAAGTATAGTAAAACAGTGAAATCTAGGCTGTGATATACTAAAAATGGGAAAAAATAAAAAAAGATACAAAAATTGATGTATTAAACGTACAAGGCAAGATTTAGAACAGTAGTTCCTTTAAGGTTACCTTTTATAAATATATAGTCACACACCCAAAAAGAATATTCACAAAACATTACAAGTGGTTATTCTGAATAATGGAATTATGGCTAATTTTTATTTTCCTTTTCGTTTATCAAAGTTCCACATTGATACTTGCATAAAAAATGAAAATCGGGGGCTTCCCTGGTGGCGCAGTGGTTGAGAGGCCGCCTGCCAATGCAGGGGACACGGGTTCGTGCCCTGGTCTGGGAAGATCCCACACGCCGCGGAGCGGCCGGGCCCGTGAGCCAAGGCTGCTGGGCCTGCGCGTCTGGAGCCTGTGCTCCACAACGGGAGAGGCCACAGCGGTGAGAGGCCCGCATACAGCAAAAAAAAAAGAAAATCACTATGACTGCGCATCACAGTAAGAAACACCCAAAGACTTAAAAATAAAAAGTAAAGAGAAATATTATTCTTGCAATTTTAACTACAAGTTCTGCTTTTCTCAGCATGTCTTTTAGAACTAATTCCTTTCCAGGCTCTGGGCTAATTTTCAAGAGCTGATGTAGGCCAATTTATCAAGTCTGAGAACCCCATAAATTTCATCATGATTAATTATTACAATTTTAAAATTATTATTTGAATGGTCTGCTGGGAATGATCTAGAGAGGCTAAATGGATTGTCATTAATGTTTTTAGAAACAAACTGAAAATCTGAAAAAAGAAAGCTCACAGCTTTTAGGATGACTGTTAAATTAGAACTCTGTCTTAATGAATCAAATATCAGTTATATTAAAAATAATGAATCAGGGCTTCCCTGGTGGCGCAGTGGTTGAGAGTCCGCCTGCCGATGCAGCGGACACGGGTTCGTGCCCCGGTCTGGGAAGATCCCACATGCCACGGAGCAGCTGGGCCCGTGAGCCATGGCCGCTGAGCCTGCGCGTCTGGAGCCTGTGCTCCGCAGCGGGAGAGGCCACAACAGTGAGAGGCCCGCGTACCGCAAAAAAACCCCAAAACAAAAAAAAACAAACTAAAAATAATGAATCATAAAAATCTTGACTATAAAAGGTTTCAAAACATAAAGCAGTTTCTTCTTATACTGTAGATACATGAAGTGTGATCTCTTACCTTAGACATCTTTAGTGAAGTTTTGTCAGTCTGTCTAAAGAAAAGAAAAGTATGTGTACATCCATACACATATACATACATATTTAATTTAACATGAATTGACATGTAAAAAGGCTTACATGAGGCATCAATAGCTTCTGTCTCACTCAGCTCCTCTTTATGTCAAATACTTCCCCAGAAATGATGAAATTATCGCCTCATTATATAAATTAGATATAAAAAATTAAGCTAATGAAAGCAACCACCTATACACATGTATAGATATATACGTTCCATGTCTTCAACAATACCTTTTTTAGTACTGATTACTCATTAGGAACTAAGGAGCAACCGGAGAAAAAGACAAATTCCCATAACCTCTGGAATTACGTAATTTCCTCTCTCTTTGAAAGCTTTGTACAAGGAAGGGGTGCCTGTCGGAGCCCATGTGTCTGCTGTCTCCTGGAGACTTCCTGAGCTCCTGAGAACTGGACCTTGACACTGGGGCACACACAGCAACACAACTACACTTACAAGAAAAAGGACTGAAGGCACCTGAGTGCTCGAGAAGTGTGACGATAGTTTGGAGGCCTCGGGAGATGTGGGGTCTGCTGGCTAACCTTTGGTGACAAAGTCAAGAGATGTGAATGCAGTCAAATTTGATTCCTTTTGGTGCTTAGAAACTTATGAGAAAACTTCTTTCACTTTCTTGCCTCCCTATTTCCCCCAGACTGAAACATTCCTGAATACTGCACACCCCCAAGTTTCCTTTCTGAATGGAAATGTTCCCAAACCACCTCTGAAAAAATGGTTAACCAAGGTCAAGATAGCAGTAGCATTCGTAACTCGAACTCTGTGGTACGACATCATAGAAGATAAGGATACAGTCTTGGTTCTCCCTCTTATCCGTCTGACAGGAACGAGAGGGGAAAAGGGAGAGGAGTCTGTAAACTGCTTCTTACTGTGACAGATCATCGCTAAAGGTGGGGGAGGAGTACTGGGTGCAGCCTAGTGTGCAAAGGAAGGAGCACTTCTGACTAAGGAGACAGGTAAAGCTCCAACTAGGTTGTCCAAAATGCTTCAACCTAGGCAGCAGAATCAAGGCAAGCTTCCAGGACAGCAGAAACGCTAGGCAGCAAGAGAAGCAGAAGATGAAGGCTTCCTCGGAAGGAAGAACCAGAAAGGAACGAGAAGAATACAGTGAACCCTGGAAGAGCTTGGGAACAGAGACCTTGGGTGTGAGGACTCGAGGGGTAAGGTGACAGGCCCACGTGAGTGTGCCCTCGTCCCCCTGCCTCCAAGATGAGCTCAACAGCCAAGCTGCAGGAGGAGGGAGACAACACCTGAAACCAAGAAACAGTATCGCTCTGATGAAGATGCAAGCACAGTAATTCACACACAGCTTTCTGGACCTAAAATCCACGATTTTCAAACCCAAACTGCTGTAGCTGAACTAAATGAAAGGTCACAGTAGAGACTCGGAATGTGACATGGAAGACCAAATATAAGAAATCTTAGTGCACAAGGCAAACAGCAGGGAGAGAAATCATGGGTAAAAGACAGCCTCAGAGACAAAATCTAGGAAATCTACCTGTTAACAGTAAGAGTTCCCATAAGTAAAAGGGGAAGATGGAGGAAAACAAAACAGTAATAACAAAAGAAAAATGTCCCAGGAAGAGCAATCCCAGAGTTTACCTGGGGCTGTGTACTATACGAGTGACTTAAGATCTCTTGAATACAAGGAACATCCTAGGGGAACACTATTCATAGTCCAGAATTTAAAATATTAAACTTCCTCAGCAAAAACTAAGAGTTGGGGGCAGGAGTGACAGCAGAGAGGTAAAACTTTCAAGAAGGAAAAGGGGGGCTTCCCTGGTGGCGCAGTGGTTGAGAGTCTGCCTGCCGATGCAGGAGACACGGGTTCGTGCCCTGGTCCGGGAAGATCCCACATGCCGCGGAGTGGCTGGGCCTGTGCGCCATGGCCACTGGGCCTGCGCGTCCGGAGCCTGTGCTCCGCAACGGGAGAGGCCACAACAGTGAGAGGCCCGTGTACCGCAAAAAAAAAAAAAAAAGAAGGAAAAGGGAACAGTCAGTTGGAAAATAGATAGATGGTCCTGGCAGAAGCAGCAGTGGACACGTTGTTTTAAATAATAAAGAGGTGTCTGATAACGAAAAGAAAAAAGGAAGGTAGCCATTAAAAAAAACTTACTTCCAAATTAAGAGAAAAATATGGAACAGCAACTTGATCAAACCAGTAAAAATAATGGAAAAGAAACAGAAAAATTCAAGAGCAGCAGTCACCAGTCTAAATGTGAAAGAAGCAAATTTCCTCCTTAAAAGAGGAGACAGGTTGGGGCAGGGGCGGGGTGGAGGGAGAACAGCAGAAAACCAAGGTATGTTACATGGAAGAAATATGCTTAAAACAAAGTAGCTAAAAAAAATGTTGAAAACAAAGGGACAGGCTAAGAGATACCAAGCTAGTACAAACAGAAAAGAACAGGGAGAGACACTGTTAATATCAACCTGGTTGGGATTTAAGGAAAGTGTGGTCATGATAAAAGAAACAATTTATAAAGATAAACCATTCATAAACCCGTATCTATGAATACTTAACAGCAGATAAATACATAGAGCAAAGACTAGAAAAAATACTATGTGAACTTGACAAAAATACAATTCAAGTGGGAGGCTTTTAATAGGGTCTCTGGGATGGACAGACT
>NW_006797916.1:1986096-2022624 GCF_000442215.2 Lipotes vexillifer | reverse complement strand
CTACACGCAGTATGAGCAAGGGCAGAGGTCTGAGACCACCGACCCATCTGAATTAACTGGTACAGAGAACCTTGAGTCAATTGACAAAGAAAGGCGACTAAAGAAAAACACTTTGTCACGTAACTGCTGTGAAGAAAATTTATGCAAAGTTATTTTTACAGTCAGTGTTCTCAGATCATGATCTGTTAAAACAAAGATAAAAAGGAACTCCTAGTTATTCAGAACATTCCTTGATAACCCTTGGATCAAGGGGGGATAAAAGCAAAGCCATAAGTTATCTAGAAAGCAATGGAAAGAAGATAAAAGCAAAATCAGTGGGGCACAGTAAAGTTTCATAGACTCAGATGAGAATTTGGGTTTTACATATTTTCACTATTAAAGAACACGGAAAATAACTCAATAGAAGGATAAATAAAACCAAAAGCTGGTTCTCTAAAACAAATTCCTCACCAGTTCCTTTGAGGAAAAACAAGAAAATATAATCACAGACACAGGAGACCACATGTATAAAGATGGCCACAAACTAGAAAATCTGGAAGAAATGGATGATTTCCTAGACACTGTAAATTACCAAAATTGAAGCAAGAACTGAAAACCTGACTATAACAAATCCCACTGAACAGGTGAGCAAAGGACTTTGCTCAATGAGGACTTCCCTGGCGGTCCGTCCAGTGGTAAGACTCTGCGCTGCCAATGCAGGGGGCGCGGGTTCGAACCCTGGTCAGGGAACTAAGATCCCACATGCTGCATGTCGCGGGCAAAAAAAAAAACAAAAAAATAATTGGAGAAAAAAAGGAAAGGGACCAGGACCGGACAGAACTAGACCTGAATTCCATCCAAAACTGAACAGATAAAGCCAGCGTCACTTAAGCCACTACAGAAAAAGGGAAAGCACTCCAAGTTATTTTATGAAGACAGCACAACTCCAACAACAAACCCAGACGGAGAAGAAAGAGCGAGCAAGCTGCCTGGCTGCAGGTCAATCTCACTTATGAATAGAAATGCAAAATTTCTCAATGAAATACTTGCTAGCAATTATATCCCGGAAATGTACCAAAAGCATCTATCAATACAAGCTGTTACAACAAATTAAAGGAGAAAACCATATGTGAATAGATGCTGAACACGCATGTGATAAAATCCAACAACCAACTCTAATAAAAACACTAAGTGAGGAAACGGCTTAAATATATTTCCGGAAACCAAGGCAAACGTTATCCTCTAAACAACAGATGCTAAATTATTTAAAGTACCATCACTAATTAGGAAAGGATGCCCATTACCACCACAGTTATCTTAAAACACTTATGAAAAACTCCAAACATATTCAAAAGTAAAACAAAAGCCACAAGAACCACCCCCATCCTCCAGATTCAACAGTTATCAACTCAGATATCCCCTCAACCACTGTCCCGGATCCCTGATTGAGTACTAGATATTTTTAAAAATAAGGACTGAAAAGCGACAAGCCATTATCATAAGGAAGATTAGCAATACCCCTTTAATATAACAAAATATCCAGGGTTCATATTTTTCTAATTGTCTCTTTTTTTTGTCGTCGTTCATTTGAAGCAGGATCCAAATGAGACCCTGATGTTGCAGTCTCACCGTGATTATTTACTGCTACTCTGGCAGGTTTAGTGAAAATGATTTTTCTGATATGACTGAATACACACCAAAAACCCCACAAACACTTTGGTTAAAAAAGATTGCAGAATATGGTAATTTACTTAAGGTGGCTGCATACAGGACAGGTGTAACTCAAAAGTTCTATTTTGCACTAGCAATGAATACCAAGAAATGGAAATGGAGGGAAAATGCCATTTATAATAGAGCAAAAACAAAACAAACGTAGGAACAAATTTAGAAAGAAAACAGGCCTTGCATGAACCAAATCACTTTTATTTCTTAAATTAGTAGATAAGTGTGGTCCAATCTCAGCTGGACTCCCTAATGATGAGTTTTTTTTTTTCTTAAAGGACTGGATAAAATGACTTTCAAGTTCACCTGGAGAATAAATGCCTGAGGATAGAAAGGAAGAGCAGGCTCTTGCCTTACTAGCTCTCACATGCCTTACTAGCTATCACACGCATCTGATTTCACACCAACCTGGTGGGGCAGAGGACTGTCATCAAAGTGGCTCTGGAGCTTCCACCCACCCGCTCCTCACTCAACTCTGGGCCCCTGCCTGTACTCCCAACCAACTTCACGTGAGCACCCTGACAATACCGCACCTTGAGCCCACGCATGCGCAGGCCCTTATTCTGCTCAGCAGGTGAGAAGGGGACCACCACTCCTATCGGTTTCCTCCTACTTAAAACCTATCTTGATGCACACGTACAGGGAAGTGGAGAATACTATTGTAAAATTATTGGAACAGGATGTTAATTCTCAAAAAAACACTTATTTCAACTTTGCTTTAATTTTACCAAGTTTCTCTTACCACAACCCATTTCTTTCATACTCAGGGTTTTTTTTTTATGAAACATAATTTGGATCCACTACAGTTTTCCAACAGTTTAAGTTATTAACTGACTAATGTAAAATGAAAGTTGAAAGAGAAATGTTGAACTTCTGAAGTGCCTGGTTTTCAGTGAGAAAGCCTTGATCCAGCAACACAAAATGCAAAGCACTGTGATTAGTTTAAACCTTGGATGCAGATCAGATCCCCCAAACCTCAGAAATTAGGTCAAATGAAAAATTTATGCACTCATTCTAGATACTAGAAACTATTTAAAACTTTTTTTCTCTTTGACCCGTGGCTTCCTTCTTCCACAGAGCAATACTTCCACCCCAGTCCACACAGAAGAAATCAACTTTTCTAAAACAAACGGGGACAAAGAACAGATGGCTAAAACTGGATTCTCGGCAACAGAAACTTGCTTTGCTACTGGCATTTATGTGTATCAGTGGACTACCCAAAACCACCATTCACCGACATGTCATCCTTGTATTTACATTCATTATCCCCATCCACAAACGACCCTGCAAAGTAGGACCCAAAGGTCCATAGTCCCTCATCCAGAGCCCTTGGAACATCTGGCATTCAGAGCCTTTGGATTTGAGGTCCATGTACAGTATACCACACTCTTAACAGCATGAGGGCAGCACCCCACAATCAAATGAGTTTTCTCTAGTGACAAGTATGACGATGAGCACAAAATGAGATAAGTAAGACTATACAAGTGGCTTCACCCCAATTCTGCGGCTAAATGAGCTTTGGTGTCCCCTTCTCTCTGGAGAAAAAACAAAGCCAACTTTTCCTTTTCCAGCAGTTTCTGTCTTTCGAGTTGAGTATAAAAAGGACCTGAATCACATTTACTAAAGTCCACAGAGGGAGGCTGCCGCCCATCCCATCCCCATTTCAAGAGGAGTCAGAATGCAAATCTGATTTGACTGAAAAGCCCTTGTTCTTTACCCTGGGCTGCAGTGCTCACTGAGAGACCAAGACGAAAAACGGGGGGGAAAAAAAAATCAGGGTAACTTTATGGCCGAAGAGACCACTGCCATAATTCATTGCGAGTTAGGAGGCTGGGCGGTGCAAAGAAAGCCTAAGTGGGAGCTACCAAAACCAAAAATAACAAACCTTAAATTACAAACATCAGGAAAGCAGCCTGCACGACCCGTACACCATCATACATCTCTCCTTATGATGGCAAGGCTGCTTCGGCCATTAAGCTTGCCTTGAGGTATTGTAATGATCTCAGTCGTTCAAGAGATACCTGAAAACCTGTTTCGTGCTGATGACCGTCCTAGGCAACAAGTAAGGCTGGGCAGGTCCACACACCGCTGCCCTTCACAGGACAACCACCGCACGGAAGGAACAGCAGAGGCTGACAGCAGGCGGACACCTATTTCAGGGGAAAGAAGTCTAACCCGGCCGCAGTCCTGAATAACGGAGCAGAAACGAGGCAAGCAAACGGTGGAGGTAAGCGGGCTCCAGGCAAAAGGCAGGCTCTGAACCAAGGCCAAAAGTGAGGAAGACCACAGCAGTCGGAACTGTAAGTCAGCGCTGTTGGGTCACGCGTCCGCGTGTTGGGGACACAGACAAGGCAGCGAAGCACCGACGAAAACTGAGGCCGTAAAGGTAACAGGCGGTCCTGCGGGCCTTACTGACACGGCGGCCACAGGTCGGCCCCATCTCGGGCCTTCAGGGGAACGGGCCCGCCCCGGCGGTGCCGCCCGTCCCTCCGGATTCGGCCCTGCGCGGGGCCTCCCCTCCCCTCCCCTCCTCCTTCTCCTCCCGCTCTGTGTGCGGCCAGGCGGGGCCTGCTGAGTGGAGCGGTCGGCCAGCGCCCCGTGAGCTTCCTCTAGGCCGGGAGCCGGCGAAGCGGAAGCGCCCCTGTTACCGCGACCCGCACCGTCCCTCCCGGACCACGACCGCCAGCGCACGCTCCACGTCCCAGGCCCATTATTGACCACGCCCCACGTAACTCCCACCTGGTGAGAAGGGCCACTCGGGCTCGCCCGGGACACACCCCGCCGGCTCCGCCAGCGCCAGGGCCCGGGGGGACGGGGGACGGGGGCCGGGACCCGGTAGGACCCAGAAGGGCGGGGGAGGGGCCGGGAGAGCGGGAAGAGCGCCGGGGGGATGGGGGGGAGATCTGGGGAGGGCCCAGGAGGCCGGGCCGGCCACCCCTCCCCCACACCGTGAGAGTAGTCCTGCCCGCGCGCCCCCCCCGGAGCGGACAGACCACCGCCCCGAGCCGACCACCGCCTCGAGCCGGCCACCGCCCCTCTGCGTCGGCCCACAGCTCGCGCCCCGACGGCGGCCGAGACCCACGGCGAGATACTCACCGCGGACGCACCGAAGAACAAGCGCCGACCGACCGCGCCGCGGATCCGCCCAGGACCGCCCGCAGACTCGCGCCCCGCCCCGCCCCCCGCGCGTGGGCGGATTGCGTCAACCCGTCGATCCGCCCCCTTGCCAACGCTTTCCTCCCCGCCCCCATTCGCCAGCTTCCGAGTGCGCAGGCGCAGGCTCGTCCGCGGTTTCCGCCTCTGCGCAGGCGCCGTGCCCCTCCCACGGCGGTTGGCCATATAGAGGCCGGGGGTGGGGGGGGGAGGTCAAGCGTAGCCCCTTCTCCTTTACCAAGATGGCGGCTCGTCCCTGTTTCGCCACAGTTCCTACCTTATGAGCTTCGTTTCCTTACGCTGATAAGAGTGGAACAGGTAATGTAATTAATTGCTTTGTGAATAACTAGAATGGGGTGAAGAGCGTTTCTTTAGATGGAGCTAAATGACCGGTGAGAAGAGAGGTGGACGGGGGAGGGCAGGTGGCGGTAAGAGTTCGGAACGACCACGGGGAGGGGACCTTTCGCCTCTGGTCCTCTCCTCCAGGAAGATGGCGGCAGCACCGAGCAGGGAGCACCGGAGCGGGACCGGGGAAGGACGGCGAGCGGCCGGCGGGGCTGCTCTAGCCCCGAGCCGCCGTCGTCTCGGTGGTCCGGGCCTTGCCTCGATTGGCTGCCGTGGGTTACGTGGGGGTCGGCGACTGGTGCGCGGACCATAGAGTTGGGCGCCCGTCCCCGGGGACGTGGTCTTCGTGCGCCCGAGCCTGGAGCCCGCGCCCGACGGGGAGCGGGGAGGGCGGGCTGCCCCTCGCTTTCGCTAGGTGAGGCCTGGGGGCGCCTCCAAGTCCACTGCGGCGGCGCGGCTCGGGGGCGGGAGGGCCACGTGCCCGGCGGGGGCGTGACCGGCCCGGGGCGTCCTTCCCCCCCTCCCGCGGCCTGCAGGCCCAGCAGCTGGCCGATGCTTGCTGGGGGGCTGGGCGCAAACGCCCTCGTACAGGAAGCCTTTCTGGGTTACCCACGACTGGCAGTAAACACGGCTCTGGAGTCTCTCCTGGGCAGCCGCGTAGCGCGGGGCGCCTGAAGCTCTTTATGACCGTAGGGCGTCCTGACAGGGTGTCTTTGGAAAGTGGCGAAGTGCTCAGGGCCGGGCGTCCTCTCCCCGCCGACTCAGGAGGTGGGGAAGTCGGCCTGTGCGTGGTGTCCGGGCACCACGTAAAACCAAAGGAAAACTGACCTCTGTGTTTTATTAAGCAACGCTATGGTCAGATGAAACGTCCGAAGGAGTGTAGATGAGTCTTAGAGGAATCTTCGGGAGCAGGATGGTTTACCCTTGAGCTGCGGGGTTTCTTTGTCCTCAACTGCAGAGCTGCCGAAAACCCTCAGGCGTTGCGTTGCTTTCACCTGCGTTTGGGTGTCTGCCGCAGAACTAAGGACGGACAGGCACTCTCTTGGCAGGTAGCTTTCTTGAGGCCCTGTTAACACGGGGTGAGTCACAGTTAGGATTTTGTCTGAGGTAACTGGTAGTGCTGTTCTACAAAATAAGCTCAGTGTTCTTTTATGGGAGCGAACCCGGGCTAATGAGACATTGGATGAAGCCTAGTGCTCAGGCTGATATTCGATCACTTTGAACACTAAGCAGCCCCAGCTCCCCTTTTGAAGTATGCTTAATATTAGGGTGTTTGGAAGCAGAGTGTTAAAGTGGTTGAGAAGGTATTTGGTTCAGAGTGGCTCCCGTCATTTGAACTCCCAGTTCTCTGGATCTGAGACATCAACCACCCACCTGTCATGAGAGCTTTAGGTTTGGAGAAAACTGAACATACCCCCTCAAGTCTTGAAGGACAAAATATGAAAGCCATTGAAAACAGTGAAGATTAAACTTCCCTGTAACTACTATTAATTCTGCTGTGTGTCGCGTCCCGATTGGGGCTTACCTCCTCTTCTCTAATCAGGCTGAGGTCACCTGAGTAAAGGAGCAGTGCGTGTAAGGAGAGCACTCCTAAGATGCCGTTGGCCCACATTCCTGGGCACTCGACGAGCCGCTGGAACCCGGTCACAGTGCCCCCTCCAGGGGGCCAGGCTGACTTCTCAGCGTCCTGATGAGAGAATTGCTTCTTGAATCATCAAGTGTTTTTTTTCCTTTGGGTTTGTTGTTTGGGGTTTCTGGCGGCCTGACTGACCTCATGGCTTTACTTCTTCCACAGTAGAAAATATTTCAAAAAAATACATATTGGAAATGGCTGTGTGCCAGACATTGTTAAGGGTTCTGGGGATGCAGCAGAGGTAAAGAGGACACAGACTTTTTTCCTTTTCCTCAAGCAGTTTATGGTCTGAGGGGAGATTCGCTTGTAAAGGAAGAGACTACGGTGTTCTGAGTGCAGTAATGGAAGTATGTACAAGGAGTGGAGGTAGGACAGAGCGGGCAGTGATTACCTGTTGGAAAGTCTTCACAAAGAATGTGGTTCTGAAACTGGGGTTTAGAAGATGAATAAGAGTTTTACCAGGAGGAGTTGGCAGGATGGGCTGTTCTAGACAAGAAGACTGGCTTATGCAAAGGGAACAAGTGACAGCTATCCACTTAGGGGGTGGCATATGTGGGCAAGAGGTTGAGAACTTGGTACACTGCTGGCATCTTAAATGGTGAAGGACTTAATGCCCTAAGATACTGACTTGGACTGCATTTCAAATGATTACACTGTCCACCAAGATGACTTTGAGATCTTTAGTCACAAGTGGATCAGATAGACTTGCCATTAATGCTTGGCAGCTGAAACTTATTTACCTAAAGGGCTCGAGCAGAGAACACTTTTTAAAGTACAGAGTGATACTTATATTTGGTATGGCCCATTCAGCACACATGCATCTCACAGGGCTAGTGATCATAGGAAGGCATTTCCCTTTTCTATTAAGAAATAACCAAGCTCCTGGAAGAAACGTAGCACACAGCTGAACTCTCAGTTGCTGACTTTTGGTGGCAAAAAGTTCAAGGAGCATGTTGTCAAACGTTTTGACCAAGTACAGAAAGACAGCCAAAGAACCTTAATGTGTCAGAATGCCTTTTCTCTTGAATTATGAAGGCACCACAACATTGAACATTTGAAAGCCAAGAAAAGAACTAAACTTTCTTCAGTGTGTAACATTTAAAAAGTCGATTACACAAGTTACTTTGTGGTAAAGCAGGATTTTCATTTTTTTTTTTTTCCTTTTTGTATTTCTAATATCAGAGACATTTTAGAGGTGATATTCCTAGTCAGCCGCTGTTTTACCCGGTGAGGTAAAGTTCCTCAACTATCATTTAAGACAAGCCGGACTTGTCTGGGTATCCAGTCATGTTAGTCATCTTGTTGATGCTTGCTGTTAATTTGATAACAATGCATTGGCCATGTATGCTCTCCCTTAATACTGTTTATTGGCACTCATTTGGATTTTAACATTAAAACTTAATTTTACTTCAAATCAAAGTTATGTCTTCATATACTTTTGAAAAGGTCAAGTAAATCTGGAAAAGCTTGTAAGGAAGAAAAAGTGTCAGTTTCCTTCCTCCCATCATGTCTCCTCCCCTGCAGGACACTCACGTTGGTCTCCTAGCTGTTGGCTTTGATCTTCGCCTCCGTCTCTCGCATCCATGCCTGACTCGCTCACTTCCTGCCCTTCCCTCCCCTGTCCCACACATTGTGTCTCCACTCGATGTCTCTCACTTTCTTTCACCCCTCTGCCTTTGCCCTGAAGACAAATGCATGGCTGCCCAAAGCAGGTGCACCTTTAATTTGCTGTCAGGTATTTAGTGTTTATATTCTGACTACTGGTACCATTCACAGTTGGGCCAAATGATGTGATGGGATTACTTTTCCTTTCCTGGAGAAGTTTTTGTTTTTCCTGAAGTTCTTATCGGTGGTTTTTGTTGTTTTCTTAGTTTTATATGCATTTGCCACTAAAAGTCAACCCCAAATCCACTAGTTGTCTAAATCTCCTTTCAAGCAATTCAGTTGTTTTTATCTGATCAAGTTCAGTAGGCGCAGACCTCCAACCTGCTGGAATCTCACTTCAGATATCACTGCCCTCAGTTTCCTGGAACCCATGTCTTTCTCTTTCTTGATTTTTTTTCCTTTTGTTTTTTTTAACTCTCATTTTGATGCAGCACTTCCTCAAGGAGTTGCCTGGGAGATAAAATTTTGAGAGCCTGGATGTCTGGAGTGCGTTATTCTGCCCATACACCTGTGTTGAGAGGTTGGACATCAGTTTGCCCCTCTGTCTTCCATCCTCCAGTGTTAGCCTTGAAGTGTTAGAGCTTTTCTGATTCTTGAGCCTTTATATGTGACTGTGTTTTCTTTTTTGAAGCTTGAGGGATTTTCTGTGAAATTCAGAGCACCCAGTGCGGTGATGTCCCTTGGAGTCTGTTTTCACCTAGGGTCTTGCCTGCCCTTTGGGCCCCTTTATTTTGGAAACTTCTGTTCCTCAGTGCTGGGCATTTTTCTTGATTTATTACCTTCATATCTTTCCATTCACTTTCTTTCTCTTTCTAGAATTCAACTATTGGATCTTCTGGATTGACAGTCTGATTTTCTTAGGTTTCCCATTTCTTTCTGGAAGACATTCTCAACTTTATCTTTGAGCCCTTCTATTGAGTTTTTCTCTATTTCTAGGAGATTTCTCTTATTCTTTCTGTTCCTATGTTATAACTTCCTGTTTTTGTTCCATGGATATAGAATCTCCTCTTATCTCTCTGAGGACATTGGTGAGTTTCAAAGTTTTCTTTTACCCAAAGTCACTGCTTGCTTCTGGCTGCTTTTTGTGTTGCGGTTTTGGCTTTCATATCAGAGCCTTTTCTGGGCTGTCCGGTGATGTTTGCTTGCCCGCTTACATGTCAGAGGGACTCGGAGCTTGTGGTTGGTTGGGGCTTGCCAACTGTGACACTCGCTGTAGAGGCATCTGGCTGGGCCATTTCCGTACAGCACCCTGTCAGCTTCTTCAAGGCTCTTTGGGTTCTCCAAAGAAATACCTCCCAGCCTCTTGCCTGGGGGCCAAGTGAGGGGAAAAGTCCACAATCTTAGCAATAACTATGGAAAAAGTTACTTCCCCTGTCTTCAGAATGGTTTGCCATTACTCCACTGTAACTGGTGTCCCCAGTCCAAAGATTCTAGTTCCCTTTCCAGAGGGGAAAAAAACCACACCCTTTGGCTAAGAGGCATGAGAGGCAAAAAAAACAAAAAAGAACAGAACACAGAAAACTGTCCTTTTTGACAGTATTTTCTTATTACTTTTGCCTGGCTGCCCTTTAGCAATGTTATTTTTAGCTTACAACTTGAGTTGCACTTAAATTCATTGTTCTTCTGTTATTTACTACACCTTTTATAGCCCAGCTGTGGGTTTTACATTGTCTTAAATGTGTGCTGAAGGCCCTGGTAGGAAAGTGGACGGAGGTTGTGAAAAGGCCAGTCTTCACAGTCAAGAAGCTCACAGGGCCGGTATGCAGAGCAAGAGTTTTAGTTTTCACCGATGATCAAAGACTTGACATTAAAATCATATTTCCCCTACAGACTGCGGAAAATAAACGTGACCATTTTAGTTACCGAAGGTGAAGGGGACAGGTATACTCCAATGTCGTGTAGTGTAAATAGTTTAATTCATTGGGAGGGTAAATTTTGCCTTTGCAGTGCCTATTCACGCATCTCCCGTAATCATGTAATTGTATTTCTAGGAATTTAACCTGTCGAGGTACAGGCTCAAGTGAGCAGATGGTACTCTTTTCTGCAGTGCTTGTAATCGGAAAAAAACAAAACAACATCAGCAGGGGGTTTATTTTATGGCCATTCCATGCAACGTGCAGTTGTTAACATAGGTAAGCTTGTGTGTAAAACTTGGAAAGACAGCCATATGCATTTTTAAATGGAAGTAAGTGTGGCATTACATGCATGTAATGTGATCTTATTTTTTATTTAGACCATGTGTTAATATATCCAAAAAAATATTAAGTAAAACAATAGTTTTGGAGATATTTCTTGAGGAAGAATCAAGAAGATTGCCAATTTTTACTTCTGTTGTGTTTTACAATATTTTTATGCTAAAGATCATTCTTTGGTCGACCGTATTATCGTATTCATACTATCAGTTAATAAAACTGGTATGAATGTAGTCCCCATGGCCCCTGCCCGTTCCATCCCAGGCTCTGCCATGGGTGCAGTATCCTCTCAGGAGGCTTATCTGTGCCCTGAGACCCCACAGCTGGAACAGCAGCCCTCATCTAGGTCAAGGAGAGGCAGGAAGTTGCTGATGCAGAAACCAGTAGTTAGGTAGCCAGTGCCATTGAGCAATTAGGATGGATTCTTTTCTGAAAGCGCTCTCAGGTTTGCCTTTTATTTGCGTGAATTGCTATTCTTAGATGTTCCTGGCTGTGGACTTTGTCAGATGTGCAGCGGTGCTTGGGTCTTAGGCACTGGTTCTTTCTACCAGACAGGGCAGAGGGTGGAGGTGTTTGTACCGGTGGGGAAGGTAGCCCTCCACTGGCCGGGAGTCAGGAGACCTGTATGTACTTCAGTTTAAACTTGTTCTTAATCAGCCTGTGATTTTGGGTGTTTCTTTTTCTCTCTCTCTCTCTCTTTTTTTTTTTTTTTTTTGCGGTACGCGGGCCTCTCACTGTTGTGGCCTCTCCCGTTGCGGAGCACAGGCTCCGGACGCGCAGGCTCAGCGGCCATGGCTCATGGGCCCAGCCGCTCCGCGGCACGTGGGATCTTCCCGGACCGGGGCACGAACCCGCGTCCCCTGCATAGGCAGGCGGACTCTCAACCACTGCGCCACCAGGGAAGCCCTTGGGTGTTTCTTGATCTGTAGGACTTTAGCTTCTTCCTCTCAAAGATAAGAAAGGAGTCTCTGCGGTGGTTTGTTTTCTTTCTTCCTTCCTTCCTTTCCTTCCTCCCTTTCCCCCTCCCCTCCCAGCGTTCCCCCCCTGTCCCCCCCACCCCGCCCTTGGTCAATTCAGTTTATCAGAAACTTAGTTTTTCAACTTGGAAGGGTGACACCTGGAGCTAATAGTCACTCATACAGCATCCCGTTTTGTGATTTGTTTCAAGGATGCACGAGTGATAGAAAAAGCCTTGCCTATTAAAGCTTTTTTTGTTGCTTCCTACTCCGGGCATCATGACCTTTATTTCCAGCAGTGGTTCAACCAGGCGATCTTACACCCCCACCCCCACCCCAGAATATCTGGAAACATTTTTGGTTGTCATGAGGCAACCATGGGAGTGCTGCTGACATCTCATGGTTAGAGACCAGAGGTGCTCACCATTCTGCAGTGCCCAGGACAGCCTCCACAAGGAAGAATTGTGTGGTCATAAGGAAGAACTGCCTGGTCACAAGGTCAGCAGCAGTGAGGTTGAGAAGTCCTGCTTTACCGACTCCGTCCTTGGAGGGCTCTAGGATGTAGCAGTCACAGGCCCCATTTTTCAGTCAAGGAGAGTGGAGCCTGGTAGGGTGAGGCCACTGGCAATTGCGGCTGAGTTACAGCTGTGCTGCCTGCACTGCCAGAGTTCTCGTGGCTGTCACAGATACCGAGGAGGGCCATGGTCACAGAAAGTTCTCCCCATGCTTACTCTGCCAGGCCTGGGCTAAGCACTGCATGTAAACTCTCATAATCCTCACAGTGACCCGATAACTATTGTCAGCTCCCTTTTGCAGGACAGGAGACAGAGGCACAGAGAAGTCAGGATCTGTGATTTTTTTTTTTTCCTTATCTTGGTCCTCATTTTCAGAAGTTCACACATTTAAACATTCAGCCTTGACAATTTACCTAGTGTTTCCTCTCAGCATCTCTAGAGTTTCTCTAAAATTTGGGATCCAGAGGTGATGTAATGTTCAGGAGCGGGGCCACCCAGGCCTTTGCAGCAAGGTAGATATTCTACCCTGAAGGAAACACACAAATTGGTCTGTGTCCCTTAGAATTTTGAATATCATTGATTCCTCATCAGGCATTTATTTTTCACCAAGTACATATCTGTCAGTAGGTTTCCCGGAAGGAAGTGAACAAATCAGAGTCCCAGACCTAAAGCCATTAAGCACTCAGGGCCCATCTCTGCAGTAACCTGTGAACGGCTGCTGTCGGTCAATCTTCAGCCACCATCGGGGGTCAGCTTTCACTCTTGCTGGACTGGTGTTTCCATCTTCCTATCGCAGCAACCCAGCTCCACCGCCTCTGGCTGCCTCCGTGACATCATCATATGACTACACAGGTCTGGTGGGGTAAGTCCCTGCTTAGCTTTACCTGCCCCACCCTTCATCTGGGTTACAGGATAAGCCACTGGTAGACTTGTTCTTGTTTTGGACCCCCTGGCGCAGCACGGTATCCTGGCTATGGCAGGTGCCCTGTGTGTTTGGAGGGAATGAACAGACAGGACAGTGGTGATTCTCTGGACTCTTGTCTTTCCTGACTTTAGGTGAATTACCATGGGCTGCTGTAAGCCAGAGCAGCTTTCTAGGCTCTGAGGAGTGTGCTGGACACAGAAATAAGGCAGTCTGCAGGCCACATCTCAACCTGTTGCTCTTGTGTTCTTCAATCACCGTTGATTCAGGCCTTCACAGATGGTTTTGTAGTTCAGCTTTCTCCAGAGGCTTGGATGTGCTTGGCCGGCACGTTGCTGAGATCCGGAAGCATGCTGAGCACGGGCCTTCTTTGTGGCAGTGCAGCTTGGTACCATGGAGCTCACCGATGCTTGGGAAGCCAAGTGTCCTCCTGCCTGTTTTCTATACTGTCTCACCTTTATCGGCATGATTCCTTTCTCTAAGCTTCTAGCATCTTGTTTTGGGGTGTGGGTTGAGCTGGCCTCGCTCTGCTGGCTGAGGGAGAACTCTGCATAGCAGTCCCACTGCCCAGCTCTGTCCACGGGCAGGATACACTGTCTTCCCAGCTGTAAGGTCATCAACGGCACTTACAGCTTCTAGACACAGTGCAGGCTGGACCAGTGCTACTACTGTTGGTTTCTTTTTGGAGGAAGGAAATACCTTTGGCCAGAGGCAATTCAGTGTGCAGCGTTATCTCTGTTGCATAACCTGTTGTGCCCTTTCAGGGAAGTTCTGTGCACCACCCGTTAGGCCTGTGCATCACTTGGCCTGGGCGACTGGAGTTAAGTGAAAGGGGACTGGGAGGGCGGGCGCTACTAACGAGGGTCAGGCGCCAGGGGGCGTAGTGCCGAGCTCCCTGCCCCTAGTCATCCTACAGACCTCTGGGTGGATGGTTCCTGGGGCAGGGAAAGCAGTCTTCGTGCTGGTGCCTTGGTAGCAACGGCCTGCATGGCAACTGCTCTGGCCTCTTAGGAGGTTTCCATCAGCAGGCTCTGGAGAGAGCTGCGCTCCTGAGGAGGTTACCACAGCAGACAGCCTTGTGGGGACCGCGGGGCCCCTCAGGACCAGCAGAGGCCGGGGGGAAAGAGAAGGCAGTGCAACCGTAGAGTTAGAAGCAATAAAGGGCGTCGTGCACTTGGCATGTTTTGCTGTTTTTGAAATTCTGGTTGAGGCGAGTGACTTGTTGAGAAGTGGCTCTGCCTCTCTGGGCTCCCTTCTCAGTATACAGGGTGTGGTTTCTGATTCCTTGATGTACAGAGTTGAAAGTTTTTCGTCCTTGTTTTAACTCTTTCTCTTTAGAAATTAAAAAGTGATGAAAGAGGAAAGGATGGCTCTGTGTGATCATTCCTGTCTTTCTGATGTACCATTCTGACAGTTATGAACCGTGTTAATTCTAACTTGGTGGTGTCCTGTAACTTATAAATAGAAGGCTTTGAGGTGTCTGGGTGGGACTTTAAATTCACTTCTCCTTCACTTGAGATGGTGCACTGACTCCTGGACCTAGGGTGTTAGGTGATGACAGGTCAGGTGCGAACAAAATCAAGGATGATGTGTTATCCTAATCGGTTTTATTTTGTATGTTACTGTTCATTTCACTTTTATGTGACATGCTTTCTAATTTTATTAATACTTAGCTCATTTATAAATACCTTTCAGACGGAATTACTGAGTTGTATGGACTGTTTGGACTTTTTCTCGTAAGTGTAAGATTAGTTAGGTGTTCTTATAGCACTGGCTTAAATGAATGTGTGTGAGATCAGTTTGAAGAATACAGTGTTTTTCTGTAGAAACAAGGCTTCTGTTCTGATACAGTTGCTTTTGCTTGTAGCTGACTCTCCTGCCCCTGCGACAAAAGTGCTGTATTGCCTTTGTCGCCAGAGCAGTGAGCTCAGCAGTGCTGCCAGGCTGCCTGTGCCCAGGGCCCCTTGGCTCCTAAGCTCAGCCTGGTGGTCTCTGGGACATCCAGACCAGAGCCAGCTGCAGCCAGGTGACCCATCAGGCTTGCTGCTGTTTGGAGCCATCCCTTAATTTCACAGGTGCTGGAGATGAGCACTGTGTGCCCTTGAGATTGGGTTAAGTGTAGCTCTTTTCTGAAAGATTGGGCAGGGAGGAAACGATGGTGTTACTGGGAAAGGCAACACTCTCTTTTTGATCTTTGAAAACACGGGTTGGCTTTCCTTTGACCCGTGAGACGTGCCTTTGCTTTTGGAGCAGCGTGGCATGACAGCCTCATCTTCTCGTCCTTGGTTGCTTGGGACTTCAGGTATGCCTACCTGCCAGAGATGCCGCTGAGCTGGAGAGAGTGTGTGTAAAGCTCCAGCCCTTGATTTCTTCTGGATGGTTCCACACTGTGTGGGTAGTGTTAGGACCAAATCTTCAAGGAAGAAATGGCATGTGAAGGATTCAGTGGTGATCTGTGGGAATTTCCATAAAATCTCACAGGATTGTATAGTAATTAGGTATTTGGTGTCAGTTGGTATATGGCTTTATTGAAGGTGTATGATTTTGGTTTTAGGCTATTTAGAACTTACTGGATATGCATTAGAAGGCTGCTTATAGGACTGTTTTAATTCACAAAGGTAGCTTTGCTTGTCTTGTTATCTCCTCACCCCAGTCCTGAGGTGGTAGGGGTATGTGAGGGTTTTTCTCTCTTTTAAGCCGTTTTGTCTTTTTTTTTTTTTGCGGTACGCAGGCCTCCCACCGCTGTGGCCTCTCCTGCCGCGGAGCAAAAGGCTCCGGACGCGCAGGCCCAGCGGCCATGGCCCACGGGTGCAGCCACCCCGCGGCATGTGGGATCCTCCCGGACCGGGGCACGAACCTGTGTCCCCTGCATCGGCAGGCGGACTCTGAACCACTGCGCCACCAGGGAAGCCCTAAGCTGTTGTTGATTGAGTGGTCAGTCTCTCTGCCCAGCCTAAATATCGCTCCCCTCTCCCTGGGCCACAGTCCCTTATGTGGCATGGCTGGCTCCAGCTGCTGGTGTCTCTGAGTTTTGCTTCTTGCCCAGAGAGTGGTCTGTGATTGGTGGCTAGCTCAGATGGGCACGTCCCTTGTGCTCCTTCTGCATGTGGTGTCTGAAAAGCTCTTGGAGCACCTCTGCTCTCCCGCAGGCCTCCTTCCTCCTCTGCAGGAGCCGGCGGGGAGTCCCGCTGTGGACCCTGACGTCATTTGGGGTCTGCTGCTCAGCATGTTGACGTGGTGCTGTCAGCAGCTTTCTTGACACTGTCTGATGGTTTAAAATTCTGCTTTTGGACTTCCCTGGTGGTCCAGTGGTTAAGACTCCATGCTTCCACTGCAGGGGGCACGGGTTAGATCCTTGGTTAGGAAAGTTCCACATGCCTGTGGTGGTGCGGCAGATAGATAGATAAGTAAACAGATAAATAGGTAAGTAAATAGATAAGTAAGTTAATAGATAAAGAGACATTACTAGATAGTTAAATAGGTAGTTAAATAAATAAATCACAAATAAGAAAATTAAAAATAATTTAAAAAATAAAAATCTGCTTTCATGAACTTTGAAAAAATGATGTGTAACAGGCTTTAGTGTCATCACAATATTATAAAATTGAGGTAAAACTTTGTTATGCTCCATAAAATATGAGTGAGAAGTGCCCTGATGTAAATAGGTGAACTCATAGTGAGATACACATTATTAGACTTGGGTTTGTCTTGGAGTTGGATGGTCAGTGTCATTTGCCACCCCCTCCTACCTCAGTGTGTTTAGTTCCAAATTAAGGCATTTATTTTTTCTAATTACAAAACTAGTACTCTCCTCTATTTAAAAAACAATGTTTTTTAACTCACACTTTAAGAGCAGTTTCAAGTATGGTACAAACCTTCGTTCTGAACCACCTGCAAGTAGCTTGGGGACATGAAACCTCATCACCCTTGGCTATTTCAGTGTGTTTCCTGCAAACAAGATGCTTAGTACAACCGCTCACACACATGAATACTTTGCTACCTTCAGACCAGTTCACGCCTCACCAGAAAGACCCAGTTCACAGCCCTGTGTTGACACTCCTTGTCAGGTCTCTAGTCTCTCCTACACTGGAGCATTTGCCCCATCTTACCTTGACTCTACTCACCTTGACACTTGTTGACCACAAGCAGTTAGTTTGCAGAGTGTCCCTCAGAGTGGGTTTGTCTGTTTCCTTTTGATTCGATTCAGGTTTTGCATCTTCGGCTGGAATAGCACAGAAGGAGTGCTGGGTTCTTCTCTTGGCATTGTATTAGATGGTTACCAGTGGTGCCCGCTTGGCTCACTTGATAAAGGTGGTGTCTGCCAGGCTTCTCCACTGTGAAGTCTTTGTGATTAATAAGTATACTGTGGGGGGAGGTGCTTTTGAAACTAAGTATCTGTTCCTATCAGACTTTCGATTTGCTCATTTATATCAGTGCAGGCTAAGAGCTTCCCATTTTATTCAGTTGGCTGTCATCTTTTATTATCGTTATTTATTTTGATGTTCGTATTTTCCCATGTTTAGCCAGTGGGAGCCCCTTAAAGCTAGCTGCTGTGTCCTGGCTTGGATAAGTCCCCATCATTCATTTAATACTTCTTGCTTTCTGGTACAGCAAGGTACTCTGGGCTCTTCATGTACAATGCTTTCCTGCCCCAGACCTGAAATCAGCCTTTTCTTTGAGGAGGCCCAATTCCATTTTACGACCGTTGGTACTCAGAGAAGCAGAATGTGGGCACCAGTTGAGCTGTTGTTGGGGTGTTAATGCACTCAGGCCCTCTTAGTGGACAGAGATGGATGGAGTGTGTGTGTGTGCATGTGTGTGCACGTACATGTATACAGGCACACACAGATATACAGATGCCTGTGTATTTACAACACGTTTGTTTTTACATCTCTGTATGTTGAAAGACACGAGTTAATTTCAGAACCTCGATTTCTATCTAAAACCACAGGGTTCGTTCCAGTCTCTCCCTTTCTGAATTGGTAGCTCCCTTATCCAACAGTGACAATCCTAGGTGCCAGTGTCCCTAATATATTTACTTATTTGATTAGTCACCATGTGTGTTCCCAGTCTCCTGTTGCTGCCCCCTCTTCTGCACAGGTGCCCTGTGCTCTCTTCATCTCACTCAGCCTCTGATACCCTAGGTATGTGGACATCCCGTTTTGTGGAACTCATATCCCAGTTTCTAGAAATAAAGTTCTGTGCACTTTTGGCCCTTTCGAGGCTGTTACCTGAGCCATTGCTTCATTGTTGGTGATGCCTGCTGTATGGTATCGATGCGTCACTGTGTAGTTAGTTACCACTATCTCACGGGTACACAGTTGTGATTTTCCAGTTCTTTGCACGTCACTGTGCTTCTCTGAGTCTTCTTATACCTACTATACCTGTGCCTTCTGTGTTCTTGTGCAGGTGCTTCTGGAGAGGAGGTTCTTTGGAGTGTTATCACTGAATTGGATTATGGGTATGGCGATTATTTGTGGGCTTTTAAAAAATTAATTAATTTTATTTATTTTTGGCTGTGTTGGGTCTTCGTTGCTGCGCGCGGGCTTTCTCTAGTTGCAGCGAGCAGGGGCTACTCTTCGTTGCGGTGTGCAGGCTTCTCATTGTGGTGGCTTCTCTTGTTGCGGAGCACGGGCTCTAGGTGGGCGGGCTTCAGTAGTTGTGGCTCGTGGGCTCAGTAGTTGTGGCTCATGTGCTCTAGAGCACAGGCTCAGTAGTTGTGGCGCACGGGCTTAGTTGCTCCACGGCATGTGGGATCTTCCCGAACCAGGGCTCAAACCTGTGTCCCCTGCATTGGCAGGCAGATTCTTAACTACTGCACCACCAGGGAAGCCCGATTATTTGTGTTCTTAAATTGCCTTCTATTGTTACACATCCTCAACGATAGAGAAGCCAATTTTCCTCACCATTTCAAAATCTGCGTCACTTCTGTTCATCTTTGTAGATCTCATAGTGTCAGGGCAGAATGAAGATGAACACACCTGTTCATGGGTTTATGTGCCATATGTCTTAGTTTTCCATGAACTGTGTGTTGATAGGTCCTAGTCTATTCAGATGTTTCCCAACCAGAGAAAAACTCTGTTTGTGTCCTAACTTCTTTATGATCGCCTTTACTGTACAAAATTCTTAAGCTCTAATAGGGTCAAATGAGTCAGTGTCTTCCTTGATGATGTCTACAGTCTGTGTTATCAGTAGGCCTTTGCACCCTCAAATCACAGGTTTTTCTCCCCAGTCTTTGAATTCCTCAAGGCTTGATTTTTTTATGGCCAGATCTCTAATCCAGCTGAAATTTTATTTTGGCGTATGGTGTGAGGTAGGGATCAACCTTTATATTTTTTCCAAAATGGATTGCAAATGGGCCCAGTGCTGTTTACCGCCTAGTCCATCCTTCCTTGCTGATTTGAAATGGCACTTGTTTCAAATGCTAAACTCATAGATACACATGAGTTTGTTTCATTTGTCCGTTTTCCTTAGCAAAACCCACCAAGTACTAATTACTGTTGCTTTGTGGTGAGCTTTACTTAACTTCAGGTTGAATGTTTTTTCTTTTTCCCCCTTTTTTTCTTTTTTCCAAATAACCTAGAACAATTTTATTTTTAGGTGAATTTGGGAGTCTTTTTTACAGTGTATATATTGAAAAACAAAACCTATGGGGACGTTGTGTTAAGTTTCCTAGGGCTGCGAAAATAAATTACCACAAATTTAGTAGCTTAAAACAACACCAGTTTATTCTCTCACAGTTCTGGAGCTAGAAATCTAAAATCTGGCAGGGCCACACGCCTTCTGGGGACTTTAGGGGAGAAACTGTCCTTTGCCCCTTCCAGCTTCTGGTGGCTGCTCCCATTTTCTTTGGCTTGTGTGTTCCAGTGTCTGCCTTCACCTTCATATAAGCTTTCTCCTCTGTGTTGTCTCTTTGCCTCTCTTTCAGGATGACACTTGTAATGGACCCATCCAGATAATCCAGGGTAATCTTTAAGCACTTCTGGAAAGACTTTTTCCAGGTAAGGTAACATTTAAATTCCAAATATCAGGACCTGACGTCTTCGGGTGGCCATTGTTTAGCCTCTACCGCAGGTGTTACTTGGCATTTCCTTGAGGGTGTAGATGAACTTGCAGTGGTGGTGCGGGGGGTGGAAACACATCTCTGCGATGAGTGTCCTGGATGATGAAACTGCTCCATGACTCAGGCATCTAGTGTGTGTGTTGTTTTGCTAACACTGAATTTCCCTTCAGTTTTCCTAGCTTTGCATTATAGCAGAGGGGTTTTCTAGACAGATGGTCATCTGCAAATAGTGGCATTTGTGTCTTAGCTTAATTATTTCTCCTTAGATTGCGTGTTTGACAGTCTTTGACCATAGTAGACGTCTTTGCTGTTTCGTTACTTACTTTAATAGGATAATCTTGGCCTTTCACCAATTGTGATACATTTTACTTCTGGGAAATACTCTTCGTATTGCCGTTTCCTTCTGTTCCTGAAGTTACATTCCATAGGAAGCGAGGAATAGATGCTTGAATTTCATCAGTCAGACGGACGTTTTGTAAATGGCCATCTATCAGTCATGTATATATGTTTTTTTGTCCTCCTTTGAGCCATAAATGTGAGATGTATACATTACCTAATATTGAACCCTTACTGCATCCCTAGAACAGACCTACTTAGTCACGGTGCCTTATTCTCTAAATTTAGAGTGGATTTACTGGGCTGGTGTTTTGTTTAAAATTTTATATGTTTGTAAACTCGTTTGTAGTTGATAATCTCTTTTCTCTGCAGCACCCACTCATTGTTTTGGGGAGGCAAAGCAGTGCCCTAATTTTCCTCTGGGGAGCCCCCCTTTTTACCATGTACAAGCCATGTGTTTTGGTTGAAATGGCACAGCTGCGTGGGTGGACCCTGATTGGCTGTAGCTAATAGACATATTCCATCCCCTTGGCCCCTTGACTATAGTTATTGGTCCTCTGATGGGCTCAGAACCCAATTGATGCCAGTGAGATACAAAAATAATTCATGGGGCAAAGAAGCTCCTTCCTTGGGAACTACCAGAAGATATAATTACTGCCATTTATAACACTTCTTATTTCAGTACCAGGCAAGGATAATGTTATATCATTGTGCACTTGTATTCTTTGTGTGCTCTTTCCTTGTCTTTATCAGACTTGAAAGAGTTGATTGCTCTTTGATTTCTTTTTTCAGAGAAACTGATTTTGGTTTTGATTGACCACACCAGCTGTATTTTGTTAGTTTTTGTTTTCTATTTCACCGGTTCTTCGTTTATTTATTCCATGTACTTTCTTTGATTTTCTCTTTCCATCTTGATTTGAATGCTGATTAGCTCATTTATCTTCATTTCTTCTTATAATAAAATTTACAAGTTTGATTCATCCTCAGAGTATAGCTTTGGTAGCATCCTGTATGCCCTGATAAGTAGTGCTCTTTGATCTTTTTCTTTTTTTTACACCTTTTTGTTAGGAAAACCTTCAAACATATCCCAAAATAGGAGAGAATATTGATGTTTCATATACCTGTCACCCAACTTTAAGAGTTGTCAGCATTTTGCCATTTCTATTTTATCTGTCCTTGCTTGTTCCGCACTTGTCATACTTTTAATTTTGAGTTTGAGTATTTTAAAGCAAATATCACATTTCATGTCACTTGTAAATACTTTAGCATGTATCTGCAGTAGATGAGGGCTTTAAAGAAATTTTACCTAGCAAAATTAACTATATTTTGTTAGTATCATCCAGTATCTATCCAGTGTTCACTTTCTTCCAAATGTCATAAAATACGTCTTTACGCTTGGTTTGTTTGAGTCAAAGAAAATCCAAAGAAAGTGTCCACACTGCATTAAAAATCTAAACAATTTTAAAATCTGTAACAATCCCTTTTCTTGTTTTCAAAAAAATGCCACTTGTTTGTGAAGCAGCAGGGCCGTTTGTGCTGTGGGTTTTCCCACACTCTGCATTTGGTTGGTTGTATCGTTGTGGTGGCATGTGGTATATTCCTCTGATCCTCGTATTTTCTGTAAACTGGTAGCTAGGTTTAGACGCTTAATTGGTTTGGGGGTGGTTATTTGTTTTGTGTTTGGGGTTTTTTGTTTGTTTGTTTTGGCAAAGCTGGTGTAGGGAGGGTGTCAAGCACACGTCGTAGACTGTGCTGTGTACTCACATTGCATTATACCAGGAGGCGTAACGTCTGGCTGGCTTTCTCTTCGTTATGTTACACGTGATCAGTGAATGAAGTGTCTGAAGGCTGATTCTGTCCCTTATTATAAAGTTTTTTATCAACCAGTTATCTAAGGGGCTTAATAGCCATTTTGCTTATATTCACTGTTTCATTGGGGTGTTAGTTTCCTATTGCTGGTGTAACAAATTACCACAAACTTGGCTGAAACCAGTCTCACTGGGGTTAAGTCAAGGTGTCAGCAGGGCTTCCTTCTGGAAGCTTTAGGGGAGAATCCATTTCTTGCCTTTCCCAGCTTCTTGAAGCCACCTGCATTCCTTGTGGCCCTTTCCTCCATCTTTAAAGCACATAATTGTAAGGATACTTAACTACATTTAGGTCCCACCTGTATAATCCAAGATAATCTTCCCATCACAATATTCTTAACTGTAACTCTTATTCATTTGTAACATTCACAGGTTCCAGGGCTAAGTACCTGGCGATCTTTGGGGGCCGTGATTTAGCCTACAGTTGGCAGTGGCAAAATGAGGATTTTTCTGGTTCTGTTTCTACATTTATTTGTTGGCATTTTTACATGAAGAAGGTTTCCCTGATCAGTTCTGGTTTTACTCTAAAGTACAACTTCCTCCTGAAGAGAAAGGAGAAATGATTTCTTTGCTTTATTCATATTTAGAATATGTTTGGACTAGCAACTTCCAAAGCAGCAATGCATTTTTGCTGCTTTTCCCCTAGTATTATAAACTTGTGGATGTGCATGTCGTTGTGTTTCAACCCATTGAGGCCAATTTGTGATGCTTACATTGTTCCCCCAAGTTGGCTTCTGTGTTCTTTGGACGTGACCCCATCAGTCTGTGACTCCTTCCTTGCTCTTTGCCACAGCGAGATGTCCCATCTTGGGACCTGGACTCAGCTATTTTTCCAAGGAGCCTGGTTCCTTTTAGTGGGGAATGGTGTTGATTGCCACAGTCTGTGTGCTCAGGGTGCCCAGTGCCACTGCATTGCTTCTCATAGCAGACAGGCCTAGGAAGCGATCATGAGTATAGATATTTCCAATTCAAATAAAAATCTACATGGTTTTTGCTAATGTTGAAAATTGTTTTTTAAGGATATTAACGTTATCCTACAACATAAAATATTTTTAGCATAATAGTAACTGATGTTATTAGATTATATCCCACTTGGAATATACTGTCAAGTTACTGTGTTTTAAAGTTATGTTTTACTCTGATGCTTGCGCCACTGTTGTGACATTGTTATTTAGGTTCATTTCAATTTTTTTTAGTAAAAATGTTAAAGAAGTATAATAAACATACAGAGAACTATGCAAATCCTTAGTGAAAATTCGTTGAGCCATAAACGTTAACTGAACCCAACCATGTAAACACCATTAAGACAGAGAAGCAGGACATATTTGTTTTTAGAGTTTGTTCTTCTCTGATTTATATGGTTCTAAAGGCAGAGGGACTCAGTGGTATATTCAGATGAGTTGCGTCCATCCCTGTCCCTCCTCCCTTTTCTTCTCCCAGTGTTGCCTCCCATTGTTTCTTCTTGCAAATACGAGCGGACATAGGTACACTGGTGTTTCCGACACTTGCTTGGAGTTAGGTAGCTTACTCTGCACCTCCTGCCTCCTTCGCCCTTTCTCACTAACCTTGTCCCTAGAGACCATGCGTAACAGTGCATGGAGATCTTGCCATGCATGCCTCTTATGCTGCCTGTTATTTTGTTGCATGGACATAGCATGGTTTATCCAGTCAGTCTCCTCCTTAGGGAATTTGTGGTTACTTCCAGACTTCATCAGCTTTTATTTCTCACTTTTTCTGCTCTTGCATTTCCACAATTCTTTCTTCACACAGTAGCTAGAGTTCATCCCACGTGGGTGCTTCGTGTCTGCTTGGAGTTGGCCTCTGTGCGTTCACCTTAGACTGGCACCACCATGCTGATGAGGGCCTTGCTGCCCACCTGCTTCCCATCCTTGGCTCCCTGTGGAGCCAGAGATAGGTTGTCTTTCTCTTCCTCCCCTCTTTGGTTGTTACCGGTTTTCTAGTAGGAGGGTTAACAGTTCTTTCTTGCCCTGTCCAGCCTTCTCTGTTGACAGATGAAACCTCTAAGGTCCTGCACCCCAGATGCTCTTACAGCATGGTGGTCTACCCTGAGTCCTGGATCTCAGGTGTTTGACTCAGGACAGAGATTAAATATCTCTGCTTTGGTCTGTACCTTGTATTTTGTTTTGTTTTTGTTTAATGCTTAAATTTTTAAAATTATTTATTTATTTATTTGGCTGTGCCGGGTCTTAGTTGTGGCACTAGGGGGATCTTCCTTGTCACGTGCGGGATCTTCATTGTGGTGTGTGGGATCTTTAGTTGGGGCGTGTGAACTCTTAGTTGAGGCATGCATGTGGGATCAAGTTCCCTGACCAGGGATCAAACCCAGCCCCCCTGCATTGGTGGCATGGAGACTTAACCACTGGACCACCTGGGAAGTCCCTGTACATTGTACTTTGTATTACTGTGCCTTTATGTTGAGTTAGTTCTTTGAGGGTTGGGGACAGCTGTGTATCATTAAGGGTTTCTAGGAGGTCTTTAAACCCCAAAGTGAGGGATTTAAAGGGATTTAAATTGGGAGGCTCAGAAAGGTAGTACTGGAAGAGATGATGGAATCCCATCTCCTCGTCTGACAAACGAGGAAACAGGTCAGTTGAAGATGTGTGATGTGCCCAGTGTCACCAAGCAGATGGCACTTGAGTGCCCGCGGGGGCTTAACACCTTGCAGAGGAGAAAGTCCGAAGACTTGATGTTCTGATGTTTGTTTCTTCCTTTGTAGAAAAGCATTTCATTTCTATTTGGACAGGACTGGTTCTAATTCTTAAGTATCCACCCATAGCTTTAGCTAGCTTTGTATCCATTGCAAAGTTTTTTATAAACACGAGCTAAAAGCTCATTCTAGCTCATGGAACTTTTCTATGTAAATTGTAGGAAGAAAAAAACACCTTCAAGTATATTGCCCTAGGTCAAACTTGGAATTATTTTGTTTCTTGTAGTTTAATTGTAGGACTGAGGGGGAGAGCCAGCCAGAGCCCCCCTCCGTGGCCGTTGCATCCCGTCCTTCTCTTCCCAGAAGCGCCCTCCAGGTTGAGGCAGGAGGGTGGGCCTCCAAGCCTGTGTGTGGAGGCGCTGCTCTGAAGCATGGTGTTCAGAGACCTCACGATGCACTTCCCTAGAAGCAGTGGTTGGTTTCTTTAAGGACACAAAGACTTGTCGAGGCGGAGACCTAAGGAGTCATCTAATCCAGATGGTCGCCCAGTGGGGAGCACGTCACTGGGTGGGAAGTGCTCTGCCTAGGTTTCCAGGGCGCAGGTCCAGCGAGGTGTGCTCCCTCGGGGACCTTTGTCTTTGTGTTGAGGTGAAAGGTGTCTGTACTCGTTCCTAGTTGTGTTGTTGGCTGCTGGCAGAGATCGGCCTTCTGTGCTGCCCTCCAGACACTTAGAGACAGCTCGCAGGTGCCTTCCGATTCCCAAGGGCTTTAATGGGTTAACGGAAAGCCTCATCCTCCACAAAGAAATTCACCACAAAAAAGCTCACTTCAGACTTCTTGCTGGTAACATGGTCTAATAAAACAGAAAAGAAAATCCTTGTGACTCAGGCTTCCACTCCTTTATAGTAGCTCGTGCCACGTAATAGCACCTTTGTTTCCCTCCAGGTGGAGGTATCTTTGTTGAAAGTGAGGCGCGTCATATAATACAGCTTCTCCCCCCCACTCCCCATATACACCCTTGTGAACACTTAGCATATGTCCATCCATAATTTCTGTACCTGTTAAAAACACACTTTTTTTGGTAAGTGGTATATGAAATATATGCTTTTATGTGTGCTCACCTACCAACTTAACAGGAAAATTGCTGACTTTTCGAATCAGTAAGTGCAGCCCCTGTCCTTTACCCTGTGGCCCTGACACTTCTCAGTACCCGACTCTGCGCTCCTGTTCTTTCTCCTCTTCACAGAACTCTGTGTCCTCAGTGGCCTTAGTGTCCTTCCAGAGTTATTTTTGCATAGACAAACGTGTCTCTCTAACACCACGGGTTACGTATTGGTATAACATAGAGCTGCCCCTTTATTGACACGGATACTGGGTATGTGGTGTAGTTGGGGACGTTTGCTCATTCACCAATCATTTGATGCAGGGCTGTGTGTACTTGAGTGTCTGCTGACTGTATCCTACGTAATCTCTTCTTGGATAAACCAAGCTCATATAATACGTCATCTAGGACATTCACCATCAGACCAAGAATTTAAGACACTTAATAAAGCAGTTAGAACGCAGGATTCCTTGAGGGTTTTAAGATTTTTTTTTCACCTGACATTTTTTTTTAAAGCAAACTGGCTTTGTTGAGAATTTCAATGTGGTAAACTTAGTGTTCACAGAAACATTTCTCTTCACTTTTATTTCCTTATTTTTTAAATTTATTTATTTATTTATTTTTGGCTGCATTGGGTCTTAGTTGCTGTGCGGGCTTTCTCTCGTTGGCGTTGAGCTGGGGCTACTCTTCATTGGAGTGCGTGGGCTTCTCATTGCGGTGGCCTCTCGTTGCAGAGCACAGGCTCTAGGCGAGCGGGCTTCAGTAGCTGTGGCTTGCGGGCTTCAGTAGTTGTGGCTCGCGGGCTTCAGTAGTTGTGGCTCGCGGGCTTCAGTAGTTGTGGCTCGCGAGCTGTAGAGCACAGGCTCAGTAGTTGTGGTGCACGGGCTTAGTTGCTCCGCGGTATGTGGGATCTTCCCGGACCAGGGATCGAACCCGTGTCCTCTGCGCTGGCAGGCGGATTCTTAACCACTGCGCCACCAGGGAAGCCCAAAATTTGTATTTTAAATTACAGTGTGTAATCAGATTGCTCCTCAGAAAGGTCACTCAGTTATTCTTCTTCCAGCCACACCAGTATGCTCACACCGTTTCTGTCCTCATACTTTATTTTTTGCCAATTTGAGAGGTGAAAGAGTCTCATCCTACCTTCAAATCTATTTTTTTTGTACAAATTAAATGTTTCCTGCATTTCCGTGGAAGATTTTTGTATCTTTTGCCGTTTTTTTTTTTTTTTTAATGGGTTGTTAAAGTGCTTGGAAATACTGTAAACTACACTTGGCCACTTCTTTCTCAGATCTTTGCGACTGTACCCTCTCCCATGTGCCCCTGGGTGTTTGTGGTAGAGGAGATACTTTCGTGACTAAGACAAGTACCCATTTTGTATCTTTTCCCCTACTCTAAATTTATTCATTATAAACAGGAGATTTGTAAAAAATGACTTGAGATTTTCTTCCTTTAAGGCTGTTTTATAAAGTTTATTAATAAAAACTTTTTGTCAGGTTACATTCCTTTCTGCTTTGATTTGGAAAACCGACTATAGCACTGCTGTTCAATAAGAGCAACATGTATAATTTAAAATTTTCTAGTTTCCATCTTTAAAAGGTAAAAAGAAACAAGTGAAATTTCAGTTTGATAATATATTGTTTAACCTAATCCAGGATGTTGTCATTTCCACATGTGATCAACATAAAATCATTGATGAGATGTTTTACGTTGTGTTTGTTGTACTAAGTCTTCAAAAGCCACGTGTATTATTTTAGCCTCTTACAGAGTCTATGTCAGTTCTAACCAGCCATGTCTCAAGTGTCCACAGACACACGTCTCCAGGACACATTGGCCAGCATGGCTCTATAGAGTGGTTTCATTTCATTTCTGTGGAAATCCATTCACTTACTCTTTTGAACCTAACCTTTGTCCCATCTGCTTTTTAAAAACAGTTATAAGGTGTATTTATCTGACACTTGTTCTTGATTTAGGCTCTAAATAAATATTATTCTTTACTCATCTGTGGAAAGATATTGCTGATTATTTCAGTATTTGTAAAATTAACGTGCTAGAGTATTCATTTAGTGGAACGTGATGATGTGTTTTTCATTTAGTGGAATTAAACACTAGTATCCCCAAAAAGTGGGATGCCTACTATAGAGCAGATTATCTTCCTTGATCTTTTTAACAATTTACAAAGCCCTCAGAAGTTGATAGAGGTGGGAAACGTAGAAAGTCAGAGCATAAACAACCAGCCAGGGTGACCCAAGTAGTATCTGGCAAGATTCTGAACGTAGGTGTCCTGACCACAGGTGTGGTGTTAATTACACAGTCTCTTCTCACTAGAGACACCTGTCATGACTTAGCTAAAACTTAGTTGTTACCTATTCTCACGTTACGGAGAAATACATGTCATTGAAGAAAATTCTAAGCTACCCTTTCTGTCACTTCCTAAAAAAAAGTGACGCTGATAGAATTAGTGGAGAAAGAATAAAGCCAGGTAAAGGAAAATATGGACCACAGCTATTTGTTTCTCTCTCATCTGAACTTGTACTACTATATTTGGGGGGAACAAAGCTGCTGAGTTGAGCATACATATGGTAATAAACACTGTCTCTGAGCCAAAGAAAGGAACCTAGTTTTTAGGTGTTCAGTATTAGAATGCACTACCAGTCAACTTGGGTCAACACTACAGTTTATATTTATAGCTACATATAAATAAGCTTAATCACAGAAGGAGTTTACTAGTATATCTCAGCTATCAAGAAGGATGAAGGGGCTTCCCTGGTGGCGCAGTGGTTGAGAGTCCGCCTGCTGATGCAGGGGACATGGGTTCGTGCCCCGGTCCGGGAAGATCCCACATGCCGCGTTTCTTGTTTAATCTTTACAACAACTCTATGAGAAAACATTTTTATCATCACTAATTTAGTTAGTTGTTTATGAATCTCCTCCTTCAGAACTTTGAACTCAAAAAAAAAAAAAAAAAAAAAGATGAAGGCATACTCTTTGCCCAAACCTGAGCACCACACAGTGTGGGGAGAGCAAACTGTGCTCCGCATCCCCGGCCCTTAGCACCAGTCTCCCACGCTGCCAAGGGAGTATCAGACCTGAGCGCTCCCACAGCCCCAGTGATGCCTCCTGGCCCACTGCTCTCCTGACCCCCATCAACATGACCCTGCTTGGAGGGGTTCCTGTCAGGTAGGTAGGTAAAGCAGAGGGTAAGTAGCCTAGGTTACATACCTCAGTTTGTCTGTCTGTGTTCATCTGTTGACAGATTGTTTACAGTTGTTGGCTGTGATGTGGTTCTTGTATATGATTCTCTCACTCGTGTGGGAGGGAGAGCTTTCTCCTGTAGTATATATCAAGAAGTGAGGTGGTTCGCTCACAGTATTTGCATCTCAAGCCTTAATTGGCCTTGTGAGTGGTGTGAGGTAAGGACTTAGGTTTTTCTCATGTAAATAATCAGTTTTCCCGGAGGCATTGATTGTGTAGTCCATGCAGGAGGTCACCTCTAATGAGTCTGTCTGTTATGTCCACATCTGGGCTTTCTCACCTGCTCCGTTGTCCTCTGCCCCTGCTCCTGCACAAGCACACACTGCCTGAATTACTGCAGCTGAAAATCTTGGATTGGGGAGGGCAATCCTCCCCACCTTGTTTTCCTCAGAGTTGTCTGTGGCCCTTGATCTTCTGTATAAAAGTTGTTGTAAACATATAAATTATATATTAAACATTTTGTATAGATATATATAGAAATATTGTATAAATTAAAATTGTATAAAATCTGGTTATAAAATTATACACACATGTGCATGCCTCTCTTGGGATTTAAGTTGCATTTGCATTGAATTTCTAGTCTAAGAGAATTGCACTCTGTATGATTAAGTCTTCCTATATAGGTGAACGTGGCATTTCTCCATTTATTTTGGTCTTTCCTATATTTTGACAAAGGTTTTTACAATACTCTCCATAAATTCTACTTTCCCATTAATTTATTTCTAATAGTTGCTGGTGTTCTGGAACATAATTGACTTTGCGTTCTGGTCTTGTTTCCAAAAAACCTACGAACTCTTTAATTAGTTCTAATAGTGTATTTATAGATTCTCCTGGATCTTGTACTTGGACAGTTATATTGTCTGTGAACGCTGGCAGGTTTTTTTTTGTTTCTTTGCAGTACGCGGGCCTCTCACCGCTGTAGCCTCTCCCGTTGTGGAGCACAGGCTCTGGACACGCAGGCTCAGCGGCCATGGCTTACGGGCCCAGCCGCTCCACGGCATGTGGGATCTTCCCGGACGGGGGCACGAACCCTCATCCCCTGCATCGGCAGGCGGACTCAACCACTGCGCCACCAGGGAAGCCCACGCTGGCAGTTTTGTTTCCAATCCTCATACGTTCCATTTTCCTGCCTTACTGCCCTGGTTAGAATCTCTAGTGTAGGTTTGAATAGAAAATGCTCAGTGCAACCTGCCTGCCTCATGATCCCAATATGAATGCTCCTAATGAGGACTCTTGGTAGGTGCCCATCATCAAGTTAGGGAATGTGTCCTTGTATTCCTGTTTTATCAGGAATGGGTAAACTATATCAGATTCTTCATTTGAATGTTTTTTGAGATGATCAAATCATCTTGTTCCAGTGCTAATAATGTGAATTACTTTATTTTTCTGATATTGTACCACCTTGCATAACTGGATTAAACTTGACTTTATCATTATATATTACGTATTTGTTTTTACATCTCTGGATCAGTTTGCTAGATTATTTTAGGCTTTTGCTTTTAAGTACCTAGATGAAATTCACATATTCTTTTCCCCTGCTACCCTTGTCTGGGAGGTATTAAATTTCCCTGGCTTTAAGTGAGTTGGGAAGACAATCTCTTGGGGCTACCTTACAAAACCATCTGGGCCTGCCTTTTTGTTGTGATTTTTATATTTGTTTCTTCAGATATTGGAGAGTGTTGGTTATTTAAACTTTCCATTTCTAACAGACTCCGTTTGGGTAACTTACTTTTCTAGAAATTGCCTATTTCATCTAAGTTTTTGATAATACTTTTCTCAGAATTCTTGTATGATGTTTCAAAGTCTCTATTTTAGTTATAGTTTTTGACCCACTTTGAATTCTTAGTATTGCGTATTTTTACCTAGTCTCTTTTTTTCATTGATCACTTTTGCCAGAGATCTAACTAGTCTTTTTAGATTTAGCTCAGTTTATCTTCTGTGGTATATGTCTTTTACTTCATTGATTTCTTATCTTTATTTCTATTTTCTTTAGTTTTATTCTGTGGCTTTTCTAATTTTAGAAGAGGGTGACTGGCTAATTTTTACATTTTCCTCTTCACTAATATGATGGCTAAGATTATAGATTTGTCTCAAGTAACACTCTGGCTTCATTCTACAAGTTTGGATATATAACTGCTTTATTCTAAATATTTTCAGATTTCTTCTTTGACCCATGAGTTATTTAGGAGCAAGTTTTAAACTTTCCAGGATTTTTAAAATTTTAACTTGACTTCTAATTAATTGTGTTATGATCACAGAATGTTTATTTTTTGTCATTTGTTGGAAAAAAATCTGGGGGGGGCCTTAGCTCCTGAAAGTTCAATGTATACTTGAAAAGAATGTGCTTTCTAATCATTGGGCAAAGGATTATATAAGTCCAATAAAGTAGGTTTTAATTGCATTGCTTTAATATTCTGTGCATTTTTAATCTCCTTAATCTATGTTACCAAGAGTTGAGTCAGTCTTCCCCTGTAATCTTGGCTATATCAATTTCTAGTAACCTTCAGTTTTTATTTATACATTTTGTAGCTACGTTATTAGATACTGTACATACATGATCAGAGTTGATTGAATTTTTTATTCTTGACCTTCTTTGTTCTTAGTAATGCTTCTTATCCTGCAGTCTATTTTATCGGAAAATAATATAGATAGCCCAGCTTTAATTTGGTTAGTAGTTGTCTGGAGTACTTTTTCTATCCCTTTACTTTCAATGTCTATGTCCTCATGGTTTGGGATTCTTAAATAGCTTATAGATGGATTTTGTAACTGGCTATTTAGTGTATTAACATTAGATTATTGCCACATTTGGACTCATTTCTTCCATTTTATTTTGTGCTTTATTTGCCTTTTAAATTGCTTCTCTTTTACTTCTCTTGCTTCCTATTTTCTTTTTTTCTCTTTTATTTAATAATTAATAATACAGGGCTTCCCTGGTGGCGCAGTGGTTGAGAGTCTGCCTGCCGATGCAGGGGACACGGGTTTGTGCCCCAGTCCGGGAAGATCCCACATGCCGCGGAGCAGCTGCGCCCGTGAGCCATGGCCGCTGAGCCTGCGCGTCCGGAGCCGCCGGAGCCTGTCCCCCAAAACGGGAAAGGCCACAACAGTGAGAGGCCCGCGTACCGCAAAAAAAAAAAAAAAGTAATACAAAATAACATAACGAATAAGTAATAATGTATATTAAATAAGATAAAGAATTCTAGGGCTTACCAGGTGGTGCATTGGTTAAGAATCCACCTGCCAATGCAGGGGACATGGGTTCCAGCCCAAGTCTGGGAAGATCCCACATGCCGCGGAGCAACTAAGCCCACGTGCCGCAACTACTGAAGCCTGCGTGCCTATAGCTCGTGCTCCGCAACAAGAGAAGCCACTGCAATGAGGAGCCTGTGCACTGTAATGAAGAGTAGCCCCTGCTCGCCGCAACTGAAGAAAGCCCGCGCGCATCAACGAAGACCCGATGCAGCCAAAAATAAATAAATAAATTTTTTTTTTTTAAGATAAAGAATTCTAAATTGACAGTTAACCTTCTTCAGCGTAATTTATAGGTGTTATTTCATTGTCCTCTGGTAGGCATTGTGCTGTGACATGGTCTGCCCTCAGTCTCATGGTATTCCTTTATAGATAACCTGTCTTTTCTCTCTAGTTGCTTTTAAGGTCTACTCTTGTCTTGGTCGTTTTTGAGGTTTCACTGTTCTACACCAAAACGCAGATTAAATTATCCACCTGGCCACCTGTTCTGTCTCTTTTTAGGAGGGGAGGGAAATGTAGTATCTTTACATTCTAAAATTTTCTCCATTATTTTTCCAATATTTCGCCTCTGTTCTTTTTTTTTTCTTTTTAATATTTATTTATTTGTTTGGCTGCTCTGGGTCTTAGTTGCAGTACGCGGGATCTTTTAGTTACGGCATGCGAACTCTTAGTTGTGGCATGCGTGCAGGATCTAGTTCCCTAACCAGGGATCAAACCCAGGCCCCCTGCATTGGGAGCATGGAGTCTTAGCCACTGGACCACCAGGGAAGTCCCTCTTCTCTATTCTTTGTATTTGCCTCCTGTGGACTGCCTATTAGACATGTGTTGGACTTCCTCATCCTTGTATCTGAGGTTCTTAACCTCTCTAATTTGTTCCATCTCTTGATTTTTTTTAAATTGTAAACTTTATGTCTTATGTCTCTAGTCGCTTAAAATTTTTTTTAATAGCCTCTGATAGCTCTGTCACCTGGAGTTCTTAAGTCTAATCGTCTTTCAGTCTTAGTTTTTGAACTTTGGACTTTAAACTTCTCTGCAGTGTTGGTATATCTGTGGGTGTCCTTTGCAGTGTGGTGTGAGGTTCATTCCCTCCCAGGTGGGGTTGCTTTCTGTTTTGTTAATTTCTGGGTTTGGGCTAGGCCTTGGACAAATGGGGCTGTAGGAATTTGAGCCCTAAACCTTTATTGGACCTTAATTAAACTAGTGCATGGTTGCTAGTGCTCGAGAGGGGTTTCCATCTCCCAGCATTGGCCAGGGGGGAAGCATCCTGTAGTCTCTCTATGCTCGTGGGCCAGAACCTACCTTCTGTTGAGGGTTAGTTTTGGGGGGGATCGTGGCTTTAAGTGTGTGTGTGTGGATATCTCTATTCTAACCTTCTACCTTGAGGAGCCCCAAAGCTTCACCCCTGTCCCCTTGAACACTGAAAACCCAAATGTCACATACTGATGTTCACCTTTTGAGGCAGCCATAAGGGGTTTGCACATTATTTTGTATGAATATTGCTGGACCCAGATATCTCAAAATTTGCCTCTGCAGACTGTTAGTTTCAGTGTAGTAAAGCTTGCTGGGAAGGAAAGCCGGTTGTAACTATCAGCACAAAAGCATCCTGAGATGGTTTGTAGCACAAATTTAACATTTGATTTTATAATATCTTTTGTTAATTATATGTCGTTGTTGTTTTACAGTTTTTTTAAAAATTTATTTATTTTTGGCAGCGTTGGGTCTTTGTTGTGGTGCGCCAGCTTCTCATTGCGGTGGCTTCTTGTTGCGGAGCACAGGCTCTAGGCGCGTAGGCTTCACTAGTTGCAGTGCGCGGGCTCAGTAGTTGTGGTGCACGGGCTTAGTTGCTCTGCGGCATGTGGGATGTTCCCGGACCAGGGCTCGAACCTGTGTCCGCTGCATTGGCAGGCGGATTCTTAACCACTGTGTCACCAGGGAAGCCCTAATTATATGTTTTTAACCATCTCTTTTAAGGCATCCTGTGCACCAGGTACTCTGTGAGCTTCTCCTGTGGTGACTTCCTAGCTTCCTTGGAAGTTCCTTGACAGTGGACCTGCCTACTTTTTCTGAATCCCTCCCCTCTTCCTCCCTTCTCAGACCCCTCTGTAGTGCTGAGCCCTCAAAAACAAAAAATAACAAAACGCACTTGTTGGAGTTGCTGGTTGGTTAATCCGCATGGAAAGACTACCTCCAAACTGCAGTGATAACATGGGAAGTGATGCTTACAGAGATTCTTCCAAGTCTAAGGAGGTGCCACCTTGCCCAGGTACCATCCTGGTGACTTAAGGTACAGCTTTGATGACAGTGTCCTCAGCTCCATGGTTTCTTCCCCCAGTGATGTCATGAAGTGCTGTAGTATTCTGTCAGCTGTGATGGGCTTCTCCCCAGCCTTCACCTTGTACATGCAGTTGCCTACTTGACATCCCCACTTGGCCATCCAGTGGGCATGTCAGACGGCATATCCGAGTTTTTGCATCACACTTCCCCTTACCAATCTAGGCTTCCTTCGGTCTCTCCATCTCAGTGAGGGCAGCCAGGAACCTCCCTGCCGTTCTTTTTTTTTAATGTTTCTTTTTAAATTTTTTCTCATTAGTCTCCCTGCTGTTCTTGACTTTTGTCATTCCCCGTGTCCAGTTAATAAGAAACTTCTGGTGCTACTGTTGGAATCTGTCCACTTGGTGCATCTGCCATTGTCAACCACAATGGAAAGCCATTGTCACCTTTAGACTGAACAACTGCTGTGGCCCTGCCCCGCCCCCCTCTCCAATGTGTACATACTTTGACAGTGTTCCACTGAAAGGAATACCCAGGTCCTGCTTTCTCCCCCTCAACTACACCCCCCTACCCCCTGCCCAGCTTCCCATCGTTCTGAGCAACATGTGTATCATGGCCGCAGGTGAGCTGACCTGGCCCTGGGGGTCCTCTCTACCCTGACCTCGCCTTCCCAGTCCTGCCAGGGCCTTGGCTCATGCCCTGTCCCCAGTGTGTGGTGCACTCCTGTATGTCATGTAGGATTCTACTCATGGGCTGCTTCATCAGAGGTGCAAATCCCTCCACTAGGCCTGTACCCTTATGAAAAAAAAAAAAAAGAAACTGAGGCCCTTGTCACATATTACACAAGGAATGCAGACCTGGCTTGTCTGCAAGCCATTCTCACCCACCAGGGTGGACGCCCCTTGAGGGCAGGGGCTCTGTTCTGCTCCTCTTGTTTAGGCTGTGAGGGTGGAGACACAGCTGTAGGAGTAGAGTCCTTAAAAGAGGGGTCTACAGTTTTTAAGGGAATTAAACTGGTAGCCAAGGAGTAGAGTAGGGATATTTTATAGACGGGAAGGACACA
Organism: Lipotes vexillifer; assembly: GCF_000442215.2. Taxonomy (NCBI): domain Eukaryota; kingdom Metazoa; phylum Chordata; class Mammalia; order Artiodactyla; family Lipotidae; genus Lipotes; species Lipotes vexillifer. Next base: position 1,986,673 of record NW_006797916.1, on the reverse strand, counting down.
AGGCGCCGAACCGCAGGCAAGTGCGCCAGTGGAAATCTGTGCTCCGAACTTTGGGGGCATGGGGTATGTTTCCACGCGAATTTATTAGGCCAGCTTGTCCAGCTATTGGAAGTTGTAGATGGTTGGGGCCAGCAGTTAATTTCCTTTGTGTTGTACCTCGAGGTGTCTTGTTTCTTTTTTGGGTGGGGAGGCGGTATTGGGGACCTCAATGCTAGGGCTGCAGTCCCTCCCGCCTTCGCTTTATGAAGGTGGAGATTGATTTCCCAACTCCCCGACACCCCCCACCCACCCCCAGTAAAAGGCTCCCGAGCCCCTGGGGAGTTAGGTGCTGTAGGAGTAGCGGGCGGGCGGGGGCGCGGCCTTGGCCGGCGGGCGGGGCGGCCGTGGTCTGACGTGTCCGGGCGGGATTGGAGCCGCCGCCCTATATAGCCGCGGGGGCCCAGGCGCCGGCCTGGAGGGAACCAGCCTAGAGGGAGCGAGCGAGCAAAGGTCCCGGCTTCTTCCGCGGCGAGCGGACGGACGGACAGACGGGCGCACCGCGGGGTGAGCAGGCCGGGGCGGGCAGCGCGGGCCGGGG
>NW_006797916.1:1985715-1985966 GCF_000442215.2 Lipotes vexillifer | reverse complement strand
CCGATACCCCCCCAGCCAACACAGCCACCCTCCCCCCGCGGGCGCCCCCCTGACCGGTCGGGGGTGGGGGGGCGGCTACGTGTCACCACTGCGCATGGGCCGCGGCGCTGGCACGGGAGGAGTGAGAAACTTTCCCGAGTCCCGCGGCGCCGGCTCTGCGCTGCCCACCGCCCCGCTGAGCAGCCCCCAAACCCCAGTCCGGGGCCCGCTCCCTCCGCGCGCCCGCCTCTGTTGGGGGGGGGGGCCGACCT
>NW_006797916.1:1968519-1985066 GCF_000442215.2 Lipotes vexillifer | reverse complement strand
GGGGGGGCCGACCTGGGCCCAGGTCGGTGACGTTGGCGGCTGGGCCCTGCCCCCTCCCCCCTCCTGCTCCGGCAGGGGCGCCCCTCCCCCCAGCTCCGCCGGCCGGAGGGGGCAGGGGCGGGGGCCTGTCCCGCAGGGCATCCTTGGCGGTGGGGCCGGACAGGACGGCAGCACGGGGCCCGGGCGCGGCCTCACCTCCACTTGCTGCCGCCTGTGTGGTCGGCCGGGCCCTGCTGCCCTCCTCGGGGCTGGAGCGCAACTTGGATGTGCCCCAGGGTCCACGGACGAAAAATGCATTACGGAAAAGTACCGAATTTGGATGAAAGGCGGGGAGGCCCAGCGCGTTGCTGCCCCTTTAAGCCTTTCCCCGCCCGCGGGCTCGCGTGGCCTGTGGGAGGGCCTTGCTGAGGTGGCATCTGCGAAAGTTCCTCCTGCAGGATGGGTGCAGACTTCCAGAACTTGGTGAAACACACAAATGCCCGCCTTCTACTCCCAGCCGTGTAGACCTTGTGCGGGTGGCCTTATATTTATGCTTTGTGATCTCGCAGCCATCGAGATTTTATATTCGTATTCTCAGTTGGTTTGTGGGTTTTGAGAAGGACTTTGAATTTTTTTTTTTCCTTACAAGCTTGCTGTAGGGTTAAAATTAAATAATTTCAACTTTGGAAGAAGAGGACAGAGGTCCTGGGTTTCCTGGTGGTCTTTTGATACCCTACGTACTCAGTCCTGTCTAGTAGGTAAACAAAGCACTGAGATCTCATTAGTTGACTGAGATAAGATTCTTCCTGGACTGCTACTCATGAGTTCTCTTTGCAAAAGACTTTTTCTTTTGAATATGTAATTGGCAAAATATTACAAGGGAATCAGCTTATATTTCCTTGTTTACAGGCAAAAAAGTAAAATTCTTCATTTAATGTGTTGTACATTTGTTAGGACCGAGCTTCAGATGTAAGCCACGTATGCTGTGACTTCACCTGGGCACCCTGGTGCATAACCGTCCATCCTCGTGGGAGTGCCCCCCCCCCATTTTAAAATGTGGGGGTTTTTTACTGTGGGTATTTATACTCTGAGAAACAAGACTTAAAGTCCAGGTTGAGAAGAGTTTGAGATTTGCATTGGGTAGATCTGAATGCTTCTTGCACGGAAAGTAGTTGAGAGCAATCAAAATGATGAAGGGACTGGGGCCTCTTGGGAATCACTGAAGGGGGCTGGAGAATGGGCTGAAGGAGTACCTGAAGTAACTCCTTCACGGACCTGAAGGAGTCTTGTAAGAAAGATGGACTTGTTGTCTGTGGCAAGAAGGGGGAAGGAGCACATCTGGGCACGACCTCAAGCCACCCGTCCCGACAGCTGCACAGTGATGGAGAAGCAGCAGAGCCTGGGCCCCCAGGGACGGCTGTGTGGCTCCTGTTCCCTGGCTTATTCAGAGAGTGGGACAGAGTTGTCGCTGAGGTCCCTTTCTGTCCTGATTTGAGCAGCTGTATTCAACTAAGGGAGGAGCTGTGATAGCAAATGTTTGGTCTCTGCTCCTCAGGAGGAGGCCTGGGTGAGGTCTCCCGGGACTGATGGCCAGTAGGGAAGCCGGGGTAGGGAGCACACACGCCTGGACGGGCGTGAGGTTGTTGAAAGATCTCCGAGGGGTGGGTGTAGCGCTGTGGGGGACGGTTTCTTAGGTGCTGCTTTGGTGAACTGGCGGCAGGTTGATAGTAGGGCTGGGGGCACGGGAGGAGGACTGGTGCTGGCCTTTTATAAGATCTACCCCAGCGCCTCAGGTAGGTCTCAGGTCTGCACTTACACATGGATCAGCAGATCGGTTTTAAAATGGATTCTTTAAAGACAGGAGTTTGAGAAGTTTATGAGAAAAACAACACCCTAATTTGATCATATCACACCCTAGATGTTCACCTGTGGCTCGCTGTGATCCATTCATTCCCCGCTGGGACAAACTGCCATTTGCAATCTGGAAACTAGAGACTAGTGTGTCCTGTCAAACCAGCCTGGAGTTTTCTGTAGGTCCACCCTCCGCCCTTAGCTGCCTGAGGGCCTGTGCACACATGGGGGCATTAGAGGCTCTGCCGGTTGGGCTGTACTGAAGCCCCTTTCTTGAGCCAGTGAGGAATGCGGGGCTCAGTAGAAAGGCTCACCAGAACTGACTCGTGCAGCATGTGGGAGCTGGCTCAGAAGGGAGCCTCAGGAGCTCCTCCCTTCTTGTGTGTGACACCAGGTGCAGGGTGGGGGCTTCTCATCAGAAATCTGTGGCTGGAGCGGACGTGGACAGTGGCTGCACTGCACGGGCTTACCTTGTAGCTGTCACTGGGCACTGAAGACTTGCCTGTCCAGGAAAGCAAGAGGACTGGTCGGTTAGGAGCACAGAGAAGATGGTGTGGGCGTCATGGTGGTCACATGGGTGAATGCAGCTTCTTAGAGGGTGGGTGTCAGTGGGTTTTGATAAGGGATGTCGGCACCTGGCGTGGGAGGCTGTTCAGGTCGCAGGTCAGCAGTCAAGAGTTGCCAGGAGAGCGGGGCAGATGCCTGGGTCCTGGCTTCCCGTCGGCGCTTTGACCTGGAGCACCGCCATCTTGTTCCTAGACGGGCTAAGTGTGGGCCCCCTGGACACTGGGAATCCCAAGGCGGGCTCACCTTTTCCACCCCGTCAGGACCCATGCGTGGATGTGCTTCTCTGACAGTTTGGCTGAATGGAAAGGGTTTCTTTCTTCCTTGCCTTAGTCAGAGACTTGCGATTAGAATTTGTTGGAGGCAAATTTAAATAAAACAGTCTCGGTCAGTTTGTCTCCGCCTTGTGCGCTTGGGTCTCAGGTGCCTTTGTGTGTCTGGTGGGACAGGGGCCCCAGAGCGGGTCTCGCCTCTGGCTCATAGTAGTTCCCCCGTGTGACTCAGGCCCCTACGTTGAGGGATTTTGTTTGTTAGTTTTTTATACCACTGGTTCATGCCCCCAGCTGGGACATTTGAGACCCCACTGAGGCACCCCTGACTGCCATGAACCGTCTTCCTAGCTCCTGAACCACGCTTGTATTATGGGCAGGAACTTGGGGGTGTTACTCTCCAGTGAGGTAGAGTATTCTTGTCACTGTTGGGAATTCTCCCATTTTAGCCCATGCCTCACCACTGTCACAATGTCTCCCTCATCAAGCGCACGCGGTGGTTTGCGTAAAGCGGCTGGTAACCTACCTGGCAGCCTCACTATCCTGAAGTCCCCCAAGGCAAGGTGACCCCCACCCCTTTTTCTCGGTCCTCCTAAGCTGGCCTTTGAAGGTCCTTTCCAGCCCTGCTATTTTATGGCCTGGTTTCTAAATCCCCAGTGGATTAGAAGGGACCGAAGAACTTTTATAGGATGACAGCAAGAAGAACAAAGTAACTACAAAACACACAGGGAACTCTTATTAAGACAGTAGCCCTCAGTCACCGTAAAAAGCTCTGGAGCCCCCAAGGTCCACAGTCTGTTCTAGATCGTGACACAGTGTTGCAGAACCTTTTTTCTTCTGGCTCAGCATAGATTAATAAGAGGAATACAGGAAAAATTACTCAGCCATGTAACAGAACAAACATCAGTTTTGTGAGAATTTTACTTCAAAATGGTTACATGTAAAAGGGATACACTTACGGGATTCCCTTGGGTCCCTGGAGAAGTTGCTCTCTAGAAGTTCCAGATGGTTCGGGTTTTACCGTAATGTGTTTGTTTGAAACTAATGGCCTAGGGGCTTCCTTGGTGGCACAGTGGTTGAGAGTCCGCCTGCCAATGCAGGGGACACGGGTTCGAGCACTGGTCCGGGAAGATCCCACATGCTGTGGAGGAACCGAGCCCGTGCGCCACAACCAGTGAGCCTGCGCTCAAGAGCCCGCGAGCCACAACTACCAAGCTCGTGCGCCTAGAGTCCGTGCTCCACAAGAGAAGCCACTACGATGAGAAGCCCGCGCACAGCAACAGAGACCCAATGCAACCAAAAATAAATAATAAATTAATTAAAAAAAAAAAAAGAAGCTAATGGCCTAGTGAAAGGGTTTCTTCCATTTTTTCCCCCCGAGCAATTTGCCTAATATTGGTATTAGTAGCCAAAGTGTAAGTAATACTTTGACCTTTTCTGGTTGAGAGGTGAAAGGATCTGGGTTGTAGGATGCAGATAGGTAACTTTTCTCTGGTTTTCTCCTCGCTCCCTCTCCCCTCCTGTCCCACACCAGAAAAAGCTGGCGGCTGACAGGCGGCCTCAGGACGGACCTTCCGGCTACTGACCGTTTTGCTGGTAAGTGTGTCTTGTCTCAAGGCTTCCGGGCCCTGGGCTGTGTGTGTGCCTTCTTTCATTATGTTTTATCCTTAAGTTTCTAATGGTTCTTCAGAGAGAATCACTGTAGCTAACCTCCCAGCATGGAGCAGTGTGTATACTTCAGGTAGTGTGTATACTACTGGTTTCCATCTATTTTTAATCTTTTTTCCTTAAATGTGAATTACGTTTGCTCCGGGTATCTGAATTTGTATCTTGCTTCTCTTTAGAAATACAGAGTTTAATTTTCTTGAACTTGGGGAGGGGTCTTACTGTGTTGTAAAAATGATGAAGAAACTCATTCTTATTAAATTACTTGACCCTCTTATACTTTTTTGCCACGGTGGTACAAGAAGACACTTGGTGCAGAATTGTGTGAAGAGAGTGGGTTCTTCCTCTTTGCAGTAGCATGGGGCTCACCTGGAGTTGGAGAGAGGCAGCCAGTGCTGAGTGAGCCCCTTTTCCAAATAAGGGAGCTGTGGCTTTGAGAGCCAGAGTCTCGCTGAGCACTGCGGCCACTCAGGAGTGGGGTCCGGAGGCAGACTGCAGGGTTCCTACCCTGAACTGAGGAACTGTGTGCCCTTGGGCCAGGTCCCACCTGCTGCAAGTCCCCTCCCACACCTGGGAGACCGGATGTGGGAGAAAAACCAGTCACCACATGTCAGAGGCACTTAAACTGCTACCCCTCCTACCTCTTGCTGTTACGCCACAGAGCAAGGGAAGCTGCTCTTCAGGGGCTCTTTGCAGCTACTGTCAAATGATACATTTTATAAGCATTAGGAGGCATGAGGATGAACAGATTAACCAAATAACTGAGATAGTTGTTAGTAGAACCGTCCAGATGTTGATCTGTGTCTGCGGCTGGGTCAGACATGTGTTGGGTTCCATTGGGGCCCTGTGGGTGGAGAGAGGGGTGGCCCCTGGGCGTCCTGGTCCTGAACCTCTCAGCTGGAGCCTACATCTGCTCTGTTACGGGCAACGGGGGGGAGGTTTTCCAGGGTGCCCCCACCCCTTGAGTCTCTCCTCTTCATCATTTAGTGAGAGTTTGGGAATCACCTTGTGTCAGCAGTTGGAAGTGAGGAAGGTAAGGTGTTGCTTGCTGGTGAAGCAGAGTGAACCCTTGGCTTAAACTCTCCGCTGAACGGATCAGGTAGCTGCGAGCTGGCTGTGCTGGACTTGCCTCTCTGACTCACCCCCCTGCTTCAGTGGCTCACCCGGATCGTGTGGACTCCTGAGATCAACCATGAGCTCCGTCGCCGTTCTGACCCAAGAGAGCTTTGCTGAACACCGAAGTGGACTGGTTCCGCAACAAATCAGAGGTGACGGCCCCTTCCCCACTGTTCTTCTTGACCGTAAGACATGGCTCTTTCCAATCTTCACGAGAGCCTGTGGCCTCTCCAGAGGTGCCTTTCAGCCCTGTGTTTGTGGGGTGGGCCAGGACCCACCAGTGCTGTGTGCTCCGTTTTGCACTACCCTCGTTTGAGGGGTGAAATTGGCCAGGAGTGGTGGATGGATCGCCTACAGTAAGATTTAAAAAGTGGACAGCTTTCCGGACAGCCAGTGAATTTGGCCTTTGTGATTATTAGGATTCTTCTCCAAAATCGCTATTGCCCAGTTGTGTTGAACTGGACTCTGGGATGGGAAGCATCCCAGAGCTCTGTCGGGAGATAGCGGTGAGGATGAAGGTGGGACTCGGGCGCCGCACTGGCCCGGGCAGCCAGCCCCAGTGGGGACCAGTGCTGCCCAGGAGGGACAGTACACGAGCTGCGGCATCTGCAGGACGGTCTCTTCGGCGTCTCTAGCTCATACTTCACGGTCTTGCCTTTCCCTGCAGAGTCTGATGTGTGTGTATGACGGCAGGACGACTTGATTTGAGTGCTGTTCGCGTCCAAAGCCCTTCATCTGTAGTTATTAGATTTTATAAAATTTGCAGCTGAAAGAGTAGCTTGCTCTACCCATTGTCGTTCCAGACACTCTTCAGAGTTTTCCAATAACTGAATTGAATATCAGTTCTTACGTTTAAATTAATTAAAACTAAAAGTGCGTCTCATCTGTCACACTCACCACGTTTCAAGTGGCTTGTCTCTAGGCAGTGGAGACCTAGACACTGCTGTTCGCTTGGGTTCTGAGTGCCTGCTGGCTGGGGCTTCCACATGACCTAACAGCCCTGTGGGGTCTGCGCCCCCGTTTCTAGGGGAGGGGAGCGGGCACTGGCAGACTGGAACAGCTCGTCACACGGAGTCTGTCTTGGCATCCAGGATAGCACGGCTGCACGGCTGGAGTTGCGACCCTGGAGTCGGACATGGGCCTGTCCGATTCCAAAGGTCATCCCTCTTCTCTGCGTGCACATCTGTTCACAGTAGTTTTTATTGGGCCCTGCCATTGCCGAATACTATGTTCAGCCCCGGGCCCTAGGGTGACCCAAACAGTCACGCTCCTGCTTCCACGGAGCTGTGGTGAATGGTCCGGGCACTGTGGAGGGTGGAGCAGGTGGTCACCAGGACCTGATTTCCTCCTGTGCTCCCTGCGTTGGGGGTGCGGGGGGCAGAGATGGCAGGTCCCTCGATGCTTTCACCATGGTACATTACAGTGGGAAATCAGCTGCAATTTACCTCGGGGGGGTTCTTGCGGGCAGTGCTGGGCAGCAGCAGCATTTTGTTCTGCAAATTTAAGAGCTGGCTATGTGCCAGGCATTGTAGTGGTCGTGATTGTTTTTGAATACAGGATTGGAAGACTCTTCAGGGCTGGAAAGTCTGTGTCAAGGCCTTCCATCAAGGAGCTCACCCCATTAGGGGAGCAGTGGGGCATCCAGCGTCTGAGCTGAGGCTCACAGGGGAGGCTGTGTGCAGCGCAGGGGCGCCATCAGGTTCAGAGTCTGGCCCTTCCAGTCGACAGGCTGAACTTGAGGGCGCTGGGCCTGCGGAGCGGCGCGGGCCCTTGCCGGTGGCCGAGGGAGGAGGTGGGGGGTTGTCAGTGTCAACTGTCAGCAGTCAGTGCTCTCTCTTCGTGACGTTGAAACCCTCCTCGTGGTTTTTCCGTTGAACACTGAAAGTACTGTCTTCCTCCTAATCTGTGTTGGCCGGCGCAGTTGCCACTTCAAATTCAGAGGAGGACAGCGACCCCCCAACCTACAAGGACGCCTTCCCCCCGCTCCCTGAGAAAGCAGCTTGCGTGGAAAATGCCCAGGAACCTGCTGGCGTCTGGAATAACAAGATCCGGCCCATCAAGGCTTCCGTCATCACTCAGGTAGAAAATCCTTTTTTTTTTCACCTGCCGCTCCAAGTAGGAAGCAGTGGTGTCTGATGGGAGGTTTCTGTTTCTGTTTTTGTTTTTGTTCTTGTTTTCTTTCGGCTGTGCCGCGCTGCTTTCTGGATCCTAGTTGCCTGACCCGGGATCAGACCGCGGGCTTCGGTGGTGAAGGTGTGGGACCCTAACCACTGGACTGCCAGGGAATTCCCGGGAGGGTTTTTGAACATGCAGATGTGAGAGTGCTTTGGACGTGAGAGGAGGCCTTTGGATTAAGTCGGTCTCCCCACCCCCCATAGCTCTAGGGGAAGCACAGCTGCTTTGCACCCCAGCACCCAGAAGGGATGGTCCCATATGTTTTCAGTCCACTGCGGTCCAGTCTGTGCTCCAGCTGCTGGAACTGCCCTTGGCTTCCGTGTCACCGGCGTCAGCAGCTGTCCCACTGTCTTGAATCAGTTTTCTCCTCTTGACTTTTTGGGACTCCACTAGCCTGTCTCTGCTCCCTGGAGCTGGGGTGTTGGCGGGCTCAGTGCTCTCTCTGTGTGTCAATGTTGGGTCATGGTTGTCGATTACCACCCACACACTGAGAAGTCCCCCTAAGCCCAGGGCTCATTGCCGGCTGTAGTCTGGTTCCCCCAGCCTCCTGATGTTGTAAATGCACCACGTTCCACATAGTGGCTCAGGCCCTGAACCACCGTCCTGTTGGTTCCCTGCTTCCACCCTTGCCTCTGCTCAGCCCGAGTCCTCAGTCAGAATGTGTCCTCCTTCACACCCTCCGTTGTCTTCTCATCTCACACACAGGGTGGGCTGAGGGACCAGCACTTCCCCTCCTACCTCGTGGGCCCCCGCTGTGCTAGACGCTCCCTGCCGCTCCTCTGCTCTGGCCCCTCCCAGCATAGCCAGCCAGGTCCTTCCCTCCTCCCAGTTTGTTTCCCTCACTGGCCTTTTGCTCATTACCGTTCCGTGGTGCCCTTTGCCCTCATTTGTACTTGGGGGGGGGGGTCTTCTTCACAGTCTCCTGCCCTTAGGCGCTTTCCGCTTGTCCCTGAACTGCCCTCTGGGGCCTTAGGCAGGGGTGATACTTAGTGAATGGACAAACTCACGTTCTTTACTCCGTACATTTGGTTTCTGGACACTCCTGTCTTCTCTCCTTGGTCTCTTAACCTTCCCTTTTTGACCTTTTCTGAGCAGGTGTTCCATGTACCCCTGGAGGAGAGGAAATACAAGGACATGAACCAGTTTGGAGAAGGTGAACAAGCAAAAATCTGCCTTGAGATCATGCAGAGGACTGGCGCTCACCTGGAGCTGTCTCTTGCCAAAGACCAGGGCCTGTCCATCATGGTTTCAGGGAAGCTGGATGCTGTCATGAAAGCCCGGAAGGACATTGTTGCTAGACTGCAGACTCAGGTGGGTGTTCCCCGGCCGGGTCCTCCCCAGGAGGGGCACTCCAGGCACTGCGGACACGGCTCAGACCTGATCAGACTCTTGCCACCAGTGGGCAGGGCCATAGAGTTTGCAGGCAGGCCAGCAATGTTCAGAGCCTCCTGGCACTTTTAGTGTGAAACCACTAACTCACTGATAGGACTAGGGCACCTCCCATTTCTGCTCTTGCGGTGAATGAACTGAAAGTTAGAGGGGCGTCCCAGAGCTTCAGACACGCAACTGAGCTCGCCCAGATGGTGGAGTGAGGACATGCGTGTGTAGATCAGCAGTTCCCACTTCAGGCTCTGAGGGTCAGTGAGTACGTGCCTTGTTAAATACACACTTCCAGGCCCCGGGCTTGGGAGATCACAAATTCCATAGTTTTTAGCAGTCTGATACCAGTTACTTGGAATTTATTTGGGAACCATTGTAATAAATGAGTAAATCAGTGATGCATTTCTCCCTAAGTGGCATCACTTAAAGACCAAGATAAACGCGGAGGATCGTATTGAAATGTGGTGTGACAGGCCCTCACATGGGGTTAGGTAGGAATGAGGGTGCTTCCCACCTGTTGCTGAGTCTCTGAGCTTTGGGGAGAGCCGGCTCTAGATGTGGTGGTTCAAAGATAGGGAGCTAACGCAAGAGGGGCCCCAGGGGGCTTAGTGGGGAGGGGAGCACAGCCCTGTGGGCTCCCATAAACATAACTGCATCCTGTTAACTCGCTTATTAAAGTTAATAGTAACTTCTTAATATACCCACATCAACCCAGTCTGTGTATGGTCTTCCCTCATCATCTCAAAGGCGTCCTTCCTGGTTGGATTTTTCCTCAGTGTCCAGAGGAGACGCGCCCCCTCCCACTCGTTCATCCCTAGCAGCACCTTCCTCTCCTTTCCTTAACGCCATGGATTTGTTCTCGAGGGACAAGCGGGTGTTTGGCTCGTTCCACTGTCCATCGTTATTCCTGTAAATCAGAGGATAGATCTAGGGGCTCTCGATTGCTTTCATGTTCAACTTGTATGTTTGGCAAGAAAACCTGTGGGTGGTGCTTTTTGTACTTGGTGTTGATTCCAGGATTGATCCGTAGACTCAGGTGTCTTCAGCAAATCCATCCATTGTAAAGTTCCTGACCAACCTTTTGCTTAATAGTTCTATCAACCATTGCTGATCGCTGCCTGAATTCATTTGGGGTTGCAAGTGATGGCTTTCTAGTCTCTCCCTCCTCCTGAATTAGTTGGTACTCTGATGAAGAACTTCCGGGTGGGACGTGCAGGATAAATCATTGATCCTGGGCTTCCCTTGTGGCACAGTGGTTAAGAATCTGCCTGCCAATGCAGGGGATATGGGTTCGAGCCCTGGTCTGGGAATATCCCGCACGCCACGGAGCAGCTAAGCTCGTGCGCCACAGCTACTGAGCCTGCGCTCTAGAGCCCGTGAGCCAAACTACTGAAGCCCGCGTACCTTGAGCCCGTGCTCCACAGCAAGAGAAGCCACCACAGTGAGAAGCCCACGCACCGCAACGAAGAGTAGCCCCCCTCGCTGCAGCTAGAGAAAGCCCGCACACAGCAATGAAGACCCAGTGCAGGCAAAAATAAATTTATTAAATAAATAAATTCATTAAAAAAAAATTGATCCTTTTCCCCTTAGTTTTTAGACCACATTGGCACTCTGGCATCTTGGGTCCATGGGTCTTTTCAGTGTCATCATGAACTTCTGGTGTGTTGATTAGTTCTTTATGCAGAAATTGCCTTGTCTCTGGCCCACGGGAGCTCCTTCAGGGAGGCACCCTGCACCTTCTGACATAACTGTTCATCTTGAACCACTTAACCTTATCTGTAACACAGACCAACCTTAGCCGTTTCCTTCCACAGACCTGCAGTCAGTTGTTTGTCCAAGAATTCTGGATGTTTATGGTGGGAAGTTGCATGAGTTCAAACACATACTTCTCATGAAGATGAAAGATCGTGGGGTTTAAAATCATTGAAGTAATTCTTCTCTCTATTGAGGTTATGCTATCATCTTGATACATAGTTAGGTTCGTTTGTTTTTAGTTTATTTTCAGTTTTTAAAAAATACTTAAATATTCCATGATTGCAAAGTCAGAGCCCTATGAGGTCCTCTTGGCCCCTTTCTCCCCTGCTGGGTGACCATTCTTGGTCTTTGGGATATTCTTGCATTGTTTGGTTCGAGAATAGAAGCAAAAGGTTAACTTGCTGTGAACTCTGTTCTGCACCTTGTTTCTTCCTGCAGTGCATCCTGGAGCAGTCTGCATCAAGGCAGGTAGTGGCTTTCCTCATTTCTTTACACAGCTGCACAGTGCTCTGTGGGTGTGCTATGATTTGTTCAGGCATTCCTCTTGATGGGCACTTGGGTGGCTTCCAGACTTTTGCTCTTAACAAATCATGTCACAGTTAAACACCTTGTGCACCTGCTATTTCCTGTTTTACCCAGTTATCTCGGGAGAGATTTCCTAGAAGTGAGATGGCTGGGTCAGAGGGTATTTGCATCTGTAATTTTGCCATCACAGCCAGATCCCTCCCCTGAGGTGCTGTGTGTTTGTCCTCCCGTTGGCTTTCTCAGAGCCTTGCCAGGGCCGTCAGATACTGGGACTTTCTGGACTGTGAAAGATAGTTGCGTATACTTTTAATCTGCGTTTCCCCTGTGCACTGGTCTCCTGCCCTTTGCTGTCCAGGTAAAGGTTTCCGTCCTGCTCGACGCGGTGGGGCTTTTCAAACCCTGCATCAGTAACATGTTACAGATACAGTTCCCAGTTTGCCACCTGGGTTTTGATCTTGGTATGTTTTGCTGTGTGAAAGTTTCATTCTTACGTAGTCAAAATTCGTTAATCTTTTGTTTTTGTTAGGAAAGTTTCTTTTTACTTTGGGTGGTAGGAAAGTTTATTCTTATTTTCTCTGGTGCTTGTAAAGGTGTTCTTATATTTCAAGTCCTGATCTGTTTGGAATTTAGTGTGAATGGTGCCACATACAGATCCAGAAACATCCTTTCCCATGTAGCTATCAAGTCATCAATACCAATTTTAAGAGTTTCCCCGCAGTGATTTGAGTGGCAGTTCTTATCACGTCCTCAATTTTCATACTAACTTGGGTCTGTTCCTAGATTTTGAGCTGGTCTGTCTCTCCGTGTGCTCATGTTCTCTGTTTTATTGGTAATGGTTTTATATTTTAGTATCTAGTCCAGTTACTGCCACCACTCCTGTACTGTTCTCTTTCAGGATTTCCTGTCCATTCTGTTCCCTTTTGTTCTACCCTGCAAGCTTGATCATCAGCTTTTTGCTCCGAGCGGTGTTAGATCACCCAGGGGCTGTGCTCTGCCTTGTGGGACGCACGTTCCACCTGCTGTGTTTTGGGTCCAGCTGCTGAGATGAGTGGTCTGCCCTTCGCATCTTCTAACCATGTGTTGTCAGTATGAGTTAAAGCTGCTGAGTCTGGATCCTAATTTTTCCTTCCTCTTACGGACAGTAAGAGTTGGGTAAAGTAGAGGTTTTCCCCAGGGTTCCCCTGTGTGCGGCCATGTGCTTCTTCCTCTCCAGCCTCGTGTCGGCTCTGCTTTCTCGTGTCTCCTTTCATGGGAGATACTCCGGTGGAGGTTGGCAGTGGCTGTGGACAGTGCACGGCCTTAATGAGCAAAGCTCTCCTGCCAAATACAGCTCTGGGGCTGAGGGTGCATGTATATTTGGTCATGTTAAAAAAAAATATACATCCACTGATTTCTATTTTCTTGCAAATTTTTATCATGAAAGGATTTCGATTTTATAGAGATGATCATTTGATTTTTCTCCTTAGGTCTAACAATATGATTTATAGAAATGGATTTCCTAATATTGAACCATTTTTAGAATAAACCTCATTTGCTCATAATTTATAAGCCACTGGTCTTACATTCTGTGCTAGTTGGGAAGTGAGGACCTTTTTCATTGCCTCCGTGATACAATGTAACATTTCTGTTGTGAGTGTTGAAAAGTTGGCTGTGAAGCTGTGTCCTTTGGGGAAGGAGGGAAGCTGGCTGATCTGTGACTTCCTGCTGCACTAGTGGTGGGAACCTTAAAACTTGGCCCTTTTCTTTTCTTTTTTTCGAAGTCCTCTTGGTTGATGACTGTTTACTCTATAGATCCAGGAAGACTGGAAACCTCTGTCTTCCTCCCAGATTTTCCTGTGACTTCAGAAAGTTACTTAATTTCTGGCAGTTTGAGGATTTGGATTATTGTCGTTTTCTTTCCTCCAATGAGTTGTCTATTTAACTGGTTGTAAAAGAGATAATAGCAAGAAGTTTATTACTACGTATAGGGCTTGTGTCTGAAAGAAGGAGTATAGTGCTCCAGAAACAAGAATTCATCTCGTTAGTCAGTATGTGCCTGCTTTCCTACTGTCCTAGCATGGTGTGAGGAGTCACTGAGATAGGAAACAAGCACATACCATTCTTGAGTATTCCTGTCCTCGTGATGGCTTAGAGCTGGGCTGAGAACACACTGAAGGAATAATCGTGATGGCTGAAGGGGTGATGCAGGACCATGGGTCTGTGTCACGTTTGAACTCATTCTAGCCTGGGGCTTGGTCCTGCTTCCCCACGCAGGCCATGTTTAACCTGAGACTGTTCTGAAGGACGAGTTGGGGCTGGCAAGGTGAGAGTAGGCGGAGGTGGCGTTCCAACCAGGGAGAATGTCGTGGGAAAACGTGCTTTTGTGGAACCTGCAAGTGTTTTTGTTTTCTTTGGTTCTTTTCCTGCCGCAGGCCTCAGCAACTGTTGCCATTCCCAAAGAACACCATCGCTTTGTTATTGGCAAAAATGGAGAGAAACTGCAAGACTTGGAGCTAAAAACTGCAACCAAAATCCAGATCCCACGCCCGGATGACGCCAGCAATCAGATCAGGATCACCGGCACCAAAGAGGGCATCGAGAAAGCTCGCCATGAGGTCCTGCTCATCTCCGCCGAGCAGGTGTGGCCAGCCACAGGCCTGGTGTGCGTGGTGGCCTTGCCCCAACTGCTGGGAGGCCCAGATCTGTGCCCTCATGGTTTCCGTCCTTCCCTCTCAGGACAAACGTGCTGTGGAGAGGCTGGAAGTAGAGAAGGCATTCCACCCCTTCATCGCGGGGCCGTACAACCGGCTGGTCAGCGAGATCATGCAAGAGACCGGGACACGCATCAACATACCCCCGCCCAGCGTCAACCGGACCGAGATCGTCTTCACGGGGGAGAAGGAGCAACTGGCTCAGGCTGTGGCTCGCGTCAAGAAGGTTTACGAGGAGAAGGTAGCAGTCAGGAGGGGGTGGAGGGCAGCCCAGCCCTGCCCCATAGCCTTTGAGGCCTGGACAGCTCCAGTCGCCACAGTTAGAAGGGGGGCGCCCGCGCCTCCCCGTAGCTGTGGGGCAGTGGGCCAAGCTCTGCTGGGCGGCTGTCCCCACGGATTCCCACCCGAGCTCCCCCTGCCCTGTGTGCCCCTGGGCACGTGCCGCTCAGAGCTGATCAGGCCTTTGGGTGAGCTGTTAGCCTGAGTCGGTGGGCTTTGAGGTCTGACGCTGGTTCCTTTATTTGGGGAGAGGACGGGGTGTTTTTGTTTCTTCCTAGCTAGTTGCAATGATTACTCTGGGTTTGACTTAAATTCTGCAGTAATTCTTTTGAGGAGAAAACCCAGTCCTTGATTAGTGGAGTTTCTGGGGATTGGCTGGTCATCGTCTTCACTCTTCGGGGCTCACTTGCTGTAGTCAGGGCCCCGTGTCCTGCTCCCGGCCCTTCCCTCTGACACCCTTCCCTCTGACACCCTCACGGCGCTCTTACTTAGAAAAAGAGGACCACGACCATCGCGGTGGAGGTGAGGAAATCCCAGCACAAGTATGTCATCGGGCCCAAGGGCAATTCCCTGCAGGAGATCCTGGAAAGAACTGGAGTCTCTGTGGAGATTCCTCCTTCAGACAGCACCTCAGAGACTGTGATACTCCGAGGCGAGCCTGAAAAGCTGGGGCAGGCGTTGACTGAAGTCTATGCCAAGGTAACTGCTCGCTGTGGGGAGACTCCAGTGAGCGTTTCCTGGGACCGTGTCAGGGGAGGGCAGCACTCACCTGTCTCTGAGCCCTGGTGAGCCACCTGGCTTGGTGTTCACGAAACCTGGACTCTGCAGACCCACGGGTTTGTTTCCTGGTTTTCCTAGGCCAACAGTTTTACGGTCTCCTCCGTCTCTGCTCCTTCCTGGCTTCACCGATTCATCATTGGCAAGAAAGGGCAGAACCTGGCCAAAATCACTCAGCAGATGCCAAAGGTAAGGAATTGTTGTCTGCTGTGTTGAGTTGATCTTCGTCATCCCATTTCTGACATTGCTTTTGTCCTGTGGGGGTGGGGGTGCCTTTGAAGACCAGGGCACCCGTTTTCAGCTGCTCCGTGGTTAGCCAGGGGTGAGCAGAATACGTTTTTTCAAATACCTGTGTCACGTCTTTGGGTCTTTTTAACCAGGGGAAGAGTGTATTGCTAAGTTTAATGAATATCTCAAGAAATACCTCATTTAGTTGTTACGGTGTCGTAACCTGTGAGTAGTTACGTCTGAGAATTTCGTGGAGCAGAACTTGTACACGATTCGTGTGGAGGTGGAGTTTGTGGGCCTTTCTGCCCTCCGAGTCTCTGTCCTTTGGGCGGCACTAGGTCCAGTAACCTTGGCAGAGAACGCGTGCGTCGTATCTCGTTCCTGTTCTGTTCAGAGCCCTGGTTCCCACAGTGGGGCTGGCTCCGTGGCGCCGGCCTCCCGGGTTGCCCTCCCTGGTGTGTTGGGCTGGGTGGGGTCGGGGGCGATGGTGGTGACGTTTCGCCCCCGTTGTCGTCTGTCTCACCCCCCCTCACACCCCGGGGGGCCGTGAGCAGTGAGGTGTCGATGTGCTTCATGCCAGTGGTTTTGGTGGCGCACAGTGCGGAGGCCTTTGCGGTTCCCACACAGTGTTTAGTACCAAAACCATGGTCATCCCCAGACCGCCTTTCCAACTTCTCCTGGTGTCTGTGGATCGGCTGCTGCCCCAGGAGAGCAGTCCAGGCTCTCAGAGGAGGTTGCTGTGGCCGTGCCGTCCCGGTGGGCCGACTCTTGTTTTGGTGCGGTAGGTCCACATCGAGTTCACAGAGGGCGAGGACAGGATCACCCTGGAAGGCCCCACAGAGGATGTAAACGTGGCCCAGGAGCAGATCGAAGCCATGGTCAAGGACTTGGTAAGGTGCCCCGGGTGCTGGCCAAGTGGGCATAGGGCGTAATCCTGTCACTTGCCAGTCAGACCTCACGTGGGGGCCCTGGAGGCGCGGGAGGGGGGCCCAGTCGGCAAGTGGCGAGTTCTGAAACAGCTGGAATCTGGCCGAAGTCCGGGAGAGCCGTGGGTAGATGAATCCTTACTGTGAAGGAGGCTCTTGCGAGGGTGCCTGCAGGACGATCCTGCCGCAGATCCTGACAGCTGAGTGGGAAGAGAGGGCAGCCGCTGCCGGCTCCCGGGCTTTGGTTCTGGCTGTTTGTCTGCGGATCTGGGCCCAGGTCTTGGACTCTGGTCTCCAGTGTCCTGCCCTGTGCTTCTCCCACAGATTAACCGGATGGACTACGTGGAGATCAACATCGACCACAAGTT
>NW_006797916.1:1955197-1968030 GCF_000442215.2 Lipotes vexillifer | reverse complement strand
GGGGGCGGGGGGGGGGGGTGCAGCCTAGACTCCTAGCAGGGGCCCTCCCCCAGGGCCAAGGTTGGCCTGGAGCTGATGGGCCTAGAGGTGAACGTGATGAGCCTGGTCGTGAAGGCATGCAGGGGGCCGTGTCCTCACAGTTCAGCCAGACCTGCTGGGTTGGGGTCTGCCGTCTGCCATCGTCACATGCACCCCTGACCACGCCCCTGCTGGGCTGGCCAGCCGCGGACTGAACCGGCTCAAGTTGGAACGTGCCCAAGTTGGAACGTGCCGAGTGAGCGCTCCGCTTGAATCCGCGGATGTCGGACGTTTTTTGAAATCCACTGCTTTGCTCAGTTTAACTTCAGTGCCGTTCTAGGCATCACGGTGCTCCTGAGAACAGCTCTGTCCCCTGTGTGTGACCTTTGGTGGAGGTGAGGTAGCGGGCAGCCCCCGCCAGTGTAGGTAGGATGCCTCTGTGTGCCTCTGCCCTCTTGGGTTTTGCCCTGTGCAGTCCATTCTTTGTTCAGAGTAAACGTAAGCTAGTTAGTTGCTGCTGCTTTATTTGGTGTCAGTTGTGAGTTCTGGAGCGTTTTAAACAACAGGCAAACGCCCACAGGGAGTGACACCAGTTAGTGCTGCTTGAGCCATAAATTTGCACACACCATAAATTTGCACATACCATAAATTTGCTTTTCTTTCTTTTGTTTTTTGTTTTGTTTAACTGCAGTGTTTTCTTAAACAGAAAATGTAAGGAAGTGCAGTTCTGATGTTAATTTCTGGTTTCTGCTCCCTGGGAAGTGCAGAGCCACTTTGCATTGTTCAGAGAATTGTGTCTGTTCCGTTTTCTTCTGGTTCAGTTCCTCACCTTCGTTTTCTTTCATCTAAAATCTGCCACCCAGCTTCTGTGTCCTTGGCTCTTGTCCTGTGTGGTTCCGCCCTGGAACAGTAGCCCCCGAGTGGGTCGGCTCATGGCTGTGTCCGTGTTTGCTCACATCCCTCCTTGGCGACCCTCTAAGGAGCTTGGTTCCCCTTTACTACATGGTGGGCAAGATGCTGACCCCATTTCCTGGTGATGAGGCTTCCCCAGGGTGTGGGAGCCTGGATTTCTGTCTAGAGAAGGTGACAGGAGGAGGGTTGTCAACAGCTCCACTGGTTTTGCAAAGACAGTGAAGTGCTCAGGCTGGAGCTGAGCTGACGATGGAGTCTCCTTAGACAGCATGGCCTCCCATGGGCTCCAAGGTGGTCGATGGGGGTGCTTTTATCTTCAGGTAATGTGGGAGCTTCTGGATTTTAATGGCTTATTTTTATTATATTCTTGAGAGTAATTTTTTTTTACTTGAACAGTAGTTGTCTGTCTCCACATAAGAAATGCCCTGGCCATGCCCAGACCAGCTGTATCTCAGGCACCGAGTGGCCCTCCCCGTAGGACGCTGGAAGTTCTCAGGGAGGTGCCAGCATGTGGTCCATACCTGGCTCCTTGTAGAACATGGAAGGTCTTGCTGTGGAGTTTTTGCTTATGGGATGAGTGGTTAGCTTTGGGGAGGGCTCTAGCCCTGTCCTGCTGCGTTGTGAGTCATTGGTGGCGCAAGGTAGATTCTGCATCCAGTTGCGCGTGTCCTTTTGTGTTCTTCAGTAAACAGAATCAAAGACCAGTACAAGGTGTCTGTGCGCATCCCTCCCGACAGCGAGAAGAGCAACCTGATCCGCATCGAGGGGGACCCGCAGGGCGTGCAGCAGGCCAAGCGCGAGCTGCTGGAGCTCGCCTCCCGCATGGTGAGCCCGCGGCTGGGGCTGGGGCTGTGTGGCAGCACCTTCCTCCTGTGCTGTCCTAGAGGGTGGCCGGTGCGGGCGTGACTTGCTGGTACCGAGTTTCCTTCATTCCCCCCCATCCCCAGGGCCCCATGTAGTGCTAGGGAGGTGCTAGGGCTCTGGGTGCTCAGCCTTGGCCAGACCCCAGAGTCCCAGCTGCAGTGATGACTTTTCTGGAGGTGATTCTCGTGTGCAGCCAAGGTCAAGAAGCATGGCTCTGTGGTTATCTGCACAGCCAGCGTGGGGGTGGTGCCTTGTTCCCCGTCCCAGAGACTAAGCCACCAGCCCTCACACACGTGTCTTGGTTTTCTGAGTCAAATGCAGACAGGTATATCCTTGCTCTGGGGTGCCTTATCCTGGTACTGGGTTGCTGAACCCTTGTTTCTCTGTCACCCTGATGCCAGTCTGATCCAGAACCTCCCAGAATTGTTTGAAGTGTCTGCGTGGCTGTTAGTGTGTGTCTCTGTGTTCCAGCTCTGCTTGTTTTCTTGTACTTCCCACGTTTTGATAGGACCTCTGGAGGAGGGTGAGAGCCAACACGGGTTCAGTGCCCTGTGTCGAGCCACTCTTCCTTAATCGTCCGCACAGGGACGCGGTCCGGGCCACGCAGTGTTCAGGAGGGCTGTGCAGAGGGTGAAGCCTCGCAGCCCGCCCGTTAAGTAGAATTTGCTGGATGAGCTGCTGCAATAGCACTTCTGGGTGAAGGGTCCTACACTCCGTTTTTTCGTTCTGCTTTGTCCAGGAGAATAACACACAACCAGAGTAACATGCAGCGTGGGCATTGCTGGCGAGAGCAGGTGTTCCGCGAGGGGTGCTTTCTGCCAGCCGCTGACGCCTGGCAGTGCTGCAGGGGTGCACCTGGGCGCCCCTCACTGTGGTCAGTTGTATTTTTAGGAAAACGAGCGTACCAAGGATCTAATCATTGAGCAGAGATTTCATCGCACAATCATTGGGCAGAAGGGTGAACGGATCCGTGAAATTCGGGACAAATTCCCAGAGGTAAAGGTTTCCCAAAGACATTCTTGGTTCAGTATTTTGGAATCCAGTCCTCACTAATAATCAAACTTGGTCTCCTGATGATTTGTTCTAGGTCATCATCAACTTTCCAGACCCAGCACAGAAAAGTGATATTGTCCAGCTTAGAGGGCCCAAGAATGAGGTGGAAAAATGCACAAAATACATGCAGAAGATGGTGGCAGATCTGGTAAGGGGACGTTTTCCATCCTTTGTTGTGCGACAGTGTCAAGGGTAGTAGGGGGCTGGGGGTGTTCCCCAGAACCCCTGCTTCGAGGAGCACGCCCGGGCACTGGGGCAGCCCCACCCCCACCCTACGGTATTTAGACCAGCAGAAATCCTTTTCCCGTGCAGAGTTACTTTGTTTCTTTTCATAAATTAATTTATTTACTTATTTTTGGCTGTGTTGGGTCTCCGTTACTGCCCACGGGCTTTCTCTGGTTGCGGCGAGGTGGGGGCTACTCTTTGTTGCAGTGCGCGTGCTTCTCATTGCGGTGGCCTCTCCTGTTGTGCAGCACGGGCTCTAGGCACGTGGGCTTCAGTCGTTGGAGCACGTGGGCTCAGTAGCTGTGGCTCGCGGGCTCTAGAGCTTAGGCTCAGAAGTCGTGGCACAGGGGCTTAGTTGCTCCGCGGCATGTGGGATCTTCCCGGACCAGGGCTCGAACCCGTGTCCCCTGCGTTGGGAGGCGGATTCTTAGCCACTGCGTCACCGGGGAAGTCCCTGCTTTGTTTCTTGAGGGGTCTTCAGATACCTAGGCAGAGAAATTCTCCCACCCAGTAAGGAGAAGAGAGGTTTACACAAGTAGCCTGAGAAGTCACATACTGATTTGATATCTTCCTCAGAACTTGGAATGCGAAGAGGCAGTTTGGAAAGTGCTGAGGGCGGTTGGTGGGAGGGCTGCAGGTGCTCCGTGCTTTCCAGGGGTTCTCAGGGGCTTGGACTTGACCTCCTCAGAGGGGTGATGGGGAGGGCTTCCCAGCGCTGCCCTGGAGGGTGGGGATTGCTGCCTTGATGGGCATTTTGAGCTCTCTCCTAGGCCTGGCATCCTGGCCTCTGCCCATCCTCAGGCACCTCTGCTCCTGGCTATGACACCCACAGAGCTGGTGTGTGTCCAGGCACTTCTGGATTGTAGAACACATGTGTAACAGATCGCAGGCGCTCTCGCGGACCACTCTTCACGAGAGGGACTTTGCGGTAGCTGACTGGCACGCCCGGTTGGTCAGTTGTCGGATAAGTTGTCTCACCTTTCCTGTGACAAATCTCTGGAGGTCAGGTGGGGAGAGAAGTAGGTCGCAGAATCCTGTCATCCCGTCCCAGCTTCAGGCACAAGAAGGACAAGTCAATCTGTAATACGACGGTTAATTGTACCATCTTTTGTGTTTTTTAGGTGGAAAATAGCTATTCAATCTCTGTTCCGATCTTCAAACAGTTTCATAAGAACATCATTGGGAAAGGAGGTGCAAACATTAAAAAGGTGACCGGCCGGCGTGTCTCCCGAATCTTGGCTCTGCCCCCCCTGCCCCCGTAGCCCTGCGCTGTTCTGGCTTTAGAGCTGAAGAAGGGAGCCTTGCTGCCCAGCCCTGAGAAGTCAGCCCCTCACGGTCCCCTCACTCCTTGTAGATCCGGGAAGAAAGCAACACCAAGATCGACCTTCCTGCAGAGAACAGCAACTCGGAGACCATCATCATCACAGGCAAGCGAGCCAACTGCGAGGCCGCCCGGAGCCGCATTCTGTCCATCCAGAAAGACCTGGTAACGGGACGCTGTGTGGCGGGGTGCTCTAGCCTGGGGCGCGGGGCCGGGTGGGCCACCGAGGGATGCCTGCCACTTGTCCCACTCAGGTGCTTGGAAATCGTCTCATTCTGAAGGTGTTACTTTTTTATTTTCAATTTTTTGAAAAATTAACAGGCAAGAGACTGCACGTGTTTAAAGTGTGCAGTGTAAGTTTTGACCGCTGGAGTCACCTCCACAATCCAGATAGCGCACACCGTCACCCCGAAATACCCTCATCCCCCTTCACTCCCGCCTCTGCCCCACTGGGCTCCTGGCGCGCCCCCCCATCCACCCTGGTCTCCGCGCCGCCGTGGGTTGGGGTGAGTTTCCTGCTTCACTGTGTGAGGGGAACCGTGGCGCCTCCTCCCGCACACAGGCCTCGCTGTTCTCAGACCACAGGTCCTTCCAGATTCACCACGTTGTCACATGTGTCAGTGCTGCTTTTCACTGCCAGGTGACGCTTCATCACAGGAGATCATGTTCCTTCTTGTGTGAGCTTTGTAGTCTGTCTTTCAAGGGGTTTCCTCTTTTATCTAAGTTGTCAAGTTAACTAGCATAAAAATTTTCTTAATGTTCACGTATTATCTCTTTCCTGTCTCTGGTAATGTCATCTTTCTCATTCCTAGTATACGTAACTTGCAGCATTGTAGAATGATCTCCTTTTAATCCTCGTAATATTCTTTTCTCTGAAATCTACTTTTTCTCTTATCAAAGTGAGTTTCTTTTAGGCAGCTTGCTTTTTTATTCAGTCTGACAATCTCTGTCTTTTAAATAAAAGTGTTTACGTTTTAATCACATTAGTAATTATATATGTTTGTGTGGTATGTATGGCAAGTTTTATTACATACACTTAGTAAGTTAATTAAATTACATTTAATGTGACTATAATTTTTCCATTTTTAAAATTGTGAAGTTTGAAAAACAAAATTCAGCATCCTAACCACTTTTAAATGTCCAGTTCAGTGGCACTAAGGCCATTCACACTGTTGTGCAGCCGTCACCACCGCCACCTCCAGAACTGTTTCATCTTTCCAAACGGTGACTCTGTCCCCACCAAGTAACAGTTCCTTCCTCCCTCTCCCCAGCCCCTGGCCCCCTCAATGTGACTATTTTACGTAGAGCGCTTGGATTTAAACCTGCTGTCTTGCTGTTTGTTTCTCTTTGTCCCATCTACTTTGTTCTCTTTTCTGCCTTCTTTTTCTGCCTTCTTTTGGGTTATGATTCCTTTTAACCTCCGTTTTTGGCCTATTGGGTATACCTCTGTTTTATTTTAGTGGTTGCTTTAGGGTGTTTGGTATATACATCTTCAACTTCCCACAGCCGGCCTTCAGGTGACTTGATGCTGCTTGAAACGCAGTGTAAGGAGCTGAGAACAGTGGGCATCCAGCCCTGCCCCCGCCACTGTTTTGTCGACATACCGTAAACCCTGCATGCATCTTAATAAGAAAATATACCCACGTCAGCGTATCCTCTGCGCTCTAGCTGTTCATCCCTCCCTCCCTCCCTCCAAACCGTGACAACTACCAGTCTTTTCACTGGCCCCATAGTTTGCCTTTTCCAGAATGTCAAATAGTTGGAATAGCATGTAGCCTTTTCATACTGGCTTCTTTTACTTAGTAGTAAGTAGTAAGATGGATTGTATCATAAAAGTAACATTTGGTTTTGTAAGAAACACCAGACTGTCTTCCACAGTGGCTGCACCATCTCGCATCCCCACCAGCCCCACATCCTCAGGTTGGCGGCATTCGTTCAGCACTCGAGGCTTTGCCTCAGTGTCTCTCACTTAACATGGTTTCCGACGAGACACCTGATGTGATCCTTGCTCCTCTGGCCTGTTTAATGATCGTATGACCAGCTTTTAGCAACTTAAACGATGTGTCCTGGTGTAATTTCATTCATGTTTCTTTGGAGTTTGAAGCTCTCATCGAGCTTCTTGGATATGTGGGGCTAGAGTTGTCATCAGATTTGGAAATATTTGGGTCATTATTTCTTACTATTTTTTTCTGTCCTCCAGAAACTCAGATTACCTGGTGTTAGGCAGCTTGACCTTGCCCTGCTGTCCACCAGTGCTTTTTTTATTTGGTTGGGAAGGAGGAGTGCTTTTTTTCCTCCTTTCAACAGTCTCTTCAGGTTCATTAGTTTTTTGTGATGTCTGATCTGTGATTACACCGATATTGTCTTCCATATATTGTTTTCATCTCTACAAGTTTGTCTTCATCTCTTTCCATATATTGTCTTCATCTCTACAAGTTCAGTTTCAGCCATCTGTTTTTATGCTTTGACACATTCAGCCTTGCCTTTGGCGTTTTGACCTTGTGTAGTCTAGTGATGAAAATACCTGTTTTAGTGTCCTTGGCCCGCTGGCTCTAACATCTGTGTCGTTTCTGGGTTGTTTTCCATTGTTCATTCCTCGTGATGGGTTGTTTTTTCCTACTTCTTTGTATGTCCGGTTTTTTTGTTCTTTTTTTTTTATTGGATGCTAAATGTTACCAAGTTTACTTTGGTGGGTGCTGGATATTTTTGCATTTCTATAAATATCTTTGAGCGTCGTTAAGTTACTTTAAAACAGTTTGCTCCTTTTCGGACTTGCTTTTTAGATTTGTTGGGTGGGATCACAGCGGTGCTTAGTCCCGGGTCTGTGGCGGTCCTTTCCCTGGCCCAGCTGGTCACCCTGCACGTTCAGCCCATGGGCTTGCAGTGCTGGGGGCTGCTCTCTCCCTGGACGGTCAGGGCTGCATCCTTGATGCGGGGGCTTGGCCGGGGGCAGGGACCAGGCTTGGCCTGTTGGCTTCCTGTCTCCGGCGTTCTGTCGCTGTGTCACGTGGGAGGTGAATCCAGTCCCTGGTGCTCCGCCTTGAGTAGAGGCAGGGTCCTTGCTTACGGGGCTCTTGGGAGGGTTGGTCCTCGGGCATCTCGGCCCTGCCTCTGCTGCAGGCACCTGAGGGAGACATCTCGTGTGACATCACGGCTTTCCCTCCGTGGCATGTCTGCCCTTTCCCGCCACACAAAAACCTGGCTCGCTCGTGCTGTGTGTGATTTCAGGCCAACATAGCCGAGGTGGAGGTCTCCATCCCTGCCAAGCTGCACAACTCACTCATCGGCACCAAGGGCCGCCTCATCCGCTCCATCATGGAGGAGTGCGGTGGGGTCCACATCCACTTCCCCGTGGAGGGTTCGGGAAGTGACACCGTGATCATCAGGGGCCCTTCCTCGGACGTGGAGAAGGCCCGGAAACAGCTCCTGCACCTGGCGGAGGAGAAGGTGAGCACTGCCCAGGAGGGTCGCTGTGTCCGTCCTCTTGTCACGCTGGGGCCTCCACACACCCTCTCTGTGTGGCAGGGTAGCAAGCACCTATATATACCTGTATGTCTCTGATTCTTGCCCCCACTGAAGGGCCGTTCCAACTCGGATGCCTACATATTCAGTGTAGAAAATTTGCTGTTAGGCTTGTTATTTGGGGCTTTTTCCCTCAAGTATGATTTACATACAGTAAGTCTTAGTGTACAGCTCTGAGTTTCGACAAGCATACGTTCATGTGACCGCCACTCAAATAAAAACCTTTTGACCATCACCTCCCAAGGTTCTCCGTTGACTCAGTCGCCTTTGCCCTTTTGTTAAAAACCCAGGTGCCGCCCTGTTTGTGGACTTGGCGCCGTTTCAGCAGCACCGCAGGTGGATGGCCAGCTTTGTGGGACGTCTCGGGAGACCTTCAGCTTTGTGCTTTTTAAAATTGCTCTGGCTATTCTAGACCCTTCGCCTTTCCATATGCATTTCGGAGCCAGCTTGTCAATTTCTAGAGCGAAATCCTGCTTGGATTTTGATTGGGGTCATGTTGAATCTGCAGATCAAAGCAGGGAGTGTTGTTGTCTCAGCAGTTGTGAACCTTCCAGTCCACGTCAGTTCAGTTTTTCAACTCTGGTTTTTCATTGGTGTTTTGTAGTTTTTAGCGTGAAGATCTTGTTCACATTTTGTTCGGTTTATATCTGTTTTGTTTTTTAGTGCTATTATAAATGGTACTTTTTTATACAACTGGCACTTCAATTTCTGGTTACTGTCACATGTGGAAGCAAATTTGATTTTTGCATATCGGCCTTATTTTATGCATCTGGTCTACAGCTCACTTATCAGTGACAATACCTTTTTTTGTGGATTCTTGTGAGTTTTACAGGTGAAACACACCATCTGTGAACATGCAGTTCTTTTTCTTTCTGCCCCGTACCGCCTGTGTGTCTTGTTTATTTACTATGTTGCTTGGGCCTCCCGTGCGCTGTTCAGTAGCCATGGTGAGCGGGCAGCCTCGCCTGGCATGGGCTCGGGGCAGCCCTCGGCCCTTGGCCGTGCGGGACGTGAGATGCTCTCTGGGTCTTTGGCAGTTGCTCTTTATGCAGCTGAGGAAGTTCCCTTCTGTTCCGAGTGTGCTGAGCGTTTTTATCAGGAATGGGTGCATTGTAGGATCTGTTGACATGATCACCTGGTTTTTCTTTTTTTAGTGTAGATATTAGATTGATTTGGTGTTTAACCAACTTTGGCGTTTCCGGGGTGAACCCCACCTGGTTTTGATGCATCATCCTGTATCATGTTTCTGGGCTGGGCTTAGCTAACTCATTAGCTTTTTTAGAATGCTGCTATTTGTGAGTGTCTGTCTGAAAACTTGAGGATTCTCAGTGGTGTTTTGTGAAACCGGCACTTAAAGATAACAGACTTAGGCTGTTCACCATTTAGCTTGGGGGCCGGGTTTCATGACAAGAGAAAGGAGGGTGGTTGCCCGGCATGGGCTTGTCCGCCTGGGGTGTGTGTCCCCCTCACACTCTCCTGGCGCTTCTGCCAGAGGAACCGGCATCTCAGCGAGGTCGCTGGGCCAGGGTCTTTCATGGTGTCAGATGTGGGCCTTGGTTGGCTTGGCCGTCTCCGAGCTGGAGGTTGCAGCTGGTGGTGTGTAGGTCACCTGGAGCCCTAGGGAGTGAGGACTGGACAGGGTGCCGTCCACTGGCATCGGGAGCAGTGTGGGTGCCTGGGCCTAGGAGAGGCTCCCGGCGTGCCATGGGCTTCCTGTTGTGCGGGTGCAGTCCCCCCAGCCCACGTCCCCTTTGCAGATGGAGATAGAGAGCAGCTTGCAGAAGCTTGGTCACTGCTGGTCAGTGGCAGGCCTGGGGCTCTAGGCTGAGTGCTGTCCCCACCTTGGTGTCTCTGATCGTGGAGGGGAGGAAATGCGAGTACCATTTGTCCGGGTGTCCGTCTGTGTGCTTGCTGAGGTTTGAGTAGCCCCCTTTGGAGGGACGTTGGTGGCACTGTGAGGAGAACTCCCCCTCACAGCGCCATCCCCTAGGCCCTCTTCGTCACCTGCTCCAGGGCCCAGGCAGGTGGCTCAGGCCAACAAACGTGGGGTTGGTTTCTGCAGCAAACCAAGAGTTTCACTGTCGACATCCGCGCCAAGCCGGAGTATCATAAGTTCCTCATCGGCAAAGGAGGCGGCAACATCCGCAAGGTGCGTGACAGCACCGGGGCCCGCGTCATCTTCCCGGCGGCTGAGGACAGGGACCAGGACCTGATCACCATCATAGGGAAGGAGGGCGCCGTCAGGGAGGCCCAGAAGGAGCTGGAGGCCCTGATC
Organism: Lipotes vexillifer; assembly: GCF_000442215.2. Classification (NCBI taxonomy): domain Eukaryota; kingdom Metazoa; phylum Chordata; class Mammalia; order Artiodactyla; family Lipotidae; genus Lipotes; species Lipotes vexillifer. The sequence continues at coordinate 1,957,840 of NW_006797916.1, read as the reverse complement.
CGGAGCCTGGTGAGGCCTGGTGGGGGCCGGGCCCTGGCTGGGGGCCCCGGGGTCCCGGCGCGCTCAGCAGGGCGGGTCACACTGCGCCCTTCTCGCAACGCCGCAGGACAACGTGGTTGAAGACTACATGCTGGTGGACCCCAAGCACCACCGTCACTTTGTCATCCGGAGAGGCCAGGTCCTGCGCGAGATCGCTGAGGAGTACGGCGGCGTGATGGTTAGCTTCCCACGCTCCGGCACACAGAGCGACAAGGTCACCCTCAAGGGGGCCAAGGACTGCGTAGAGGCAGCCAAGAAGCGCATCCAGGAGATCATCGAGGACTTGGTGGGTGCCCGGGAGGCTTGGCAGGGTTCCGGGCCCTGAGGCGGGTGGGCGCTCCCTCGGCAGCGCCAGGGGTCTGGTGTTCAGCCTCCTTCCTGATGGTGGGTGGGCATCCCATAAGGACCTGCCGCCCCCCGCTCCTCCCAAGGGGAGAGGTCCCCTGAAAACATGTGGCGTTTCTGAACCAGCCTTTAGAACCTCACCCTCCTTGTGGACCAGCCCAGCCTCCAAACGTCATCCATTGAGGGATGGCACCTAACAGCACCTCCTGCGGTGCGGTGGGGGAGGGGCCCTCCTTTGTCTGCAGAGCAGTGGGATGTTGTTACGTTCCAGTCCAGGGCAGTACGCGTTTTCGGAAGCGCTTCAGAAAGAGGCCTCCCCTTTGGCCCTGCCCTGCGCCGCAGGCCGTCCATATGCTGGGAAGTGGCTATAGGGAGACGGAAACGAAAGCGGTGGATGTGAATTTGACCCTAAGCAACTAACCTTTGCCGGTTGTTTTCTTTTTGCTCTGTCTCCCCACAGGAAGCCCAGGTGACCATAGAATGCGCCATACCCCAGAAATTCCATCGATCGGTCATGGGCCCCAAAGGTTCCAAAATCCAACAGATTACTCGGGACTATAACGTTCAGATTAAATTCCCAGACAGAGAAGAGAACCCAGGTGAGTCCCTGTGGTGAGCCCTGTGCTTGCGAAGCGGAGGGGTGTGTGCGTGTGCGTGTGTGTGCGTGTGCGTGTGCGCGCGCATGTGCACAGTCCCAGCCTGGGATAGGTGGTGGCGGCTGTTGGCTGTCCTGGTGAAGCTCCTCCCTTCCTGGGGCTCCTGCGCGGGTGCACTGCCAGTACGGTCGGCTGTCCTGGGGGCTTCCAGAGGTTCAGGGTCACTCCCTGGTTTCTCAGAGGTGGGCTGTGTTAGTTGCTCCAGGGTGGTGAGGTGCCCTTCAAATCTCCTAGAGGTTCACAGCTGCTGGTGACCAAGCCAGGGGAGAGCAAAGCACCTGCAGCCTCCTGTGCAGTGGGGAGCCCTGAGTACAGGCCTGCCGCTTTTCCCGGGCCCTCTGCGTGCCACGTGTGCTGGGCTCCGTCCCGGCAGCACCTCCTCCCCGTCGCCAGCACCCCTCTCATGAGGTAGCCACTGACCAGCCGGAGGGCACCGTCTGAATGGCTGGCTGCCCTTATGGGATGGCCCTTCAGCTCCAAGTGTCCTGCCTGTCACCTGGTTGTGCTTGTGCCCCCGGGGACGGGACGGGGTAGGGCAGGGCAATCAGTGGTCAGGGAGGTGACCTGCGGGATACGGATCTAGCTGGTGTCTCAGACCCAACTTTGTAAATCCCGTGTCCTCCTTGCTTGCCCATCTCCTTCCTGTTGACCCATCGGGTCTGGTGGCAACCCTGTGGCCTGCAGGGTGCACCCCCATTGCTCTGTCCTCTGTCCTCTACGGAGCTTGTCATGGCTGTTGAAGCTCCTAGTTTCCTGAGAAGATGGGCTGTTTTGAGTAGAAACGAGTTAAGTCATATTTGTCACATTTATGTTTCACACTTGAATGTTTACTTCCTAATTTTGAAACTTCACATAAAAGAAAAATTACACAGGGTGGTGTAAAGATACATCCAGATTCGTCCCCCTCACTTACACACAGGCACGCTTGTTTTCTCTGAGTTATTTAGTGTATTCTTGAGACCCACCCTTTACCTGTAGTGGCTTCTTCATAAGGATGAGAGCATATTCTCTTCTATCAGTGGGGATAACCCCGGCGCACTCACCGGAATCAGAAGATCCAGTGTTACGTGGTACTGTGGCCTAGTTCGTTGTCCACATGCAGGTTCTGCTGATCTCAAAAGCGTCCTGCCGAGCCCACACCTTTCCCCAGCTCAGTCCAGGGTCATGATTGCTTCGGCCGTTGTGTCTGTGTGCTCATTCGCTCCTGGGTTTTGTCTTGCTCTGTGGATGTCGTGTTGTTTATTTTGGTCACGCCCAGATCCGAGAGGGGCTAGGGGAGCCGCGCCGGCCGGCTCCCGTGCCCCCCAGCGCTCTTGGATTTGCTGGCTTCCTGGCACAAGAAGCTGGCCCCTCCCCAGCCATCTTCTGCAGCCCCTCCTGGCTGCCTCCGCCCAGCACGGGTCACTTGGGTTGTCATGACCATCCGGGCACTGGTCTCCTTCCCTCTTGGGCGCAGTGGGCCCTGCTCTGCACCCCTCCCGGAGGTCTGTCTTCTCCCCCAGCCAGACAGCATCTTCCCGGAGTTAGGCAGGACTCTTCCCTCCCCACCAGCACCCCCTGTAGGCGCTGGACCAGTGTATGGGTCTGGACAGAGACGAGCGTC
>NW_006797916.1:1942094-1955119 GCF_000442215.2 Lipotes vexillifer | reverse complement strand
GTCGTGCGGTGGCCCGTAGGACGGCCTGGGCCTGGGCGCTCGGCAGCTTGAGCTGCCCCTTCCCTGTCCCTAGTGCACAGTGTGGAGCCTGCTGTCCAGGAGAATGGTGACGACGCGGGGGAGGGGAGGGATGGCAAGGAGGCTGAGCCCGGCTCCCCCAGGAGGTGCGACATCATCGTCATCTCCGGCCGGAAGGAGAAGTGTGAGGCCGCCAAGGAAGCCCTCGAGGTGCGTTCAGAACCCCGCCACCACTCCCGCGTCCCTGGGGGCCCATCAGCAGGCACCGGGGTGGGGGCGGGAAGGGAGAGCGGGTCTAGTTACTTGAGCCCAAGCACCTCGGCTCGCACTGCGGAAGGTGCTGGACTGGGTCACAGCCCAGGATCGGGGCTGCAGGCCCAGGGCCAAGGACGGGCGCGGAGCTGGTGGGGCTCGGACTCCCCTTCCGTGGTGTGCAGCTGCCGGGCCTCACAAGGATGAGTAATTGCTGAGCGCCACCTCAGTGGACAGGACAGGGGTTCTGTCGTATCACGGGTCAAGTGGGGCAAGCAGCTTGCTGAGGTAAAGGGCACAGTCGGGGCTGCAGTCGGGACAGTGGAGTCTATGGTCCCGGGTGGTGTCCCATCACTCTGACCCACTCTAGGGTCTCAGCGAGGCTGGGATCAGGGCGAGCCTCTGTGTGAGCCCCACTCCCCTCCTCTGTGGGCCCCTGATGCCTCTCCCTGGAGTTGTGCTGCTTTGCTTCTGCAAGGGGCTGCTGTGTTGAGCACAGGCCCGGGTCTGTTTGCTCTGCCAGCGTTGACCTGAAGACTGCATTCCATACCCTTTTTCCGTGTCCTCTGTTGAGTCAGAGGTGTAGGCGGCATTCTCAGTCCGAGTGGAATGGCACAGAAGGTTCGAGAAAGCAGTCTGATTGTCACAGGCTCGTCCCCTGTGCTCCATGAAGACCTGTTGCTGAGCCCACAGGGTCCCTCTGCTCCTCGCTCTCAGGCCTCACCTCACCCCCTGCCCTGCAGGCGCTGGTTCCCGTCACCATTGAAGTGGAGGTGCCCTTTGACCTTCACCGGTACATCATCGGGCAGAAGGGAAGCGGGATCCGCAAGATGATGGACGAGTTTGAGGTACAGCTGTTGGCGGGTCCTTTCCCTGTAGACCAGGTGTCGGCGGGGGTGCCCCCCAGGTCAGGAGGTCAGCCCTCGGAGTGGGGCTTCACGTCCCACCCGCCTTGTCCTGAGCCTGCAGTTGTGTCCCTGGCCAAAGGGACAGGTGGACAGCTGATCACGGCTCCCAAACTCCCCGCTGGTGGGGACCAGATAGACACGTGTCTGTCCTGTGTGTGCATCAGGCCTGTCCCCGTCTCCGCACAGGTGAATATTCACGTCCCGGCACCTGAACTGCAGTCTGATGTCATTGCCATCACGGGCCTGGCTGTGAATTTGGACCGGGCCAAGGCTGGGCTGCTGGAGCGGGTGAAGGAGCTGCAGGCAGAGCAAGAGGACCGGGTGAGGGCCGGGCGGGGCTGCGTGGGCCAGGGAGGATCACCCGGGGGGCCCCGACCTCCAGCTCCTGGGCTGCCCCTCAGCCAGTGAAGTCAGGTGGCAGCGGGAGAGCCAGTTGACCCCCTGTGCAGCGAGCTTTCATCAGAGGCAATGTTGGGGCCGTGGCTCTTTTTTCTTGACGTTAACGGTGGTGAAGGTGGGCTTCCACGTTAGTTAGCTGTTTCTTAAGTAGATCTGAAGACATTTGCCAACCTTACAGGGAAGGTTCAGCTGGGGAGGCCTGGGAGCCATTGCTAGGAAAGACCCTCTCGCCCCCCAACATGTGACTGTGGTCCCAGGTGGCTCCCACTGACGCCCTTGGTGCTGTTTCCCTGCCGTTGGGTGGATGTGAGAAGCCGCTTTGCCTCTCTGTGGGGCTGGCGTTTGGAGGATTACACGAGTGACGCTCGCAGGGGCGGGAAACGTGAAGTGCTGTTACATTTTCTGTGGGGGTGACGGACCCCTTGCTGAGGGGACCTTCCTGGCGTCTGGTGACGGGGCAGGGCCCTCACGAGTCTGTGGTCCCCACTGTCTCAGCCTCGGCACAGGCTTTGGGGGCCCTTCTCTGCCTAGGGCTTTGCCTGAGCCTCTGCCTGTGGACATCCCTTAGCACTTTTGCTCCCTTTTGTGGGTTTTTTGTTTGTTTTGGTTTGGTTTGGGGTTTCTTTTGCCTGCTTTCGTACCCCTACCCCAAAAGACGCAGAACTTTTTTATACTTACTCATCAGGTCTCTGTTTCACAAGTCAGGGTGGTAGAGCCCAGGGCTTGCCGTGTGCTGTGCCAGGCCTGTCGGCTACCAGCACGCAGCTTCTCCTCTTTTCTGAAGGATCTGTGCTCGTGGTTGTGGAGTGGTCAGGTCCTCGGGTTCTCATTACTAGCTGATGGCGGAAGGGGCGCAGCAGCTAGCAGGAAGGCCGTGTCTCGTTCTTGTTGCAGAGGTGACGACGGATCCCTTCCAGGTTGAGGATGGAAGGGGCACGTGGGCGCGCGATGCTGAGGGCCGAGGCGGACGTGCCCCCCCTCCCCCTCACTTTCTCTTGTCTCATCTGCAGGCTTTAAGGAGTTTTAAGCTGAGTGTCACTGTAGACCCCAAGTATCACCCCAAAATCATTGGGAGGAAGGGGGCAGTGATCACCCAAATCCGCTTGGAGCATGACGTGAACATCCAGTTTCCTGATAAGGATGATGGGAACCAGGTAAGGAGGGCCCCACTTGAGTCAGACACCACGGTGGAGCGCTTCAGGGGCAGAGGGGCTCTCGGTGGTCTTCGTCCTGACCTGGGGACAGTGACCACGCAAACTTAGGGTGCATCCAGAGGGATGGTGAGAGTAGCAGGTCTCTGGGGAGCTGACTGTGGCTTGGAGTCTGGGCCCACGTTGGCCCAGGCCAGCGCACGAGGCTTCTCTGTCATGGGCTTGGAGCACTTTTCCCGTGCCCACCTGGCCCTCCGCCCGCTGCACTCAGGGCAGTGGAAGGCAGCCCCTCCCCCCAGACATCACCCCCAGGCCTCACACACCCCTGCCTGCCCCCTCCCTCACGCTCTCTGCCCCTCAGGCTCGACCCCTGGGAGGTGACCTGGGCCCTCCTGCCGCCCGCCCTGCCTCCTCCCCTCCCAGCCTCTTGCTGCTCTGGACTCGGCCGCCGGCATCCTCACTGACCCCGCTGACCCTCCCCGGTGCACCCTGGGCGGTGCCGTCTCGTCACCCTTGTATCTCTAAGTAGTTCATGAAACTACTGTTCTTTTTCATTCGTGATTTTCTTAAATGATCTTGACCTTGAGAATTTAGCTCAAACTCCTCGCCTTCGCTACCTTTTATTTCCCCCAACTTTTCCACCTAATCATCAATTTTTTAGTCACTGTTTAGTGTTTAGATTATTTTGGTTAGTATTCCATGAGCCAGGTGGGGCTGAGTGGTCCTGTGTCGCATTCGTGGCTTTTTCCTGTGAGGCTTATGCTGCGTTTGCAGTCTGTTCTGTGCTGTTGTGTACTTGGCGGACGATGGGCCCGCCGGCTGGTGGGAGTCTGGGCTCTGCTGGGCTGGGTTCTGGGTGGAGCCCACCGCCCACCGTCTGCATCTGCTTCTTCGGGACCGGAGGGACCTGGCCGCGGCCCTGGTGTGTCCTGGCGTTTCTCTTGTCTCTCTCCTGGCGTGGGTCACCGAGTTCCTGCTCTTCTGTTTCGTGTCCAGGTGTTCGTTCGTGTCCTGTGGTCCTTCTGCGTCGTGTTGTGTTCTTCCGTGTGGGTGTAGTGCTTTTCCCTGCCCTGAGGAATATGGCTTTAGGTTGTCACTTGTAGTTTCCTTCTCTCTGCCTTAAGTTACCCATTTGCTCTGCTCATCTTTACGGCTCTGGCGTCTCACCTGCTGGTTTGAGGGGCAGGGGTGCCGGCCACGGTTGTCTGCACCTTGTCTCCAGGTCGGTGTGTCTGTCCAGCGGAGACGCCTCCAGTAGAGGCCACCCACCCCCGTGCCCTCAGCTGCCAGCGTCCCCTCGGCTTTGGGGCCCGGTGCCCTTCCTCCTGCTCACCCGTGACTGTCTTTCTGGTGAAGGTGTGCGGGGGGGGGCGGGAGAACTCAGGTACTGGTAACCTGCTGTTTTAGGCACTCTCCCTTCTGAGCTGGTTGGGTTTCCCCTCACCTCCCCCGAGAGCCGCACCCCGCTGGGTCGGTGCTGGCAGTCAGGCATCCCTGGGTGCCGCCTCTTTTGACCGGATTCTCCTTTCTCAGCCCCAGGACCAAATTACCATCACAGGGTACGAGAAGAATACAGAAGCTGCCCGGGATGCCATATTGAAAATTGTGGGTGAACTTGAACAGATGGTTTCTGAGGATGTCCCGCTAGACCACCGTGTTCACGCCCGCATCATCGGTGCCCGTGGCAAAGCCATCCGCAAAATCATGGATGAATTCAAGGTGAGTCCCCGACCTGATCGTGAAGGGCGTTGAGCCCTAAAAGCACAGCAGGGGGGATCGGCTGGGTGCTCCGTGCACCATCGAGCCGCTTGTTTCCCCATGAGCCAGTTGAGGGGGCAGTGGGGACCACCTGGGGCTTCACCTCTTCCTGCCTGGGTCGCTGACCACACTCGGGAACCGGATCGGGAGACTTCTGAGGCTCAGGTGCCTGTCCCTCAGGTAGAGGTCACGTGGGGTCGCAGCTGTGTGTAGTTGACCCTGTCGGCGGCGCCCTGCATGGCCTGCGGAAGGCGGCAGCCCTGTGGTGGCCGATGGCTCTGCATCTGCAAGGCACATGCGGCTCTGAACACCAGGTGCCCTGCAGGGCCCCGGTCCTCCCGAGGGGGAATCTTCACTAGAAACGGACCATTCCCAGCCGCTCACAACGGGGCCCTCAGAGCCGTCTTAGCTGCTGTATGTGCTCCTTCCAGGTGGACATTCGCTTCCCACAGAGTGGGGCCCCCGACCCCAACTGCGTGACCGTGACGGGGCTCCCGGAGAACGTGGAGGAGGCCATCGACCACATCCTCAACCTGGAGGAGGAATATGTGAGTCCGGGCTGGGCGGCAGGCACCTGGGGCCGGGTGCGGGGGTGCCCATCGGGCATCGCTGCTGCAAACTGACACCCCACCCTGTGCCCACAGCTGGCCGACGTGGTGGACAGCGAGGCGCTGCAGCTGTACGTGAAGCCCGCCCCCCACGAGGAGTCTAAGGCGCCGTCCAGGGGCTTCGTGGTGCGTGACGCTCCCTGGACCGCCAGCAGCAGCGAGAAGGTGAGGCTCAGCCACCCAGCCCCTGCGCATGCGCCTCGGCGGCCGTTCCAGAAGCTACTGGGGGGCGGGGGCGGCCTCGTCACTGAAGCCGAGCCCTCTCTCCCCCCACAGGCTCCCGATATGAGCAGCTCCGAGGAGTTTCCCAGCTTTGGGGCTCAGGTGGCCCCCAAGACCCTCCCATGGGGCCCCAAACGATAATGGTCAAAGAGCAGAACCCTCTCCAGCCTGCTGACCTGAATCCGCCACATGATGGTTTGTCTCAATCTGACCCAGCGGCTGGACCCTCCGTAAATTGTCGATGCTCCCCTTCCCCGAGGTCTCACAGCGAAGCCGGCGCCCCGCGCTGTGTGTGGCCCGGTCCCGGGCCTGGCGGCACCCAGCGTAGCACGGGACCTGCTCCCAGCCTTCGCTCTGGGCGGCTCTCCACTCTTGTGAACACTAAGGAGGTCACGGGACGGTGTCACCCAGCACGTCGGTGAGGCTCTGGCCTCCGCCAGGAGAGCACCACAGGTGCATCCGAGTCTACTTCCTGTGTCATGACCTCAGGAAATAAATTTCCTTGACTTTATAAAAGCCAAAACGTTTGCCCTCTTCCTTTCCCACCCCCCTCCCTCTCTCGTGCCTGCCTGCCGTCCAGATGCTCCTCCCTGTAGAATGCGCTCCGCCGCCTTCCAGCTGCCAAAAAGCCCGCTTACCCAGGCCACAGGGCAGGTCGGGAGGCCCGGTGTGCACACTGGGCGTCCACAGACCCAAAGGAGAGCCACGGTGGAGCCAGAGGGATCAGGAAGGCAGGAGGGAGACGCGGTTCTTGGGGGGCCCCTGGCTTGCCCTGTGTCACGTCGGGGTCTCTGCCCCGGACCGCAGAGGCGCAGGCCCCGCGTCTGGTGAGCCTGGTGAGTGCGAGAGGAGGGGGCGGGCCGGGGAGGTGGAGACCACCCACTCCTGCTGGGCGGAGGCCCCGCCCTTTGCACGCTGGCTGACTTGGTTTTACACCACCTTCCGCTCCCTCGCACCCACCCCTTCCCAGATGCCCCCTGTTGAGTTGCCTCTTTCTACCTCAGAGCTGGTATGGGGTGTCCCGAGCTTCAGGGTGTGTTTGCTGCGGCCTTGGGGGGCTGGAAGCCGAGTGCCCGGCTCAAGGCCGTGCTGTCCCTCACCCACTGGGTCGGTGGCCAGTGGACCCGTCCAACGGGGAGCACACGGGCCACCCCCCCAGGTGGCCGCTGATGCATGCTCGAAGGGCAGGCCTCCTGGCCCTGGGGTAGAGAGGCTGCCGCTCGGCCGGGACCAGAGGCCCCGGTGCTGTTGGCGGCCTCTGTCAGGTGTGTGGTAGGTCAGTCCCGCGGTTGGACCCCAGGTCTTGGCGGGTCAGGGTGCCCCGGCCCCAGCAGGCTTGGTCAAGGTCTGCCCTGAAGAGGGGAAGGTGGGGCCCCGTCTCCACGGAGGCGACGGGCCACTGAGTTGTTTTGTCCCAGATGCTGGGCTTCCTAGAGGAGCTGCCCTGTGCCCTGGGGACAGTCGTCTCTGCTCTGACCACCTTCTCCCCCCGCCCCTAGAGTTTTTCTCTCAATTTATTAACTGGAGCTCGGCCCCCTTCTGACTTCAGTTCCTGAGTAGACCCCGAGTCTAACTGCGGTCGCCTCTGCAAGTCCCCACTAGCTCCGGCGGCCTTAAGTGTGCCCATTCAGAGGCATGGCCACCTGGGAGAGGAAAGGAGGGGTGTTTGCTCCTGCTGGGTGGGCTGCGTGACCCTGAAGGAGGTGGGGTTGATTGCAACAGGGAGACAGGAGGAAAGGCCCCCCCACCTCTAGGAGCCTCGCAGGGGCGGGGGGGCATCCCCTCTTCTCCTTCAGCTTGAGTTTCGGAGCCTTTCCCACTGGCCCCCCCAGGAGTCTGCCCGCACCTCCCCCTCCCTCTGTCTTTCCTACAGCATCCAGCCCTGTCCTCCCCAGAGGTAAATTTTTAATTCTCACAACAGATTTTTGCACACGTGCATTTACTGCTAAATGTCATAGATGCAAACTCCCCTTTCCTAAACAGTGTTTGGGGTCTCGCTCACTCTGTTTTTGGTTGTTGTTAAAGGGGATGAGATGACTGTGCCCAGGCCTGTCCCCTGCGGCCTCCAATGCGGCGGGGAGAGCCTGGCGGGAATGGGCGCGTGTGTCCGTCTCCTCCTTGTTGAATGTCTTCCATATCATATGTGTCCATGGCTACCATCCATCCCTTGGCCTTAACTTTAAAATTTGGAGATTATATGCAAACATGTGTAAAGACTCATGAATATGGATGACACTGGAATTTTATAAATTCTAAAATAAAACCCGAAACCAGATACAGTGTGCTGGGACTCATTTTTATCACGTCCCGCGTGTGCTCATTCTTTTATTTTAAATAGTGGAATTTTTTTTTTAATTTATTTTACTTTTGGCTGCGTTGGGTCTTTGTTGCTGTGCACAGGCTTCCTCTAGTTGTGGCGAGCGGGGGCTCCTCTTTGTTGTGGTGTGTGGGCTTCTCATTGCGGTGGCTTCTCGTAGCAGAGCACGGGGCTCTAGGCACGTGGGCTTCAGTAGTTGTGGCACACAGGCTCAGTAAGTGTGGCGCCCGGGCTTAGTCGCTCCGCGGCATGTGGGATCTTCCCAGACCAGGGCTCGAACCCGTGTCCCCTGCACTGGCAGGTGGATTCTTAACCACCATGCCACCAGGGAAGCCCTTGTGCTCGGTCTAGTGAAACCAGGGGTGTCTTCAGCATGCTCTTGAGTGGTAACTGGACACCCACAGATATTTGGTGTAGTTCTCCCAGCTGGCATAGGGTTCTCAGCCCTGTGTTAACTGTTCCCACAGGAGCCACGGCGCTGGGAGGCGTCATTGTTGGGGGTGGACAGTGACCCGGCACTTCCCACTCCTAAGCATGCACCCTCCGGGGTCACCAGCGGGCACCCCGCTGGGAGGTGTGGACAAAGTTTGAAGGCAGCGCTGTCCCCAGCAGCTGGGCAGAACGGCTCAGTGGCCGTCTTCATTCAGGGAGCTGACACAGCAGCCGGGGTGGGCTAGTTGTGCACAACGCTGCAGGGAAGGCTCGTGGTTGTGTGGCCCCCGGAAAAGGTCGCACCTGTGGGTTCCATCGTTCCGTCCCGCCAATGGAGGCCACGTTGGTGGCTACTCTTGGTGGGAGGAGGAGGGTGGTGTGGGAAGGTCCTTGTCAGGACCGCGTCCTGGTGACCAGGGCTGTGTCTTCGTTCAAAAGCTGGTTACACTGGTGTGTTCACTTCATGAAAACCCGAGGTGTGACCTAGCATTTCTTACGTTTCCATAAATTTACTTTAAAATTTAAAAAGTTTGAAACAGCAACAACAACAACGCAGCAACCATCTGCAAGAAAATACTTGTGGATTGGGTGACAAGGGCATGATGCGTGCAGCCCCACCACCCACAAGCGGAAGGACGGCTCATTTTTTAAATAGTGGGTAAGCAAATGGCAGATTCCAAAAAAATGCCAGTGGCCACACCACAGCCTCAGCCCCACTGGTCAAGAAATGCTCAGTGCCCGAGGCCCAGAGCCGTGGGTTTTTAAATGTGTCAACTGGCAGTTCTGGGGAAAAGCTGGGCGGTGGTGCAGTGCATCAAGGTGCTTTAAAAACCACGTGTCCTTTTTGACACTGCTGTGCACTTTGAGGAGCGTCCCCTAAGGAAATCGAAGGTGGGCGGTGTCTCCGGGCGTTTATGCCGTGTGATTTCTAACCGCAGAGCAAGAGAACGGTAAGCAGATGGCGAAGTTGGGAGGTGCTGTGTGATCCGAGCTAGGAGAAGGTAAACACAGAGAGGGGTTGTGAAGCCAGTCAGTGGACAAGGTCGAACTGCAGGTACCGTTAAGCTCCCAGCTCTGAAGAGGACCATGTGCACCCAGACAGGCAGAACTTCTGGAAGGAGATGCACCGAGCATCGCAGGAGTGTCCTTTCCTCCAGGCATTCACTGGTCAGGGGATAAAGCTCAATCTCCTTCCAAACCTTCCCCATCTGGGCGCTCGCTGCCCGGAGAGAAGGGGTGCCCACTACTCACAGCGCACCGTCTGGGGGAGTCAGGTGGTGCCACAGGAGGAGAGGAAAGGGCGGCTCAGAGGCTGTGGACAGGCTGGAAGGGAAAGGGGCTCGAGATGAGAAGACAGACCTGCAGGCCTTGTGGGGGCGGGCGGGGGTGGTGGGCAGACTCCCAGCAGGTTTCGCAAGACGCTGCAGGGACAGGGTGGGAAGAGGCGGGGCTGGTCTGGAGAGGGGACACCGCCATCTGAGGGAGAGCACGTGCAGGGAGCATGGGAGAGAAGACGGAGGACAGGAGATGAGCCTGAGCCTCACCGAAGGGCTGAGGGGAATGGAAGTGTGAATGGAGCAGCCCGCGGTGGAGGCCACCTCCAGTGCCTGCCAGGTGATGGGGGAGGGGGAGGGGCAGGGGCTGGAAGGACCGGAGCCATCCTGCCCCAGGGGAGTGAGGAGACAGCACTGGTCCGTGGGGCTGGGCAGGAGCTGCCTGATACCCCCGGGCCCCCCCCGCCCCGGGGCATAGCATGCCCAGCACTCCAGGTACCACGCTGCAGTTGGCCGGCCGTGGGCGCCACAGCAGGCCTGAGGGGCCAGGAGACGGGCTGTGGCCTCTGAGGGTGGTGAGCCTTGTGACAGCTCTGCATCTTCCCCCCGCCCTCCAGGTGGGGCTGCTTTCAGGGCGACCCCTGTGCCTCTGGCTCCTGGCAAGCCTAGGCTTGCGGGCCCAGATTCATCTCTGAGCCCGAGGGCTGGTCCTTCCGCCCCGTTTGTTCCACCAAGAACCTGTTTTCAGGAAAGGGCAGAGAAGGGGGAGCGGGACAGCAGCAGAGCACCGGGGGCTGGGGCGCTCACCTCGTCCTCGGCTAGCGGCTGCTTGGCCAGGTAGTACTCCCGCTTCACCTTGATCTCCACAGATCTGGGGATGTCAGGCACCAAGAGGTCAAGGACCCGGCCGATGGAGAACACCACGTGCTGGGGGCAGGGCACCCCCACCCCTTGGCAAAACAAGTGCCCAGAGTGGCCTTCGTGGGGCTGTATGTGGGCACCTGCTCCTCAGGTGTGGCTTGAGCGGACAGCAAGCATCAGAAAAGGAAACTCCTGGAAGAGACAGGCCACAGCAACAGAGACCACCCCTGGCTTCCGTGGGACACTCCGCAGTGCCCAGGGCATTCTGACGTCCACACAACTGGAGACAGGCCAGGCGGGGAAGGGATGCAGAGGACTGTGATCTGACCAAGGTGACACAGCAGTGAGCGCCCTTGGTCACGCCAACCCCTGCACACCTTGTGCTGGGATTAGGCAAAGTACTGGGGGTGGGGAGTGGGGCCCACCATGCTGGTGCCTCACACACGATGGTGAAGGGCAGGTGGAGAGCCAGAAGGGTCCAGTAGGTCCGGGCACGATGTCCATCATCCCCCCGAAAGCCCGATACCTGCAGGAGACGTGGGGCTCAGTGGGGAGCCGGGCTGAGGGTGCCAGACGCACTTCTCAGCTTCTCCTCACCGGCTGGGCTTTACCAGCGAGGGTGCTGGGAGCAGGGAATGTCCCCACGCAGGCTGCCCGGCCAGCTCCTTTACTATCCTGAGCACGACACTGGGCTTTGCTGGCTAGCTCAGATTGAATGGTCATCTCGCCATCCTTTCACGTCCTCCCGTATTTCTGTGTTGTGGTAACAAAGCATTACCAGGGCCAACTTTGTAGGAAAAGAAAAAAACCAAAAATCTTGAAAATAAAAATTCCCCAAAGAATGGGCTATACTTTAAGTGGCTAAACGAGACACGACAGAAGGGACACATCGTGGGAGCTGGAAGACAGTTACGCAGTGCTGAGGCCCAGAAAGACAGACAAATAGGAGAGAGTGCTCAAGACACATGGGGGAACGGAGATGCTCCAACAGCGGAGAAGGTAAGGGAGCGTGGAAGATCACTGCCTGAAGGAATAGAATGCGGTTGTTCCAGAACTAAAGAAAGGCATCACTCTAGATCAGTAGCACCTGCTGAGTCTCAGTGAGACGCTAACTTAAACCCTACCATGACAGGTACCTGTTAGTGACACAAATCAAGGAAAATGAAAAAATCTTAAATGCAACGAATGCTTCTAACAAGAAAAGCCAGTGCACGAAAGAGAAATATTTAGAAAGAGCTGAGGGAAAATAACTCTTAACCTAGAATTTTATACCTGCCATTTGAAGGACAAAATGAACATACTTAAGAGTTCACCAGCCACACCGTTCCTAAAAGTGCCTATTAAAGGATAAACTTCAGGGAGAAGAAAAATGAACTCAGAGGAAAGACAGTGCATAAGAAAACACGGTAGCCACAGAAGTTAATGAAATACACCAGAGTGGTGATTAACAAGTGACTAAAAGTGTTTTGTCTTCTAGTAGTAAAATTAAAATCTGAACAATAAAGCTTAGAAGCCTGACCTAATGGGTATATGTAGAACCTTGCTCCAAAATTAATAAAGATTCTGTTTAGGTTCACTTGAAACGTATGCAAAAATCCATTGTGACCAGCAGATCCTAAAGGGAGACTCAACAAATGTGAGGTTTACATCATGTCAACTCTTCAGGCTCTCTGACCTCCATGCAGTTAAACCACAAATGATTTCTTAAAAGTAGCAAAAACAAAACTCTGTGTGTTTGGGAAATTACTTTCCTAAGTGATTCATGGATAAAAAGGTAAATCACAATTGAAGTGATGAAATATTTAGAAGTGAAGGATAGAAGTATTATCAACACTAGTGGAATGAAGCTTTTAAAAAGTATGTTCAGGGGCTTCCCTGGTGGTGCAGTGGTTAAGAATCTGCCTGCCAATGCAGGGGAGACGGGTTCGAGCCCTGGTCCAGGAAGATCCCACATGCTGTGGAGCAACTAAGCCTGGGCGCCACAACTCCTGAGCCTGCACTCTGGAGCCCGTGAGCCACAACTACTGAAGCCCGCACGCCTACAGCCTGTGCTCCGCAACAAGAGAAGCCACTGCAATGAGAAGCCCGTGCACTGCAACGAAGAGCAGTCCCTGCTCGCCGCAACTAGAGAAGGCCCACACACCGCAACAAAGACCCAAAGCAGCCAAAAATAAATAAATAAAATAAATTTATAAAAAGTATGTTCAAATAAATTTATAGACACATAATTTGTTTATTAAAACCCAAGAAGTCTGAAACGAGTCAAGGTTTCAACTCAGAAAATTGATTTTCAAGAGGAAATACACATACTATATCTGGAAAGAAAATGGGGCCATAACTACAAAACGAGGTCTTAAGAGAATATAAGTTCACGTCGTTACATTCTAAAGCTTAACTGAAACAGTTTTCCGTAAAAACAAATACTAAATACCAAAATTGACTCAAGAAGAACTAGAAAAAGAAAGCTTGTACCCATGGAAGGAATGGGGTTGGTGATCAAGATCCCTCCCGCAGGGCAGCAACCGTGCGGACTGGGCTCCGGAGGCGGGAAGGAGGCGGGAAGCCAGGGGCGCGAGGCCCTCCCAGCCGGGCCCCTCCGGGTGGGAGCCCCGCCCCGCCCCGCCCCGCCCCGCCCCGCCCCGCCCTCGGCACCGCCTCACCTGCACGTGCGGTTGTGCGCGGCGGCAAAAGCGGGCGGGGCGCGCGCCAGCGTGAAGTTGACGAAGCCGCGCAGGTTGCGGGCGCGGCTCCACCGGTAGTAGGCGCGCGGCAGGAAGTCGGACGAGAAGGCCAGTAGGAAGGCCTGGGCGACCGGCGGGGCCGCG